>NW_028258351.1:10369015-10672045 GCF_053883595.1 Heterocephalus glaber | reverse complement strand
CAAGACAAGAATGCTGGGGACCTGGGAGAACTGGGTCAAGCACTGGAGCACCTGTGGGCTGATCTGATTCCGAGTCCACTTGTCTGAGACATCCACAAGAACTATAACTGAAAGATGGTAGAGCAGGCAGAAAAAAAAGGATATGACCATTCTTCCTCCTGTCTCATAAAAACTTACCAGGAATGAAAGGCTATGACCCCTGTAAATTGGACTTCAGATTCCCATTCTGATTCTGAGCCTAACCAAGATCAGCAGATTCCATGCTCTTCCAAGGATCCTCCAACAAAGAGAGCTCCAGATGGTGCCTGAGAGACAGACACATAGCAATCATTAAGGGTCTTATGACTGATACATTCTTTATTTGTTTGATTTTTTGAGACGGGGTCTTGCTTTGTAGTTTAGGCTGGCCTCAAACTCATGGCAATCCTCCTGCCTCAGCCTTCCAAGTGCTGGGATTAAAGGAGTGCGCCATCACACCTGGCTGTGACTGATACATTCTTTTTTTTTTTTTTGGTACCACTGAGCTAAATCCCTGGCCCTAACTGATACATTCTTGATGGTGGATAGGCTGTGGTAAATGGTTTCACAGGCCCCATGATGGAATCTCCCCATCTCTTCTTCAATACCTTTCCTGCTCCCACCTGTTTCCACAGCCATTACCTTTTCTGTTTAGCAGGACTGATGATGCCAGGTGTATCAAGGAGAATCTATAATCCGGAAAGAAAAACCCACATTGTGGGGAAAAAAAAAACGTTATGACTGGGATGTAAGAGGCCCTCCATGATGTCAATTGCCTACCCCCCTCCTTTTTGGCTGTACTGGGGATGGAACCCAGTGGCACTCTACCACTGAGCTACATTACCAGTCCTCTTTTTTTGACACAGGGTCTAAGTCACTAAACTGCCCAGGCTAGGCTTGAACTTGTAATCCTCCTGCCTCAGGCTCTCAGAGTGCTGGAGTTATAGGCATGCACCACCATGATGCCCGGCCTATGGACTGTCTTGTCTGTCTGTCTTTCTTTCTGCCTCCCCCCCCCCCCCGCATCATATGTCTTATTCATTTATGGAAAGGGTCTTGCAAAGTTGCCCAGGTAGGAGTCAATCTTTTTTTTTTTTTTTTTTTTGGTACCAGATACCGGGGATTGAACTTGGGACCTTGCACTTTTGAAGCAGGCGCCGGAACCACTGAGCTAAATCTCCAACCTGTTTTTTTTTTTTGAGACAGGATCTCACTATGCAGTTCAGGCGGGTCTTGAACTCACTATGTAGCCCAGGCTGGCCTTAAACTCTTGGCAATCCTCCTGCCTTAGCCTCCTGAGCACTGAGATTACAGGCATGTGTCACCATGCCTGGTAGGACTCAAATTTGTGATTCTCTTGCCTCAGCTTCCCTTAGTGCTGGGATTACAGGAATCTCTTATTGTACTTCTCTGCCCTCCCTTCTTGGCCAAGCTGTTGCTGACTTTAAATTTTTACCTTTCAGCATTGTTTTAATTCTAGATGTAATTCTAGAGGCAGATGACTATGAATGAATCAAAGATTAGCAAGCAGTAAAGACAGAATGACACCTTCAGACTAGATAGCAAAGGGAGGAAGGCAGAGCTAGAGCAGCATTGGGCCTCAAGGAACAGATTTGAGCCTTCCCTCAGAAAAGCTAATCTGCCTCACTATCTTCACTACTAATGATAAAAGAGACTTGCTTAATTTCACTCTCATCTTGTTTGCAGAACTTCCTTTGCAGGTACCTACCAGCTGGGTCTCCTTCTCTGTGATGACCCCTAGAGCTTGGCAGCGCGTGGTGTGTACCTTCTTGGAGACAGGGAACACCTGCCAAGAACAAAGAAGTCCAAGTGAAATCTCAGATCTCTCCAGAACCATTCATAAAGGCAAAGCAAGAAATGAGAGATTAAAAAAAAATAAAAAGAAATGAGAGATTAAAAGATTAAAAGGGTATGGGGGGGGGTACGGGCCAGGGGTGGGGGAGTGTCAAAGGGCAACATACTTTCCGGCCCAGCAGCTGGTTGGAGAGTGTTGATTTCCCTGCATTTGGGGCTCCTAGGAGGACCACGTGTAGGACCCGGGGATTCTCAGCCATGTCAGGGGGACGGACCAATAGGAGATCTTGCTCATCTGTGTTTGGGTGGGAAGAGTGAGACACAGTGGAATCTAGACTGTCAGATGGTTAGTCCTACTGCCCTTAAGGAAATAAAGATACAAAGTTAGTGTGCTATGATGAAGCCACCTAAACTTGACTTGGAGATTGGTTTAGCCTTTAATTTACGTGATTTTATCATATTTTCTAGGTTCTCAAGCCCTTCAGTTTTCTCACATGCAAAATGGAGTTGATGGGTCGGGGATTTAGCTCAGTGGTTTCACTGCTGTGGAGGTGCAAGGACCCAAGTTCAATCCCCAGTACCAAAAAAAAAAAAAGGGGTTGATGTCCAGTGTGGTGGTACATGCTTTGGAATCCCAACATGCAGGAGGATCATCACAAGCTTGAGGCCAGCCTAGGCTACCGAGTTCAAGGCCCACCTGAACTACACAGCAAGACTTCATCTGAAAAAAATAAAAATGGAGTTGACCTACTTACAACTTTCTTTTGACAACTGACAACTGCATAAAACCACACAGGATGGTTAGCAGTTAATGGATTCTCAAATACTACAAAGAATTGTTCTGTTTACTTGTGCCTGGGAAATGTACACACATTTGATAAAGCACAGCCAGACTAGCCAGGTACATTGTGGCACTCCTATAATCCTAGCTACTCAGGAGTCTGAGACAAGTTGAGCCCAGCTGTTCAAGACTAACCTGGGTAACATACAGACCATAATAAAAAACAAACATAAATCACAGTATGGCAGGACTAAATAAAGCCAGAAAATTTTCCAACTCCATCTCAGTCTACTAACAATACTGTGAAGTCTGCAAACTTTCTTAGTCTTTCCTTATGACACCATATTGAGTACACAGTTTAATGTGTCCAGTCTCCCTATCAGACTCTAGTCTATGCTACTTGAAGAAGTGTGCTATTTCCCAGGTGTAGCACAGAGTCTCGACATGCATTTATTGGATAAAGTCTGCTTGTCAGAAAGGGACAGAGAGCAGCAACAGTCTTGCTTCGCACTCTTTCGTGTCTCTAGTTGTGATCAGATGATTCTGGCTCCTCAAGCTCTTAGAATCTTCACTTCTGGTCTCTTTAAGGGTCTCAGATAAAATTATTATTATTATTATTTGAAACAGAGTCTCGCCATGTAGCTCAGGGTGGCCTCGCAGCAATACCCGGCATGGTAGCGCAAGTCTGTAATCCCAACACTCCACTCGGGAGGCTGAGGCAGGAGGATTGCCACGAGTTCAAGGCCAGCTTAGGCTATATGGTGACTTCAAAGCCAGCCTGTACTACATTGCAAGATCCTGTCTCAAAAAACAAAAACAAACTAACAAAAAGAACTGTGGCGATCCTCTTGTCTCAGCCTCCCAAGTGCTGGGATTACAGGAGTGCACCACCACGCCCGCTCTCAAATTTCATTTTCTATAAAACTGGGTCAAAGTGTCACCAGAGTCTGAGTTTCCCTGACAGGGGTCTTTCAGCGCCAAAACCAGTCCCGGAAAAACCTACTGGAGCTCTTTACCTCTGTACATGGACACGGCAGGGACGCAAGAAGTCGGCGAGCTGTTGGCCTGAGGGAATCCAAGTAAGCAGTCCAGGGCTGAACCCTGGCCGTAATTCCGAGAGGCCGAGGCCAGGCGGGGACCAGAAAAAGAGGTGCCTACCACACAGGACACGAACCTCTTTTGACAGCCTAAGAGTGAACGGAGAGGGGCCTTCCATTCCCTCGAAGCTTGAGGGCCCAGGTGCCAGACCCCTAACACAGACCGAAGGAGCCCAGCCCCATACCAGGTAGGAGCAGCCATTACAGCCCCAAGGCACTCTGGGAGTGCACCTATGATTGGACAGAGTGGAGGACAAACGAGCGAGTAGAAGAGAGCTAGATCGGCCCAAACAGAACAGAGATATCCAGAATGTCGGAGTTGGATAGGGAGACGAACAGCTCGAGAGACTCATGGAGGCTGAGGAAAGGGAAACGTGTAGTATTTAAAATCTGAGTTAGTATGACGATCGTTTGGGACTCCCAGAAACATCGTATTTTCTTCTTCAAAGTTTTGTAAAAAGTCTTTCTATGGGCCGGAGATTTAGCTCAGTGGTTTCGCCGCCTGCTGCGCAAGCTCAAGGACCCAAGTTCAATCCCCGGTACCAAAAAAAAGAAAAAAAGTCTTTCTAGCGCTGTCTCCTGAAGGACTACATTTCCCAGGAGCCCAAACTGCAGAACTTGTCATCCTAGCGCCTGGGTTTACCCGGCGAGAGAAATCCTTCTTTCCAGGGAGAGAAGGGCATAGGCGTGAGAACGGAAACTGTACCTCCTCTCCCCGTAAGGGTGTTTTTGTTTGGTTGGTTTTTTTTTTTTTTTTTTTTGGTACCAGGGATCGAACTCGGGTCCTTGCGCTTGCGCAGCAGGTGGCGAAACCACTGAGATAAATCCCCGGCCCAGGGTGTTTTTGTTTTTGTTTTCCATTCTCAGGCCTGCAGAATTCTTTCCCAGTCTAGCTTTAGCTCGGCCTAGGGTCAGCTGCGGCCTCCTGTAGCCTGTACCTTTGTTGTGTGCAAAGGTGAGGAATGGCCCCATGTGAGGAATGATCTCTCGGTGGGCATTCCGGCCGAGCCTTTTATACGGATTTCTCGCCCGTGTAAATACCAGCGACTATCTTCTCTCTGAGGCCATCCGTTTCTGGAGAAAAACGAGAGTTTACAAATGGAGAAGCTGCTTTGCTTAGCCACATAGGATCTGCCAGACCATTCTAACTGGTTTACCTTGGCTTTTGTAGCCTTAAAGTCTCTTCTTCCTTTGAAACCTGTCAAACAGTTGAAACTGAGAAAGAGAAGTTTTGTGGGGATTGGGAGGATAAGAATTTATTAAGCACCTACTATGTGCAAGCCCTGCCTAGGTTGTTGGGTTTGCATCAGTAAACAAAATCGACCAAATGGTCCATCATGAGACTTGCATCCCAGTCTGGCCTTCAATTTGCTGTGGATCCTGAATGGCTTGTGTAGGAGACGTTAGTGTCTTGACAGGAAGTTTCAGTACAGTGGTTTGTATGAAGGCCTAAATATCATGGCCATCCCTGTAATCTTAGCTACCCAGGAAGCTGAGGTAGGAGGATCACAAGTTCAAAGCCAGTCTGGACATCTTAAAGAAGGGCTGGAGATGTAATTCAGAGGTAGAGTGCTTGTCTGGAAGTCCCTGGATTCAATCGCTAGTACTGTAAAAAATTGCGGGGGAGGGAAGCACAGGAGAGGTTTGTGGGATTAAGGGAGAATTTTTTTTCTCTTTTAAAGATAGAACATTTTGGCTGGGTGTGGTGGTGCATCTCTGTAATCCCAGCACTCTGGAGGCTGAGGCAGGTTTGAGGCCATCCTGGGCTGCATAGTGAGTTCAAGGCTAGCCTGAACTACATAGCAAGAACTTGTCTCCAAAAAATAAAAATTTTGGGCCGGGGATTTAGCTCAGTGGTTCCAGTGCCTGCCTCGAAAGCACAAGGTCCCGAGTTCGATCCCTGGTACCAAAAAAAACCCCCACACAAAATAAAAAATTTTTTTCATCTCAGCACTTGGGAGACTGAAACAGAATTGTGAGTTTTCAAGACCATCCTAGGCTACATAGCAAATTAAGGGCCAGCCTGGTCTAAATAGCCACTTTCTCAATTCCCCAGCTCACAAAAAAGACAGAACATTTTTGTTTGCTCATGGCAATGACTCAGACAGGAAAAAAATTGATGATATAGGACAAAGAGGAGAGAATTTTGGAGGTGGAAAAAAACCAACTGGCCACGCTGCTGTTGTAGGAATAGAGCATTAGTGTCCACAGAAACTGAATGACACAGAATTGAGAGTCTAGGAAACCAAATGTACTAATGGTTTGCAAATGGCTCCAGGCTCCAGCTTTCAAGCCGCCTGCTCTCTTAGTGGAAGAAACAGCCTTTTTGGAACATAGTATTCTGGATGTTCTTTGGGCATATGGGTGCCCAGAGTACAAGATGCTACTAAATATAGGAGATAGCCAGAAAAATATGGATCTTCTGTTATGGACAGTTAGGTGAAGTGTCATTACAACTGCAATTAGGATGAAGGGAAATTTTCAGGATAAGTGATAAGTAGATGAAGAGCTTAATAACATAAATATAAAATCATCAAAATACACTGCAATCCCAGCACTCTGGGAAGGTGAGGTAGGAGGACTGCAAGTTGCAAGTTCAAACCCAGCCTGGGCAACTTAGCAATGTGGTGAGACCTTGCACACACACACACACACACACACACAGTTGGGGATGTAGCTCAGTGGGAAGGCCCTGGGTTCAATTGCCAGTACCACAAAATAAATAAATAAAATTAAAAACTGGTGGAGATGTAGCTAAGTGGTAAGGTGCTTACCTAGGATGTGCAAGTCTCTGGGTTCAATCCTCCATATGGCTAAATAAATAAGTAAATGCAAAAAAAAAAATCTTTCCTGGCCCCAAGTCCTTTTCCAACTAGGTGTCAATTATTTTTCTCACTAACATAGTGCATTGAGGATAATGAAGAGAAGCAGATAGGCTCCAAAGATTTAAGGAGAATCAGAAGGGATTTGGGTTTTTTTGGTTTTCATCAGCATCAGGAATTGAAACCAGGGCCTTCACGTTGAGCTATATCCTCAACCCTTAAAAAAAATTTTTTTTCCAGTACCAGGAATCAAACTCAGGACCTTGGTTGGGCTTGCCAGGCAGGCGTGGTGCTGCTGAGCTACATCCTTGGCCCTAAACCCTTTTTAATTTTTGAGATAGAGCCTTGCTACTTACTAAATTGCCCAGGATGGGGTTGAACTTTCAGTCTTCCTGCCTCTCAGAGTACTGGGATTATAGGGGTGCACCACAACGCCCAGCTGAACACACAGACTGTAAAAGCAGAAATCTTGGACTTGATTCTTATTATTTATTGTGAGACCAAGTAACTTGTCTCTACTTCAGTTTACCCACCTATAAAATAAGGATAATGATAGTACTCTCATAGAATCTCAAGAATTAATACATAGTAAATGACATATCATTGTTCGATGTTGTTATTGTGTGTTCCTTACTGGACTGTAAATTCTATAACGATAGGGTTTTTTTGAGGGGGGGGTGTTATTTACTATTTATTTATTTATTTAGGTACTTCAGATTAAACAAGGACCTTCATACTGAGCTACATCTCCAGCCCTTTCTTTTTGAAATATTAGTATTGTACTCATGAAGTTTACCAGTGCACATTGAAATTTTTTTTTTTGGTACCAGGGATTGAACTCGGGTTCTTGTGCTTGCACAGCAGATGGCCAAGCCACTGAGCTAAATCCCTGGCCCCAGCACATTGAAATTTATTAGATGATAATATACTTTATTTGATTTGATTTTTTTTTTTTTTTCGGTACCGGGGATTGAACTTGGGTCCTTGCGCTTGCACAGCAGGTGGCGAAACCACTGAGCTAAATCCCCGGTCCCTATTTTTATTTTTATTTAATTTATTTATTTATTTGGTACTGGGGATCGAACTCGGGTCCTTGCACTTGTGCAGCAGGCGGCGAAACCACTGAGCTAAATCCCTGGCCCAGCCTAGCCCTTTTTAATGTTGAGACAGGGTATCCTTAAATCCTTGAGTTACCCAAGGTGGGCTTGAACTTGTCATCCTCCTGGTGGAGTGCTGGGATTACAGGAATATACCACTATCACATATTTACTTTTTTTTTCTTTATTAAGTATGGGGGATGGAACCCAGTGCTTCACACATGCTAGCAAGTATTTTATCACTGAACCACACCCCCTGGACTTCAGGGTCTGTATGTATTGTTCATTGCCATATTAAAGTCTATATCATATTATTCACATATGAATCTAGAATAGTATCTGTGATCCTGTAGATGCACAATAGATTTTTGTTCAGGGAAGTGAATAAATGACATCTAGCTGGCATGGAAGTTCATACCTGTAATCCCAGTACTCTGGGAGGCTGAAGCAGGAGGATCACAAATTTGAGGCCAGCCTGGGCAACTTAGTGACTAATGAGATCCTGTTTCAAAATAAAAAATGAAAAAAGGCTGAGTATGTAGCTCAGTGTAAAGCCTTGGATTCAATCCCAAGTACTACAAAATAAAAATTTTAAATGAGATATAAATAAAAATACAAATATAAATGACATTTTTCTTTTAATTTGCTCTCCCCTTGTGGTATCAACATAGCTGTAGCAGCTCCAGATATTGTATCTTCTCACATTCAAGTATAATGGGAAAGAATAAAAGAAGCAAAATGTTCACAGAAGCAAGAAGAAAATTCCTGTGCTTTTTTGTGGCTGATTGAATTACATATCTACCCCTGAGACAGTCACTGTAGTTTAGGGAATGTTATGTGCTGACTCAGGTTTGGGTATGCATGTGTTTCATGCCTAGAATGAGCCTCTTCCAAACTACAAAATCTGAAAATGGAGTAGGACTGAGCATGGTGGTGTACACCTGTAATCCCAGCAGTTGGGAGGCTGAGACAGGAAGATTCCTGAGAGTTCAAGGCCAGCCTGGGCTACATAGCAAGACCCTGTTTAAAAACAAAAACAAAAATAAGGGAAAGGAAAAAATGATGAGAAATGGAAAAAATGGAAATAAAGTCTATGTAAATAGGGAAGCGTGGAGGGCGTGAAGGGAGGGCTAGGAATGGGGAAAAAATAAGAACCAAGATGCATTATATAAAGGTACAATTCCCAATGAGAAATGTAATTGTGTTGTATACCTACAATGTACCAATAAAAGAATTTAATACAAAAAATAATAATAAAAAAAATGAAAAAGAAAGAAATGAAAAGAAAAAGAGTAAGAAAACAACAACATGAAAACTGAAAAAGAAATGGAGTAGAGTGGTTCTCTGAATGACTATCAATGAACATAGTAAATGAATACTTAACAAGAAAAAAAAAAATCCATGCCAGGCCCAGTCGTGCATGTTTATAATCCCAATACTCAGGAGGCTGAGGCAAGAGGATTGCTGTTTTTTGGGGGGTTTTTTTGGTACCAGGGATCGAACTCGGGACCTTGTGCTTGTGAGGCAGGCACCAGAACCACTGAGCTAAATCCCCAGCCCAGATTGCCGTGAGTTTGAGGACAGCCTGGGCTACACAGCGAAACCCTGTCTCAAAAAATAAAAATAAATAAAAATTTTAGCTGGGCTTGGCGACACATGCCTGTAATCCCAGCATTTGAGAGGCTGAGGCAGAAAAACTGCCAGGAGTGTGAGGCCAGTGTGGGCTACATAGTGAGTTCAAGGTCAGCCTGAACTGCATAGTGAGACCTTGTCTCAAAAAACAAAACAAGCCAGGGATTTAGCTCAGTGGTTCCACTGCCTGCTGTGCAAGTGCAAGGACCCGAGTTTGATCCCCAATACCAAAACAAAACAAAAAGAAATTTAAAAAATTTTAATAATGAAATTCAAGTAGGGATCTAGGTATGATGGTGCACACCTGCCATCCCAACACTTGGCATGCTGAGGTAGGAGGATCTTGAGTTTGAGGAGTTTATTAAAAAAATTATTTTTAAATAGCAAAACATCTATTGGTACATTTTAGTCATACTTAATGATAACACTCATCACAGGGTGAAGCAGTTTAAACTACCTTAAACTAGCCTTAAAGTACTTCAAAAAACAAAACAAAAACAACAACAAAAAAATAGAAGTAGAAAAAAAACCCCAAACCAGATAAATAAATTCAAATAGAGAAATCTTTTGGGAGACCCAGAATGGTTTAAATATAGAAAAATATGCTGTGGTCAAGCAGACTCCAGCAGCCTTCCCAGGAGACGACATGTTGCTGTGACCCAGTAGACAGGGGAAAATTGATAATATAGGACAGAGAGGAGAGAAGGAAGGCACAATTCCCAGAAACTTCAAGGCCAGCTCAGGCCATTCATCAGAACGGTGTGTCAATATTAATTCATCATCTTTCCTGGCTCTGGCTCTGTACTTCCCCTGTGATGGTAAATATGTTCACTTTTCAAAGGGTAATATTTTTGCAATTAATGCCAACTCTTCAAAGCCAGGAGCTAGCCTCTGGGGCTGATCCTGGAGCCTACCCACAGAATGTCCTGCTTACTGCCTATTACCCTGATCTGTCAGATGTATTGTTTTTGTTTTGTTTTTTGAGATAGGATCTTTTTTTTGGTACCAGGGATCGAACTCGGGTCCTTGCGCTTGCACAGCAGGTGGTGAAACCACTGAGCTAAATCCCCGGCCCAACAGGATCTTGATATGTACTCTAGGCTGGTCTTGAACTAGATATGTAGCCCAGGGTGTCCTCTAACTCATGGCAATTCTCCTGCCTCAGCCTCCCGAGTGCTGGGATTATAGGCATGCACCATCACACCTGGGATGTCAGCTGTAATTTTCTTTGTGATACTGAGAATTGAACTTAGGGTTGCTATGCTACTGAGGCTCCCTCTCTCTGTCTGACACAGGGTCTCACTATACAATTCAGACTGGCCTTGAGTTGACAATGTAGCCAGGCTGCCCTCAAATTCATGGCCCTCATCCCTCAGTCTCTTCAGTGCTAGGATAACAGGTGTGTACCACCATAACTGGCCCTAGCCCTTTTTATTTCTTTTTTTGACACAAGGCCTTGCTAAATTTCCCAGGCTTCCAAATTGTGATCCTCCTGCCTCAGCCTCCCAAGTAGTTGAGATTTTCACTTGTTATCTTTTTTTTTTTTTTTTTTTTTTTGGTACCGGGGATTGAACTCGGGTCCTTGCACTTGGGAGGCAGGTGGCAGAACCACTGAGCTAAATCCCCGGCCCTGTGGTCCTAGCCAGGTGTGGTGGCACACCCCTGTAATCCCAGCACTAGGGAGGCTGAGGCAGGAGGATCGCTTTGAGTTCGAGGCCAGCCTGGGCTACATAGTGAGCTCAGAGCCAGCCTGAACTACAAAGGGAGACACTGCCTCAAAAAACAAAAAGCAAAAAACAACAAACAAACAAATGAAAGATGGTCCTGACCAAGTGGGAGATAGCTGACATGTTAGACCTATACCTTGTATAGATTTTTCTTTTTCTTTTTCTTTTTGGTACTGGGAATTGAACCCAGGGCCTTCATACGGAGCTATATCCCCACCCTTTTTTCATTTTTTACTTAGAGACAGGGTTTCACTAAGTTTCTCAGGATGGGCATGATCTTGTGCTTCTACTTCCTCAACCTCACAGAGTGCTGGGATTATAGGTATGTACCACCATCCTTAGCTAGATTTGCTTTTCTAGGGACTGGATTAGATACTAATTTGTACACTATTTCTCTAGACTAGCATATAGCTCTGTATTTAAAAGTTGAGCTGGATGTAGTGTCACATGCCTATGATCCCACCACTCCAGAAGCTGAGGCAGGAGGATCTCTGCAAGTTTGAGGCCAGCCTGGGCTACATAGCAATTTCAAGGCCAGCCTGAATTACATAGCATAGTGAGACCCTGTCTCAAAAACGAAACAAAACAAGCATCTGATGAGAAAAAAGTCTACAGGTTCTTCAGTGATTCTCTAAGAAAGCAGGGAGTGATCCTACTTTTTCACTTTTTTTTTTTTGTACCGGGAATCAAACTGAGGACTTCGCACTTGCCAGGCAGGTGTGGTGCTACTGAACTATATAGCCATCCCCTATCCTACTTTCTTAGTGACCTAAGAATCCCATAGAGGCAGTTATGTGTATCTTCCTGCTTCCTTTTATAGAACAAATGAACCAGGTATGGTTTATGTGTTCAGCACTCAGGAGGCTGGGGCAGTAGGATCACTGTGATTTTGAGGCCAGCTTGGGGTACATAGGGAGATTCTGTCTCAAAACAAAACAAAACAAGGAATAACAAATACTGTTAGTGACAACCAGGCTCTATTGCCTCTAGCACTTCTGTAACATTCTTTTTTCAGTATTCTCAACTTTTGTTCTACAGCTTATTCTTGTTTCTTTCCAAAATGAAGAGAACATTTCCTTTTCTTTTTTCTTTTTTGGTTCCAGGGATTGAACTCGGGACCTTGCACTTAACAAAGCAGGCAGCAGAACAACTGAGCTCAATCCCCGGCCCAAAGAGAATATTTCTTAATCTCTGATTAGGAGTTCAAACATTCATATTAAATCCTGGGGTGCTGGGGATTTAACTCAGTGGCACCGCGCCTGCCTCACAAGCACAAGGTCCTGAGTTCCATCCCCCCACACACACACACACACACACACACACACACACACACACACACACACACAAATCCTGGATCAGAAGTTATTTTTGCTTTCCTTAGAAATTCCCCTGAAAGTACAGAGAATTTAACGTCTTTTACATAAAGAATGAAATTTCTCCTTTCTCCCTTCTCCCTCTTGGTTCCTTTCTGTCCAAATTTTGTAGAGAACAGGAAGTGAAGGCTGGAGGTGAAGTGGGAGAAAGTCATGATAAGGAATAATATTTTGTTTGAGTCAGGGTCTTGCTTTGTAGCCCAGACTGCCCTAGAAACGCGTGGGATCCTCCGGGCTCAGCCTCCCCATTGCTAGGATTACGGGTGTGCACCACCATGCCGACTGGAGTTTAATTACATACTGCCTTTCAGTTTGCTCTAAGTACATTGCCTGTCACTTTTAAGTCTATACTGTTGAATTCCCAGGATTTTATTTATTTATTTATTTAGGTACCAGGGATCGAACTTGGGATCTTGCGCTTGTGAGGCAGGCGCCGGAACCACTGAGCTAAATGCCCTGGCCAAGAGAAATCCTACTTTTTTTTTTTTGGTACCGGGGATTGAACTCCGGTCCTTGCGCTTCCGCAGCAGGCAGCGAAACCACTGAGATAAATCCCCGGCCCTCCCAGGATTTGATTTAACCTACTCTCTTGTTGGGCTATGCTAAAGCAAGACGGTGGTCTAAAGGCTTATAGTTTCATCTCACTGATTTGCATTTACCAGTTTGCAAAAGTTCCAGGCTCCACAAGGAGAGTTGGAAAGCAGGGGACTGTTCGCGTACAAATTCCTCGATAGCACATACGGAATCCTTAGAACATGTCCTATAAACAGCCTACACTTTATAAATGGACTGAACTTAGCGGTGTCCCACTGTATTCTAGGTGAGGTCACCTCGGAGATAAAATCCTCCGGACCTTTTAAGCAACTCCTGGCCGTCACTGTATTCTAGAATGTCAAATCTGTCTTTTCCATAATCACCCTCAATACATTTTAGATGTGATTATCTTTTTTGTTTGGTCTCTTTGGTACCGGGGATCGAACTCGGGACCTTGCGCTTGAGCAGCAGACGGAGAAACCACTGAGCTAAATCCCTGGCCCCATAGATGTGATTATTTTCCTGAAAGAAACCCAAATTTATTGTCAGTGGTCCCCTGAGAGCACCTGAGATCAGGCCTGTAAGTCCAAGCAAGATCGGGAATATTACTGTAAGTGCCATTAAATCTATGGCCTCGAAGGAAAACGCAGTCCAAGAGTTTAGTATCCTAGCAAGGTACTCCAGGGGCCTCAAACCCCAGGGACAGCCGCCAATTCTCTAAGCCTAACAAGTACTCAAAGCCGACCAGCGGCCATGTCCACCTGAAACCCAGAAATCCAGGCCATCAGGCACTGAGAAAGACGCCACCGGCTCGAGCTGCGCAGACGCAGGACGCACGAGAGGCCCCCGGCGCTCCAGGCTGCGCAAGCGCAGAAGAGGCTGCTGGTTAGTCCCGACCGCGGCGGCAGTGACTGAGGGGCCGGAGTGTAGAGCAGCGGTGGCGGCGGCAAGCGACTACCAAGCAGCCATGAGGGCCGGGCCCAGTCACCGACAGTGAGTGGTGATGGAAGGGGAGTGGAGAGTGGGGATTTAGGAGAGGTGGTCTAGCAGAAGGATACTCCGACTTGGGGGGAGGGTTTTGCCTGTCGGTGACAGAGGGCGTGGGGGAGGGACAGTTTGAGGTGGAGATATGGAATTTGGGGCATGGGTGGCCGAGAATCCCATCCCAAGGCTGAACAGCTTGGAGGAGGGAGGGGGTTGTACGTGAGCGGTAAAGGCGTCCACGGCAGGGCCAGTGTCCTGCGCTCCCGGTTTGTCATCATCCCTTCCCCCCAGGAGCTTTTGGTCGCCTCTCCCTTTCCGCTTCTTTCAGAGAATGGTCGCGGGGGGAGGGTAGTGGAGGAGGAAAGCCCTGCTGGAGCTGAAGAAACCAGCCTGAATCCGACAGGAAAGAGTGGGTCACCTGGAGTAATAGCCTGCCCTGGACAGAGCGTGGGAGTCGGGAGTTCTGTTTAAAGTTGGGAGGGTTCTGGGCCAAAGAGCAAGGAGCTTGAAGTCAGACGGGTTTGAGACCCAAGACCACCACTGATAAACCTGATAGATAACCTTGGACAGGGCTCACTTAATCTTTCTGAACCTTTGGGACTCTGGAAGAGGTGGTTCAGATGGGGTATTGCAAGCATCGTGTATATGGTTGAAATTGTTTATGAAAATTGTGAATTGTAAGTAAGGTTAGGATGCTAATATGTTACCAACGACACTACTATCGGATTTTAGGCCTTACCTTGTTAATGAAATGACTGATTTCTCTGTCAAGGCAAATAATTTTTTTTTTTTTTTGTACCGGGGATCGAACTTGGGACCTTGCGCTTGAGAGGCAGGTGGCAGAACCACTGAGCTAAATCCCCAGCCCGGCAAAGAATATTGTTTGTAAAATGTTATTAGACAAATATGTACCATCTGGGTAGACACAGGAGAATTCGTGGAAATACGAGTTTCTTTTATGATGTGACAAATTAGCCATCAGACTTGTATAGGAAAAATACTATACTCTGGGATTTTTACAAATTGTGCAGCACGCAGCTTCAGAACCAATTATTTGGTTTTCTTTTTCTTTCTTTTTTTTTTTTTTCCTTCGGTACCAGGGATCGAACTTGGGTCCTTGTGCTTGCGCAGCAGGCAGGGAAACCACTGAGCTAAATCCCCGGCCCTAATTTTTACAAATTGTATGTAGAGCCTTATCCAAGAGAAAGTAGAGAATGGAGGGTCAATCCATTAAATGCTTTCTGAACTTCAGTCAGATTTCCTTCTAACACAGTTGGCACTAACAAACTTTATTATGATTTGCGAAAACTAGTTAGAGACGATTAGGAGAGCTGCCCAGCTGCCCAGTGAGAGGGGTGTGCAGATACTCTTTCTTTCCTTCCTTTTTCTTTTTTTTTTTTTTTTTTTGACAGGACTGGAGATCAAGCCCAAGACCTCAGGCCTGCTAGGCAAATGCTCTGCCACTGAGCTATAACCCTAGCTGAAAACTTGATTTTCTTTTTTCTTTTCTTTTGTGTGGTGCTAGAGATTGAACCCAGGGAGTGCTGAGCTACATCCTTAACCCTTTTTAAAATTTTGGAGCAAGTCCTCACTAAGTTATCTGGGCTGGCCTTGAATTTGCAATCCTCCTTGCCTCAGACTCTGGAGTCTGGGATTGGAGGTCTGTATTACCATGGCTGGCTTGATTTTCTTTCTTTTGTTCTTTCTTTTGGTATACTGAGGATTGAACCCAAGGCCTTACACAAGGGCCCACCACTAGCTCAGCTCCTGTTATTTTTAAATTTTAAAAGTTTTTGTTTTCTTTTTCAAAAGAGTCTGGTTGCTTGCCCCAGGACCTTGCTTCTGTTACAGAGTTTAGGTAATACAGCAGCTTTTCAGCTCTATTTTTTCTGCCTGTCCCTGGAACCTCCCTGGTGGAGTGAAAAAGGCAAACATTGTACAAGAGTCAAAGAGGTGGCTGGTTTCTTTGAAAGGTTGAAGGAATACTCCTGAGCCTTTGTTGTTGTTGTTGTTTAGGATAGACAAAGCAAAGGACAGAGTTGTAGTGTGTGCTTCCAGAAAGAGAAAATGGCTTTCTAGCCATAGCTTTTGAAAGACAGGTGCAAACTCTTTTCAAAAGGACAGAAAGAGATATAGTACTTAAGCTCTGCTGGCTCTGAGGATTGAGAGTTGAAATGGTGAGACCTTTTGGAAATGGTTGTGAAGGATTTGTCTTTTAGCTGAGTAAAAGGAAGTAGCTGTACCGATCCTTGAAGATTCACAGATAAGAGGAGTAAATTATTTTATAGGAAGCAGGGAGGGCTGGGGATGTAGTTCAGTGGCATAGCACCTGCCGGGCAGATATGAGGCCCTGAGTTTGATATCTGGTACAAAAAAAAAAAAAGAAAGGAAGGGGGGAAATGAACTCTAGTTGTCTTTAACTTCTCTGTCAGATAAAATGTGTTTGACCTCACTTTCTTGGAAATGCACAGTAATGTATAATTTTAATTTTTTTGCTCTATCTAGTTCTTTAGCTCTCCCAATAAATTAACTGCCCATGGCACTAATTCTTAGAAAATTGTTTGAAAAGGAGGGGCTGAAGGTGTAGTTCTGTGGCAGAACACTTGCCTAGCATGTGCAAGACTTTGGGTTCAGTCCTCAGCACCAAAAAAAAATAAAACATTCTAACTATTATCATAGATCATTACAGAATGCAAATCGATTCTTTTTTGTATTTGTAAGTTTATATTTGCTGTGGTGCCTTGTTCACGAACTTAATTTGTTTTATGATTTTGGGAAAGATAACAGTGTTTGTGTGTATGTGAAGATGTGTTGTGTTTGTCACCTGGTGTAGAGTTTGTGAATGGAAGCAAAATTTTGTCTACATTTGATTTTGTTTGAGAGCTAAATTGTTTGCTAACAGAAATGTTCATGAACCAAGGTATTACTGTCTTCTCCCCCATTTTTTTTTTGTGTGTGTGTGGTACTGGGGATCGAACTCAGGGCCTTGTGCTTGTGAGACAGACAGCGGCCCACCTCCTTTTCTATTAATGCATATTGATTCTATAGATTTTTTTTTTTTCTGGTACTGGGGATTGAGCTCAGGACCCTGCACTTTCGAGGCAGGTGTGGTACCACTGAGCTAAATCCCCAACCCCAGGTTTTTGTTTTTTGGAGACAGGGTCTGGCCTTGAACTCACTATGTAGCCTAGGCTGGCCTCAAACTTGTGGTGCTCCTTCTGCTTCACCCTCCCAAGTGCAGGGATTACAGGTGTGTACCACCACACATGGTGATTCTACAGATTAATGGGTTTTATTTTGCCAGATTTGTACATGAACATAACAAACTTTAACCATTCCCCCTCCATTACCCCCCTCATCCCATCCTCCTCTCTAGTTTCACATTTTTGGGGGGGATTTCAGTGTGTGTAATGTATTTTGATCATATCATAGGTCACTACAAAATACAAATTTATTCTGTTTTTACTACATGGTAGATGAAATAGAGGTAGAAAATGTTGCAACTGAGTTAGCAACTTATTTGTAATAATTGAACACTTATTAATTCTGGTATGCATTTTTCTATTAGAAATTTCCATCAGGGCCAGGGATTTAGATCAGTGGTTTCACTGCCTGCTGCGCAAGCGCAAGGGCCCAAGTTCGATTCCCGGTACCAACCCCCCCCCCCCAACAAAGAAATTTCCATCAGTTCAAACAAATCCATACATGCCGTTGATATGTTAAAATAATAGAGATTTGTTCAGTTATGATGAGAACTTTTTGCCTTCTTTTTCCTGTTTGTGGTTACCTATTATCTTTTGTTTTTCCCTTGCAGTACTGGGGATTGAATCCAGAGCCTTATGAATGCTAGGAAGGTGCTCTGTCTTTGAGCTAACATCCCCAGATCGATCACTGGATCTATCTACTTATTTGATGGTGCTTGGGTTTGAACCCAGGGATACTTTACTATTGAGCTACATCCCCAGGCCTGCCCCTCCCTTTCCTTTTTTTTAAGTACTGGGGATTGAACCCAGGGCTTTCACACTGAAAGCCTTTTTTTTGGTACTGGAGATCTCGGGACCTTGGACTTGCCAGGCAGGCAGCAGAACCACTGAGTTAAATCCCTGGCCCCGCCTTTTTTTAATCTTTTATTTTGAGACTGGTTCTTGCTAGGTTACCCGAGCTAGGCTTGAATTTGGGATTCTCCTGCTGTCAGCCTCCCGGAGTGCTGGGATCATAGACATCTGCTACCACACTGGGCTTCATTTTATATTTTATTTTATTTTATTGTTTTTTGGTACCGGGCATCGAACTTGGGACCTTGGGCTTGGGAGGCAGGTGGCGGCACCACTGAGCTAAATCTGTGTCCCCTTTTATATTTTATTTTGAGACAGAGTCTCACCAAGTTGCCCAGGGAGGACTTGAATTTGCCATCCTCTTGCCTTAGCCTCCCAAAGGACTGAAATTACAGATTTTTTTTTTTTTTTTTTGGTACCAGGGATCGAACTCTGGTTCTTGTGCTTGCGCAGCAGGCAGTGAAACCACTGAGCTAAATCCCCGGCCCTAAATGTTTGTTATTGTGCCTTCTCTGTTTTTATTTTGTTTTGAGACAGTCCTGCTAAATTGTCCAGGTAGGCTACCAGTTTGTGGTATTCCTGCCTCAGGTTCCCAACTAGCTGGGATTACAGGCATCGGGCACCTGATGTTACTGTTTTTGTTTGTGTGTTTGTTTGCTTTTAGACAGGATCTTGCTATATAGTTCAGGGTGGCCTTGAATTTACTTTGTAACCCAGCCTGGCCTGGAGCTCATGGTGATCCTGCTGCCTCAGCTTTCTGAGTGCTGGGATTACAGATATGCCCCAGCCATGCCTGACGTTGATGTTACTCTTACATAGTAGGTGATAGTTACCAAATGAGGACTTCTTTTTCCTTGGGGAAAGAAAGGAAGTGGCTCAGTGCTTGGTTGCCTGTTGTATAAGCAGTCTGTCTAAAGTGGGAAATGAGCTATAATGATCTTCAGGTAAGTTCCTGACATAGCAAGGGCTAAAATTTTTTTAAAAAGATCATTAACTCATTTTTATTCTGGTGAGGTTTTTCTTTGTTTTGTTTTGTTTTGTTTTTGTACTGGGGATCGAACTCAGGATCTCGCGCTTGCCAGGCAGGCACTGTGCCACTGAGCTAAATCCCCAAGCCAACTCATTTTTGTGTGTGTGTTGTTGTTTTTTTGGTACCGGAAATCGAACTCGGGACCTTGTGCTTTCGAGGCAGGCGCTGGAATCACTGAGCTAAATCCCCAGCCCCCAACTCATTTCTTTCTCTTTTTCTTTTTTCTTTTTGAGATAGGGTCTTACTATGTAGTTTGTAGTTCAGCTTGTCTTGAACTCACTTTGTAGCCTAGGCTGGTCTCAAACTCATGACAGTCTTTCTGCCTCAGCCTCCTGAGTGCTGGGATTATAGGCATGAGCCACCACCACCTGGCCCATTTCTTTTTTAGTGAGTACATTAGCTTGAAAACAGAATCTTTTGTTTCTTAAGTCCTTTTGATCTTGCAATTCATATCTTAACTGAAGTCTCTTTTGAGATAGTTTCACAGCAGCTAATTAGTAATAAATCACAAAAGGTTTATTTTGCTGTTGTATTTTGTTTTGATTCCAGATGTAGTGCTGAAGTGTTAAAGGAAGAATATATGGGAAGATGTTAAAAAGGAAAGGGGGTGCCAGGGATTTAGCTCAGTGGCACCACATCTGCCTCAAAAGTGCAAGGTCCTGAGTTAGATCCCCGGTATCAAAAAAAAGAAAAAAAGGAAAGGGGGAGCAGGGCATGTGGTGCATGTCTGTAATCCCAACACTCTGGGAAGTGGACATGGGAGAATCAAAAGTTTGAGCCTAGGGCCAGGGATTTAGCTCAGTGGTTCTGCTGCCTGCCTCAAATTCACAAGGTCCTTCGTTCAATCCCCAGTACCAAAAAAAAAAAAAAGTTTGAGCCTAGCAACTTGGGGACTTAATGAGACTTTGTCTCAAAAAAAAAAAAAAAAAAAAAAAAAAAAGAGCTATTGGTTCAGAATATAGCCTCCCTCCTAGGGGCCAGGGATTTAGCTCAGTGGTTCCACCGCCTGCCTTGAAAGTACAAGGTCCTGAGTTTAATGCCCGGTACCAAAAAAAAAAAAAACAACCACAGAATATAGCCTCCCTAGGTCCACAGGTTTGCTTACCAATAGTTAGCACAGTAGTTAATTAGTCTGCAGGAATTGCTCATTAATAGTTGTTGAATGAAAAGAAATGATAACCATTTATGAATCATAATCAGCAAACATCAGTTCAGATCCTATGCAGCTCTACTTTGTCTTTGAATGAATTTATGTCAAGTGTCTGTGCCTCAGTTTCCTCATCCATAAAATGTAGAAAGTATTTGTACTTCATGGAATTGTTGTGAGGATTAAATGTGTTAATTTGTGTAAAGTGTTTAAAACACTTGATGAATGCTAAATAAACATTATTACTAACAAACATTGTTATTAATGTTTATTGAATATATACTTTCTTTTGGGCCAAAATCTCTGCTAGTCAAAGATGATGACCTAGCCTGTGTTTTGTAGCAGTTCAGAGTCTGGTAGTAGAAGAAATATACAAAGTAATTGTAGTCAAATACCTTTTTTCATCAATTTTGTAGTGCTAATGACTGTAAAATTCACTTTTTTTGGGCCGGGGATTTAGTTCAGTGGTTTTGCCACCTGCTGCACAAGTGCAAGGACCCGAGTTCAATCCCCGGTACTAAAAAAACCACAAAAACCCCCTAAAATTCACTTTTTTTGGACAGTGCTGGGAATCAAGGGCTCTACCAATGAGCTCACACCCCCCTATCCTAGTCAGATATTTTATATACTACTAAGAATGAAGATATGTCCTTTCTTAGGCAGGCATGCCATCCTTTGTAAAATGTGTCCTGGTTTCAGAGATGTTAAAATGTGAAAAAAGAACAACAACAAAAAACGATGCCTTAGAGTTGTTGAAGTAGAATAAATGATAAACCATGGAGGAGGTATACCTTGTTGTAAGACTTGAGGGAAGGCTAAGTACAAGTACTGTCAGTAAAGGTATCTTACATTGAACCTGCATGACAGAGCCTCACAATTGGAAAAGTAAGATAGACCATTCTAAGTCAACAGTAAAGTCTGAAAATGGGAAGGGAGAGGGCATTATTGATGTATGCTGCCATATCAGGATAAAGGAGAAGAGGAAATGAGCTAAGACTTTGGCAGAGTAACACTGTATAAATGCAGCAGAGCAGGGCAGAAAGCTTAGAAGGTTTTCAGAAGAGACATGAGTCTGATACTTAAGTTTGAACTCCTAAGTTCAAAGCAACTTTAAAAAGATGATGCTAGAGCCAGGAATTTAGCTCAGTGGTTTTGCCACCTGCTGCGCAAGCGCAAAGACCCAAGTTCAATCCCTGGTACCTAAAAAAAAAAAAAGATGATCTAATATAATAAATTGAGAAGTGAGAGTAAATGTGAGAAACAAAGTGGCCAGGGGAAAGGCTGAAATTTTACAGCTGACCAGAGGGAAGATAAGTGTGAAGTCACAGTGCTCTTGGTGAAAAGTGAATGCTTTCTTAGAGAAGTGTTCAATATCTATTTCTGTCTTTTCACTACCTCTCAAAGTCTTGATTATTTCCCTGTGAGAGCTCTCTGTGACTAAGGGTGAAAAGAAATACAAGTCAACAGCAAAAATACTAGTTTCTTATTAAAGATACATTTAAACCAGGCATCTTTGGCCACGCCTGTAATCCCAGCACTCGCACTCAAAAGGCTGTGGCAAGAGGATCCCTGTGAGTTCAAGGCCACCCTGGACTTTGACCCCCCCCAAAAAATAACCCCCCCCAAAATAACCCCCCAAAACTCAAGGCCACAATGGACTGCATAGGCCCTGTCTCAAAAAATTTTTGTACTTATTTTTCACTGCTAACTATAACCAGACTTGAGTCCGTCTTTCTTTCATTTGTTTTTGAGACAGGGTCTTTCTATGTAGTTCAGGCTAGAACTTACTATGTAGCCCAGGCCTGCCTCAAACTCTTGGTGATCTTCCTTCGTCAGCCTCCTGAGTGCTGGGATTATAGTTGTGCACCACCACGGTTGGCTTTTTTTTGGGGGGGGGGCAGTACTGGGGATTGAACCCAGGGACCACTGAGCTACACCTACAACCCTTTAAAAGTTTTTATTTTTTTGGTACCGGAGATCGAACTCAGGATCTTGCACTTGTAAGGCATAAAATTTTTTAAAAGACAAGGTCTGGGTGGCTAAGTTGCTCAGGCAGGACCCGAGCTTGCAATCCTCCTGCCTCAGCTTTCCAGAGTACTGATATTACAGGCATGCACCACCACCATGCCTGGCTTGGTTGGTTTCTTTCTTTCTTTTTTTTTTTTTTTTGGTACTGGGGCTTGAACTCAGGACCTTGAGCTTTCGAGGCAGGTGATGCACCTCTGAAATAAATCCCTGGCCCTCCTTTGTTTTTTTCTTGTCTTTATTTTCCTCTCCTTTCTCTTTTGCTCCCCCTTCCTTCTTCCCTCCCACCTTCCCTTCCTATCTTCATTCCTCCTCCCCTAAGCTATATCCTCAGCTTTTTTTTTTTGAGACAGAGTTGTGATCATCTTGCTTCAGCCTCTACAATAACTGGTGTGACAGGCATGTGTCACTATGCCTGAATCTTTTTTAAAAATTCTTTTATTGGTACATTTTAGGTATACAGTATGTTTACATTTATCATTGGATGCTTGTACCTGTACATGATGTATCTTAGTTCTTATTTTTTTCCCCATTACCTCTGCGTCCTTCACCTCCTCCAGCTTTCCCTATTTACATAGATTTCATTTCCATTTTTTTTCTTTTCTCATAATTTTTCCTTTCCCTTCTTTCCTTTCCCCTTCCCCTCCCACCACCCCTACACGTTTGGACCTTTTAATATTTCAAATTATCAGTTATTTGTTTTAATCATTTTAATCCTTATTTACACTTTCAGTTTCTCACACTAGAGAAACTATTTGGAATTTACACATGTGTGTCCTATTTATTTCACTTAAGAGTATGGCCTCAAGGGCCGGGGATTTAGCTCAGTGGTTTCACTGCCTGCTACACAAGCGCAAGGACCCAAGTTCGATCCCCGGTACCAAAAAAAAAAAAAAAAGAGTATGGCCTCAGTATGCATCCATTTAGTTATAAATGTCTCTAGTTTCTCATTCGTTTTTTTTTTTTCTTTGTGGTACTGGGGATCGAACTCGGGACCTTGCGCTTTCGAGGCAGGTGACTGAACCACTGAGCTAAATCTCCGGCCCCTAGTTTCTCATTCTTTATGGCTCAGTAGTACTCCGTTTTATAAAAAAACCCCACATCTTTATCCAGTTTCCAGTTGATGGGCACTTGGGCTGTTTCCAAGCTTTAGCTATTACAAACTGTGCCACTGTAAACATGGGTGCACATATATTGCTGTGGTATGATTCTTTTCATTCTTTGGGGAAGATACCCAGCAGGGGAATAGCTGGATCAAATGGGACCTCTAGCCCTAGTTCTTTGAGGTATCTCCATACTGATTTCCACAGTGGTTGCACCAGTCTGCACTCCCACCAACAATGGAGAAGGGTTCCTTTCTCCCCACAGCCCCGCCAGCATTTGTTATTGGTTGATTTCTTTTTTTTTTCTTTTTTTTTTGGTATTGGGGATCAAACTCAGGTCCTTGTGCTTGTAAGGCAGGCAACGGAACCACTGAGCTAAATCCCCAGCCCATAAATTTTTTTTGGTACTGGGGATTGAACTCAGGGCCTTATGCTTGCCAGGCAGGCACCAGAACCACTGAGCTATATCCCTGGCTTATAAAATTTTTTTTTTTTTTGGTACCGGGGATTAAACTCACGTCCTTGCGCTTGCGGGGCAGGCAGCAGAACCACTGAGCTAAATCCTCGGCTCCCTGGTTGATTTCTTGATAGCAGCCATTCATTCTGGGGTGAAGTGGAATCTCAGTGTTGTTTTTATCTGGATCTCTCGAATGACCAGTGATGTTGAACATTTTTTCATATATTTATTTGCTGCTTTTACTTCTTTGTCTGAGAAATGTCTGTTCATTTCAGATGCCCATTTTTGAACTGGGTCTTTGAATTTAGGGGGGTCTGAGTTTTTTCAATTCTTTATATATTCTAGATAGTAGACCTTTGTCTGAGGTACAGCTACTAAAAATTTTTTCCCACATTGTAGGTTGTCTCTTAGTTCTGTTGGTGCAATGCAGAAGATTTTTAACAAGATGAGATCCTGGTTGTTGATTCTTTGTGCTAGTTCCCATGCTACTGAGATTTTGTTCATAAAGTCTTTTCCTATGCCAGTGTCTTCAAGAGTTCTACCTGACTTATCTTCCAGCAAGTTTAGTGTTTTTGTCTTAATATTTAGATCTCTAATCCGCTTTGATCTTAGTTTAGTGCATGGTGATAGGTATGGGTCTAGTTTTAATCTTTGGCAGGTTGAAATCCAGTTTTTCCAACACCATTTATTAAATATATGTCTGAATCTTTTAAGCTTGAATCTTTTAAGCTTTTTGGCTCTGTTGGTGTCACTGAAAAATGTTGGTGTTGATTCCCTTTTTTGGGGGGGGATACTGGGGATCGAACTTGGGACCTTGCTGTTTCGAGGCAGGTGGCAGAACCACTGAGCTAAATCCCCCCTCCCACTTTTTTAAAAATGGTGGTATTGGAGATTGAACCCAGGGCCTTCGCACTGAGCTATATCCCCAGTCCTTTTTAAATTTTCAGACAAGAACTTGATAAATTGCCCAAGCTGGGGTTGAACTTGGGACCCAGCGCTCTAGAAGACAAAAAGAGCAAAAGTTTCAAGTCCAGCCTGGGCATCTTAGTGACTTAATGAGGCCTTTTCTCAAAATAAATAATGAAAAAGGGAATACACTAGTGTAAAGGTCCTGGTTTTAATTCCTAGTACTGCCAAAAAAAGAAAGAAAAAGAGAAGAGCTCTATTATTGAACTACACCTGCAGCCTCCAGATCTTTTTTATCTATTTATTATTATTGGTAGTAGCAGTAATGCTGGGATTTGAACCTAGGACCTTATATATGGTAAGAAAGCATTCTACCACTGAACTACATCCTCAGTGCAGCCAGATCTCTTTACTTTATTTATTTTTTGAGACAGTGTCTCCTATATAGTTTAGGCTCACCTTGAACTCACTATGTAGCCCAGGCTGGCCTCAAAACTCACTCTTCCCAGTCCCTCTCTCCGTTATCGGGGATGGAACTCAGGACCTTGCGCTTGCCAGGCAGGCGTGGCGCCACTGAACTACATCCCCAGCCCAAGCCTGGAACTCTTTGTGGTGATCTTTCTGCCTCAGCCTCTCGTGTGCCAAAATGCCTGGCCAGATCTCTTCTTTTTTTTGGTACCCAGGATTGAACTCAGGGTCTTTTGCTTGCCAGGCAGGCGAGGCGCCACTGAGCTAAATCCCCAGCCCAAGATTTCTTTGTAAAAGCTGCTATCATCTTCTACTCTTTTGGAAGATTCCCTTATAGCTTATCTACAAAGTAGGACATCCTGTTTTGAACTTCTCTCCTTTCTTGCTTTGACTCTAACCAGTTGGTTATTCAGGCAAACATTTATGCATTGCTTACCCTGTGTTAAGAGCTAAAATGGAAGTAGTCTTTCTTGCTTATCCAGAGTTTATGTCTTATTGGACAAAACAAACAAGTTAAACTATCAGTTATAGAATATTGTGTTGAGTGATGATTGAGAATTTTAAGGTACAGTGAAAACATGTTCATTTTTAATCCATATTGAGGGTACTAAGAAAGGATATAGATTGAGGAATGTTCCAGGTAAGACTTGAAGAATGAGGGCTGGGGATTTAGTGGCACAGTGCCTGCCTGGCAAGTGCGAGGTCCCGAGTTCGATCCCCAGTACCAAGAAAAACCAAGAATGAGTAGGAGTTTGGTGAGGAGTCAGGGGAAAGTCACTGGCAGTATAGGGACTTTTACTTGTAAAGTATAAGATGTTTAACATATTTTATTTTCATTAGTTGGAATAAATAGTATATCTTTTAGGAAAGATGGGTTTTCAACATTATTGTACCAAAAAATAATACGTAGCTTTATACAAAATATTCTTTCCTTCTGTGCAACTGCAGGAAATAGCAGAACACCTGTGCAAGTGAAAAAATCAGAACCTTGGTAGTTGTAAGATTTCCAGACTTATTAATACTTCTGTGAATTGTCTTTGTCCTACCCCATCCCCCCTAGTTGCTGTACTGGGAATTGAACCTAGGGGCTTGTGACTACTAGACAAGGGCTCTATCTCTGAGCTACACCCCTAGCCCTTTTAAAAAATTTTATTTTGAAACATCTCACTAAGTTATCCAGGCTGGCCTCGAATTTCATGATCTTTCTGCCTCAGCTTCCTGAGTAGGTGAGATTATAGCACCACCACACCCATCCTCTCACTCCCTTGCTGCACCCCCCTTCTGTTCTCTAGGGAATGAACCCACTTCCACTGAGCTACAGCTTAATCTCTATTATTATTATTATTATTATTATTATTATTATTATTATTTTCAATACCGGGAATCAGGCTCGGGACCTTGTGCTTGCCATGTAGGTGCTGCACCAGTGAGCTATATCCCCAGCCTGCTTTTTATTATTTTGAGACTGAGACAGGGTCTCACTAGTTGCTGTGTTTCCTAGGCTGTGCTTGAATTTACAGTTTTTCTGCTTCAGTCCTCTAAAGTGCTGGGATTAGAGATGTGGCTCCATTTTTTTTTTTTTTCAGTGTGGTGCTAGGGATTGAAGCCAGGGTCTTATATATTCTAGGGAAGTGCTCTACTGCTGAATTACATCTCTTGCTAGATCCCCTCCTTTTAACCTGGGTCATGTGCAGATGTGTTCTCTCTGTATGTGTGTTTGTTTATGTGTGTGGGTGAGAGAGAGAAACAGAGACAGATAGACAGGGTTTCCCTATGTTGCCCAGGATCATGACAAACTTATGAGCTCAAGTGATCCTCCTGTCTTAGCCTCCCTAGCAGCTGATTCGAGAGGCATGTGCCACCGCTGTGGGATATATGTATACTCTTTTTTTGTTGTTACCGGGGATCAAACTTGGGACCTTTCACGTGCAAGGCAGGCACTGGAACCACTGAGCTAAATCCCCAGCCCAGTATACTTTTTTTTTTGAGACAGGGTCTCACTGTGTAGTCCAGGCTGACCTCCAGCTTGTGAACCTCCTGCCTCTGCCTCCCTGGGAGGATGGGATTACAGACATGCAACACCATGCCTGGCAGTTTTGTACTCTTGATTCTTAAGACTTTAAGAATATTTTGCAACTGGATGTGGTTGTGGCGCATGCCTGTAATCCCAGTATTTGAGAGGCTGAGGCAGGATGATTGCAAGTTTGAGGCCAGCCTTGACTACATGGTGAGACTCTTGTCTCCTGGGGTGGGGTGGTGGTTGCTAGTTCTTTTCTGCTGTTTGTTAGGTTTTATTTTTCCACTTATTCCAGTCTCTTCTTTCTATCCTAGGACCCTGTTGTGTCACCTAAATATATACCCTCCACATTAGTGAATGAAAGTTTTCAGTAGTGAGATTTATCAAGTTAATTGGGGAATTAATATGTGGGTCCCATTCAAAGTCCATGCAAGCTATATTCTCCCAAGCATTACTTAATAGTTGAAGCTTGGAGCAAGAAATATTCTTAAATATTCCTGGAAAATGTGTATTTTGGCTCTCAGGTGAATGGATTTTGGGGCTTGGGAAGACTAGGAAAATTGGTTGTGATTTTTGGGAGCTGGACCAGAGCCAGCATTTACCCCTGTTTGGCATCTAGCCTCTTCTCCCTTCTCCTGCTTTCTTCTGAAAGGCAGTTTGAACTATTTGCCAGTGTGTCTCCTCTGCACTTATTTTTTACGAATGACTGCTTTTGCATCTGATATCAAATTTCTAAGTGAGAATTTTTTTCTTCTTTTTCTTTCTTTTTTTTCTGAGACAATTTTGCTCTGTTGTCCAGGTTGACCTCAAATTCCTGGGTTTAAATAGTTCTCTGCCTCAGCCTGCCAAGTACAGTAGATGGGACTATGGCTATACTGTTACAGCTGGCTAGTAAGGCCTTTTTAAAACTTTTGCAATACTGGGGATTAAACACAGGGCCTTGAGCATGCTAGGTAAACACTGTATTGTACCTCAGCCTCATCTTTTTTTTTTTTTTGGTACCAAGGGTTGAACTTGGGTCCTTACGCTTGTGCAGCAGGCGGTGAAACCACTGAGCTAAATCCCCAGCCCTCAGCCTCATCTTTTAAACATTTTTTTTGCAAGTCATATAATTCTCTACATACACATTTTCTTCATATTTCTAAATTAAACTCAAGACTCTCTAAAACCAGCTTGAACATTCTGTGGGCAACCTCAGAAATCATTATCTTTGATACAAAATCTAACCTTCTAAATTCTCATCCCGATTGAATGGTATCAATAGCCACACAGTTGCCTCAATAAAAAATTTGAACTTGGTGGAGCATGGTAGCATATATGTCTGCAATCCTAAATCCTCAAGAGGCTGAAGTGAGAGGATTTCAAGTTCAAGGCTAGCCTCAAGTTAGCAAGATCCTGTTTCAAAATAAAATGTAATTATTTTTTTAAAAAGTTCTCACTGGGAGTGGTGGTGGATGCTTGTAATCTCAGCCATCAGGATGCTGAATTAGTGGGATTGCCAGGAGTTTGAGGCCAGCCTGAGCTACATAGTGAGTTCAAAGCCAGCCTGAACTGCATAGGGATACCCTGTCTCAAAAAAACCAAAATAAACAAACAGGGTCTCCCTGTGCAGCTCAGGCTGGTCTTGAACTCATGGTGATCCTCCTGCCTCAGCCTCCTGTGTGCTGGGACTACAGTTGTGCACCACCACACCTGGCACTGTTTTTGTTTTTTGAGACAGGGTCTTGTTATGTAGTCCAGGCTTACCTTGAACTCACTGTGTAGCCCAGGATGGCCTGGAACTCACAATGATGCTCCTGCCTCAGCCTCCTGATGCTGGGATTACAGGTGTGTACCACCACGCCTGGTCCAAAAAGTGTTGCAATGTAGCTCGGTTGTAGAGCACATGCCTAGCATGTGTGATGCCTTATATTCATCCCCTAGTACAGAAAAAAATTGTTTTTGGAATTGACCTTGAATCCTCCATCTCTTTGTCAGCCATATCTGGTTGATCCCCCATGGCCAGTTCTTTTTTTTTTTTTTTTTTTTAAAGACAGGGTTTCCCTATGTAGTTTAGTCTGGCCTTGAATTCACTGTGTAGCCTAGGCTGGCCTTGAACTTGTGACAATCCTCCAAAGTGCTGGGATTACAGACGTGTGCCACCATGCCTGGCCTCAGATTCAGTTTTAATTTTGAAACTCGTCAAAATCTGCCTTTTTATTTCCAGCCATATGATCAAAGACTTGGATCATCATCCAGGTCATTTTGCACTTGGATAATTGGAATCCTAATTGTTCTGCATGCCTCAAGTCTTATCACTTGTCCTGTTTATCCACCAAACTGTCACAAAAGTGATCTGTGCGTGGTGATGCATGCCTGTAGTAGTAGCTACTCTGGAGGCTTATGTAGGCTCACTTGAGCTCACATGTTGGAGACATAGTAGACATCATAGCAAGATCTCATCATAACAAAATTTTTAAAAAGTGATCTTTCTAAATTTTAGCACTACTTAAGTCTGCCCTTTTTTCTTTAAGACTCTTCATTACTTGCAGTGCCAATACACAGCAGATGCTTAAGTCCATCCCTTCCTCTTTACATCAGCATGATTTTGTGCAAGCTATTGTTCTCCCCCTTCAAGGCACATTTTTTTTCCTTTTTTTTTTTTGGTACCGGGGATCGAACTCGGGTCCTTGCACTTGTGCAGCAGGCGAGGAAATCACTGAGCTAAATCCCCGGCCCCAAGGCACATCTTTTTAATTGATATATTTCAGATATACATAATGGTAACATTCATTGTAGGGACTTTGTACCTGTACATGACATGTCTGTCCTGCTTCTTTTTTTCCCCATTTCTCTCCCTGCCCTTCAACCCCTCTTCCCCTCCTTATTTACAAAAGCTTTATTTCCATTTTTTCCTTCTATTTTTTTTCTTGCCCCTTCCTTACTTTCCCCCTACTCCCTCCCTTGTTCCCCTTCTCATTTGAACATTTTCTTCCCATTTCCCAATATCTGTTACACCTTTTGGTCCTTATTTCCACTTTTGGTTTCTCATACCAGACAAACAATGTGGTATTTAAGCACGTGTGTCCGATTTATCTCACTTAAGAGTACAGTCTCAGGGTCCATCCAATTAGCTATAAATGTCTCAAGCCTATCCTTTACGGCAGAGTAGTATTCCATTGTATAAAAAAACCCCCACATCTTCTTCATCCATTCATCAGTTGATGGGCATTTGGACTGTTTCCAAGATTTCACTGTTACAAACTGTGCAGCTATAAACATGGATGTGGATATATTGCTGTGGTATGATGCTTTGAATTCTTTTGGGAAAATACCAAGAAAGAGAATAGCTGCATCAAATGACCCCTGTAGTCTTAGTTTTCTGAGGAATCTTGACACTGATTTCCACAGTGGTTGCACCAGTCTACGCTTCCACCAACAGTAGAGAAGGATTCCTTTTCCCCCACAGCTCTGCCAGCCTTTGTTATTGGTTGATTTCCTTTTTTTCTTTCTTTTTTTTTTTTTTTTTGGTACTGGGGATTGAGCTCAGGACCTTGAGTCCTCAAGACCTCCTCATTATGTCTTTCTAGAATATCCTTCAGAACATTTTGCAATTCTGGTTTGGTGGTCATGAATTTGTTCAGGTGTTCTTTCTCATGGAAGTATGTTACTTCTCCATCAGTTTTGAAAGATAGTTTTAGTGGGGACATCAGTCTGGGTTGGAAGTTGTTTTCTTTTAGAGCTTGAAATACTTCAGTCCAAGCTCTCCTTGACTTGAAGATTTGTGTTGAGAAGTCTGCTGTGATTCTGATGGTTTCTCTTGAACTTTTTTTTGGTACTGGGGATTGAACTTGGGACCTTGCGCTTGCAAGGGAGGTGGTGGTGGCACCACTGAGCTAAATCCTCGACCCTCTGATGGTTTCCTTTATAGGTGATTTGTTTCTTTTCTCTAACAGCTTTTATTTTATTTACTTTTGAGACAGGGTCTTCTTGCTATGTAGTTCAGGCTAGCCTTGAAATCACTGTGTTGTAGTCCAGGTTGGCCTCGAACTCATGGCAACCCTCCTTCCTCAGGCTCCCGAGTGCTGGGACTACAGGGGTGTGCCACCACACCTGGCTCTAACAGCTTTTAATATTCTGTTCTTGTGTTGAATATCTGGAATCTTGACTATTATATGCCTTGGTACAGATTTTTTTTTATCATGGTTAACTGTATGCCTCACTTATCTGTATGTCAAATTCTTTTTCCCTGCTTGGGGAGTTATCTGCCATTACTTCTGTGAATAGGTTTATGTTGTTTGGGCTACCTTCTGTTTTTTCATTGACTTCAGTCAGTCTTATATTATTCTTATTTACATCATCTAGCAGCTATTGGTTTGATTTTTTTGTAGTCTCTTGCTATTTTTAAGAAACCTTTCTTGGGCCGGGGATTTAGCTCAGTGGTTCCACCACCACTCTCAAGGACCCGAGTTTGATACCCGGTACCAAAAGAAACCTTTCTTTACATGATTGTTAATCACAGTCTTGTCTTCTGCATCTGATATTCTGTCCTCACATTAGCTCATTCTGCTGTGTATACTTTCAATGGAATTTTTAATCTCCTGGATATCTGTTTGAATCTGTTTCATGGATTCCATTTCTTTCCTATGTTGGGCATTTGTGGTTTCCATCATTTTCCTAAGCGCCTCTATTTTTTATTAGTGTCTGCTCTGGAGTCACTAACCATGTCTTTCATTATGGTCACCGTATGGATTATGACCTGAATTTTAGTTTTAATTTATGAACAAAGTCTTGAGTTACAACCTGAATGCCAGCCATTTGTACTTCCAGATGGTCTCAGATACAGATTTAACCCTTAAAGAGTTTTGGAAGGAACAGTGCAACATCCTTTCCTGTGTGGGGTTAATTGAGAAATCTTGGGCCAATGTCTCTCTAAGGACAATGAGATCTGCCTGTATACAGGAGAGAGACTTTGAAGGCTGTGTAGAGGAGCCTGAGCCCTCAATTGACCAACTTGAGTTACAGTCAGCCCTCAGGAACGAATTGAGTTCATAAATCAAGAGTCCACCGAATAACAAAATCTAAAACAAATCAGAAAATTGTGTACGGTAAATATACCCTCAATATGATGATTTTACCCTCAGGGGAAAAATTTAAAAGGGGTTAGGGGGAAAATACAGAAATAGAAGAGGAAGAGATTAGAAGCAAGGCTGGAGGATAGAGGATGATTACACAAACTTTGGGAAACTAGTGAAGACAGGAGGGAAAGAGAGAAGGAAGAAATAAAAACCAGAACAGGGGCTGGGGATTTAGCTCAGTGGTGCTGCTGCCTGCCTTGTAAGCACAAGGTCCCGAGTTCGATCCCTGGTACTGAAAAAAAAAAAAAACAACAGAACAACAACAAAACAACTAGAAACAGTGTTCACCCTCATATGAAAACAAGAACAATGAAGAAAAACAAAAAATAAACAAGAAAAGAAAAACAATGTCCACTTCAGGGTTTGTCTCTGCTGTCACTAGTAAACAGAGTTGGCAGGCAGAGCCCAGATTCGTGTTGATTAAGCCAGATTATAGGTGGGGTAGTAAATAATCTCAGCAAGCCTGCATCTTTAGTTTCAGTGAAATTCAGGCTGGTTTCTGGCTATGAGGCTAGAGCCTGAGTTGTTCAGCCTGCAACATGCTATGTGCCTCCTGCTGGTTTGAATTTAGCACCCTGTGGTTTTGAATTTGCCTCCTTGACCTCTAGCTGACTTAAATTCCTTTCTGCCTCACCCTGACACTGGGAGCCAGTAGATGGAGCCAGCCAGTAGCTGCTCTGAGTTCCAAGCTCAGTTGTCCTCTTTCCATGGTGGCTACCAGCCAATCGCCCTCTTCTGGGGGACATCTAAACCCAAATAAATCATCAGCCACTGCAGTCTGCTGCTCCACTGCTCCATTCCACTGGTGCATTTCTCTGTGGTGGCTTCTGGGGTTGCCAGTAGTCACTGTGTGACTGCAGGTTCAAGCTGCCCCTCCCATGCAGTGAGTCAGGGGTCAGGGAGAAAGTGCTGCTTGCTACTTCCTTCTGCATTGAGATCTCTGTGTTTACTCTCCCTGTGGGCTTTAATTCTCACTTTAGATCCTTGGTGGGTCCTGGGGACCCACTTCCCTCCTCCTATTTCTCATGTTGCTGTAGTACAGCGTCTGGACAGCAAATCTCAGAGAGGCTGTTTCTTTGCTGTTCACCACTCTGCCATCTTTTCAAGGCACTTTCTTCAAAACAGACATAATAATTTAGTAACTCTCTTACTTAAACCTTAACTTTTTCTTCTTTTTTTTTGAGGTATGGTCTTCCTATGTAGCCCAGGCTGGACTTGGACTCACTGTGTAGCCTAGGCTGTCCTGGAATTCACAGTGATCCTCCTGTCTCAGCCTCCCAAGTGCTCAGATTACAGGCATGCACCACCATGCCCAGCCTAATTAATCTTTAAGAATTAGCATGTCATAGTTCATTTCTTCTGTGAAGTCTTCCAGTTTTCAAGACAGAATTAATCACTTTTGCTGCTGGGGTACCCTGACATTTTATATCCTGCTAGCATTACATTTATTATTTAAATGTTCCATTCCCTATTTTGTATTGTGTGAGTTCGTTGTAGGTAGGATAAGGGTTATGTTTATCTGTCTGTCTTTTTTTTAATGCTGTTCCTTATACCCAGGGCCTTGCAAGGATTAGGGTTAGTGTTAGAGAAACACTCTACTATGGAGTTACATCCCCAGCTCTTTTTCATCTTTTAAACCTCAGTATTTAACAATTAAGCCTGCCAAATTTATTGAATTTTGGGCGAGGGATTTAGCTCAGTGGTTCTGCCCCCTGCCTTGCAAGTGCAAGGACCCGAGTTCTATCTCCGGTACCAAAAACAAAACAAAACAAATTTATTGAGTTTTTCTACTACATACTGAGCACTAGCAATAACCTACTAAAATTCCCTGCTTTTATGAAGCTTATATGCAAATGAGGCTAAGTAGACAACTACTTTTTAAATTTTTAAATTTTTTTTTTAATTTATTGGTACCGGGGATCGAATACTCGGGTCCTTCCACTTACAAGGCAGGCAGTGGAACCACTGAGCTAAATCCCTGGCCCTAGATTTTATTTATGTATTTATTTATTTAGAGACAGGGTCTCACTCTGTAGTTCAAGCTGTCCTTGAACTCACTATGTAGCCCAGGGTGGCTGGCCTTGGACCTGAGACAGTCCTCTTGCCTCAGCCACTTGAGTGCTGGGATTTCAAGGGTATGCTACCACTTCTAGCAAATGAGAAACATGCACACACACAGCCCTGGTTTTGTTTGGTTTTGTTTTTGGTACCGGGGATTGAACTCGGGTCCTTGGACTTTTGAGGTAGGCTGCGGAACCACTGAGCTAAATCCCCGGCCCTTAGCCCTGCTTTTATTAGTGTTATAAGCAGCTGGTTATGAGTTAACTGGTGAGTGAGTGATACTGTTTTTAATAGGTAGGTCTCTGATCTTGGAAAAACAGATTGGCTTGACCTTGGCCTTAAGGTGTATTATTTCTCTCAGTTGTCAGATGAGGATAACAGGACCAGTTTAGCTCAGGTTAGATGGCTGTGAGGCATGACTACTAATGAAAATAATTGTAAAACACTTTTGCAAGTTAAAGTGTGATATAAATGCTAAATAATAGTTCTTCATTGGGAGGTTGTGAAAATTAGCAGCATGGTGTCTGTTACAGGCCTTAGGTTCTTTTGAGAAAGGTGATATATTTTTATCAGTATGCTTTGAAGAAAAAATAGCTCAGAATTTGGGAAAAGTTATTGGTACCCTAATTTCTGGAATGTAACAATTATGGAACCATAATGAAACAACTTATTGAAGACAGATATTTCCGTAAAGATTTATCATAGTATAACTTTAGAAGGGTTCTATGTAAGAGATTTTTTTGTTTCCTTTGGTGATACTGGAGAGTGAACCCATGACCTTCACACTGAGCTACATTGCCCTTCCTTCCTCTTCTCCTCCCCTCCCCTCTGCCTTCCCACCTCCTTTTTGGTATAGGGATTGAACTCAGGACCTTGCGCATAAGAGGCAGGTAGGGTACCACTGACCTAAATCCCTGGACCACCTTTTGGTTTTTTGAGACAAGGTCTTTCTATAATTCAGGCTGGCCTCGAACTCATGGTGATCCTCCTGCCTCAGCCTCTGAGTGCTGGGATTACAGGCGTGCACCACTATGTCCAGCATAACCCATATTTTATTTTGAGACAGGCTCTTGCTAAATTGCTAAGTTTCCTAGGCTGGGTTTGAATTTGTGATCTTCCTGCCTCAGACTCGGAGAGTGCTAAGATTACAGGCATATGCCACCATGCTTGAGCTATTATAAGAGTTTTATCATTTTGGCTTTTAGGTTCAAGGAAGAATATGAATTCCATACTATGGTAGGTACAATGATAAATGATTAAAGGACTGGTAGGAGTGGTTTATTTCTATATTTAAAGCATCACAGCCAATCAATTAACACCATTCACAAAAAATATTGAAAAAAATTTTAATTTATTGTAGACTACTCCATAGAGACACACTTTAATGCCGGGTTAGATGATAGTTTTAATCAGGATTTGAAGACTCACATGGTGCTATTTCAGGCAAAACTAGCACTCTTTGTTCCACACCTGATTCTAAATATAGAATCACTGGCATCATTAAATATAATGTACTTGAAAAATGCTTGAAATTTGAATCTCTTGAACTAAATTTTCCTCAGCCTCTAAAGTGACATTAACAATAGAGGAAAATCAGAATGTGGTCTAAAACTGATAAGGGAAAGGTGAAATAGTTAAGTGATAGACTGCTGATGTGCTTAGAACTTTACCCTGCTGACAGCTCAGTTGGGATCATGTGTATTGTTTTTGGTATAGGAACCCGTCCATGCGTTACTAATGTTAGAACAAAATGACATGAAGATACTAGTTTTACACAGGTTGGATTTGAATCTTTTTTTTAATCCTGGAATTTGTGTTCTCTTATAATTCATTACCTCTTTGTATCAAGGACAAATAAAAGGCTTGGGTTTCTTTTCCTCTTTGATGGGAAGACTGCTTGCTGTTGCTTTATCCAGCATTATTTGTTCCTTTTTTTTTTCTTTTTAAACAAGCTTTCACGGTGTAGTACACTGTAATTCAAGGCTGGCCTTGAACTCACTATGTAGCCCAGACTAGTATTGAACTAATGATGATCCTCCTGCCTCAGCTTCCCAAGTGCTGGAATTGTAGGTGTGTGCCACCACACCTAGTGATGGCTCTCTTTAAAAAAAATTGTTTTTTAAAAATTTTGAGACAAGGTCTCATCATTTTGTTGCCCAAGCTGAACTCAGACTTGTGATCCTCCTGCCTCAGCCTCCTAAGTAGCTGGGGTTGCCGGGGATTTAGCTCAGTGGTTTCAACGCCTGCTAAGCAAGCGCAAGGACCCAGTTCGATCCCCGGTACCAAAAAAAAAAAAAAAAGAAAAAGAAAAAGAAATATTCTAAGTAGCTGGGGTTATAAGTATGTGCCACTGAGTTGTGCCATTATTTGCTTTTCTTTTGTATTTGGTGAATAGGAAAAGGGTCCCTGAGTGGCTCTCTTCCGCATTAGAGCTAGTTGGGTAAGCTTATTTTCTTGGAGATATTTTACTTATATGGTTATATTTAGTAATACTTTCTGTTATTTGCTTTCATCATCTGCCTTGTTTTTTGTAGACTGAGGGATTGGCTTCAGCTGTTCTGTGTTCATAGGTGAAAGTTTATCTTCTATTCTTATTTTTAGTTCCTTTGGATTGGATTTGCAGTTTACCTGTATCCATTCTATTTAATAGTTTTCGTTCCCAATGTGGGTACTTAGAAAGCCCTTTTTAAAAATTGGTTTTGACATGTTGCCAAGGGTGACTTTGGTTTACTAGGCTCAAACAATTCTCCTGCCTCATCCTCCTAAGTAGTTGGGACTACAGCCATGTGCCACCGTGCCTAGTTATCCTAAATATTTTTAGGACTATGTATTACTCATGCTGGGCATCCTTATCTTTACTTTATTTTTTTCATTTAGAGTAGCTCGTTTCTCTGGAAGTTTGCAATATTAAGACAAAATACCTTTGGGACTGTTTGGAGAAATGCCTTACAAGGTGGAATACAGTATATGTAATTATTTTTGCTTTATATATTTCTTCTGTGACTTGTTCACATTCTGAATATATTACCTAGGGCTGGCGATTTAGCTCAGTGGCACTGTGCCTGCCTCAAAAGGGCAAAGTCCTGAGTTGGATCCCCAGTACCAAAAAAAAAAAGACTGAATATATTCTCCATTGGCTTTTTGTATATTGTGATTGATCTGCAACTCTTTAAAGGATTGCAAATACTTTTTGGTTTGTTTTTTGAGACAGAGTCTTGCTATGTAGCCCAGTCTGGCCTTGAACTCTTGGTGATCCTCTTGCCTCAGCCTCTGAGAGGGCTGGGATTACAGGCATGCACCACCACACCCAGTGGCAAATACTTTCTAAGGCTGTGTATGAGTAAGTGGGAAGGCAGGCAGAAAAGGGGGGGCGGGACAGGGGCAGGCTATTGTGTCATATGGTAATCCAAGATGGTGTTTGGTTAAATTAATTGCTTGCCTTGGTTATTTAAGCAATGGTAAGCTTCTTTTGTCTCTCCTTCCAAATATACATAGAAAAACTCCTTCTGTCTGAAGTAAAGTGTTGGCTCTGTGTTGGTTATAATTTGCTTTTTCTAGCTGGCACAGCCTTTTTTTGTGTTTTCTGTCTTCTGACAGATTATAGGATTGTGGGGAAACAGCGTCCAGGGCTTTTTCAGGAACTGTTCCATTTTATTTTCAGGAGAAGCCATTGGCTTTGGCACTGGAAGAAAACTGGCTCTGCATTTAAAGATGCCAAATCATGCTTCATTCACAAGTTTGCTGTCTCATTTTGTCTCTGTATGTGTGTGAAACTTTTTTAGGATGTTGGCTTTTCACTTTTTCTACCATGTGCTACCCTATCCGCATGAGAATTTAACAATTTATCCCATTTCTCCAACTCCTCAACACACTGCATACAACCTAAATATTCTAACATAGCATAAGATGTGTCAGTCATTTTGAAGATTAGGGGCAAAAGCACCACACAAATGTCCCTTTGGTGTTCTTATCATGACTTTGAGCTTTAATTCTGGTTTATCAATTAAATTCTTTCATATGGAATCTTGAGTTGTTTTGGTATAGAAATGATTTGCTGACCCAGCCAACCTTCCACCGCCATATAGTGCTGGGTATTGAACTCAAAGGTTCACACATACTAGGCAAGCCCTCTATCATTGAACTACATCCCTATTTATTTATTTTTTTATTTATTTATAGTACTGAGGATTTAACCCAAGGCCTTTGCACTGAGCTATATCCTAGCCATTTTTATTTATTATTATTATTTCATTTTTAAAGAAAAATAGCCTCACTAAGTGGCTAAATTGCCCAGGCTGGCCTTGAGCTTATGATCCTCCTGCCTTAGCCTCCCATAGTGCTGAGATTACAGGTGTGAGCCACCACAACCGACTCTCTATTTTTAAAATTTGAGACAAGGTCTGACTAAATTGCCCTGTCTAGCCTTGGATTTGTTCCTCCTGATTATAGATAGGCATGTGCCACCAAACCTAGCCTGTCCTTTTTTTTTTTTTAAGACAAGGTCTCACTGTGTAGTCCAGGCTGGTCTCAAACTCACAACAATCCTCCTGTCTCAGCCTCCCAAATACTGAGATTACAGGGATGAACCAGCATGCCCAGGGAGATTTTTTTTTTTTTGGTACGATGAATGGAACTCAGGACCTTGTGCTTTCGAGGCAGACAGTGGAACCACTGAGCTAAATCCCTGGAGATTGATTTTTTTTTTTTTTAAATTATTTAAGCAGTGTTAACCCCAGTTGTATTTGTTGCCTTTGTGCCTTTTAAACTGTGTACAATTGGGCCGGGGATTTAGCTCAGTGGTTCCACCGCCTTTCTCGCAAGTGCAAGGACCCGAGTTTGATCTGTGGTACCACAAAAAATAAAATAAAATATAAACTGTGTACAATTGGTTTTTCAAACCTAGCCAACTAGTTATTTTAGCAAATCTTCCAGGCTAGATAATGCCTCTACCTTCCACAGAGAGCAGTTTAATGATACCATCTAGATATAAGTTACTTTCATGTAGATTAAAATGAGGAAGATTATTAATGGAAAAGCCAGTTTGGATAGGCTAGTTTGTCTAATGCGAATTATTATATGGACACATTTTCTTCCTTTGGTCAGAAGAAATAATTTCTCCTATCTTGTTCCAAATCCATATTCTCCCAAAGGCTAGGGTTTGCTTTTCTACTCTTGTGTATTGTCTGCTTTCAGAGAAATAAACAAATAAAACAAACTGTTATTGATGGTTTGTTTGTTTGAGATAAGGTCTTAACTATGTTGCTGGGGCCGGTCTCAAACTTGATTACCCAAGCAATCCTGCCTCACTCTCCAGAGCATCTGGGACAGGTTCTGTATCTCACTTATCTTTTTGTCTCTGGGGTCTAACGGTTTTTGGCATGCAGGGACACAATTAATATTTGGTAATGTTAATGAATGAATGAACAAAATGAAATCCCAGGTACAGTGAATGGATTTTACATTTCCCTCTAGTGTCTGAAAGAGAAAATGCAGCCAGTTACACACACACACACATACACACACACACACACACACAGAGGCACGAATGCACATACTCATGTACAGAGAAAGAGAAGCAAAACCAACAATAAAAGAATATCTTGCTACATTTAAATAATAGCTAGAAGGTGTCTTTAAGTTAGTGAATGCTAACTTACAAAGTCTCTGTACTTTGGTGGGTGTTTAAATTCTTTGTCTCCTAGCTGGTGTTTGAGGAAAATGCCTTTTTAAGAGTGCTCAGGGGCCGAGGATTTAGCTCAGTGGTTCTGCCGCCAGCCTTGCGAGCGCAAGGTCCTTGAGTTCAATTCCTGGTACCAAAAAAAAAAAAAAGAGTGCTCAGCTTCTTGTTCAGGTTAGAACATTGTTACTGTTTTGTATTATTCAGTTTTGTTGAACGCTGTATTTTTTATTGGAATAAATTAAGTGTCAAAATCAATTATTTAATTTTGTTTTCTGAGATAAGAGACTCACTATGTAGTCTAGGCTGGTCTTGAACTTGATATGTAACTCAGTCTGGCCTCAACTCACGGTACTCCTGCCTCAGCCTCCTGAGTGGTGGGATTACAGGCATGAGCCATCTTATCTGGCCAATTTTTAAAGTTTCTGCTTGTTTTTTGCTTATTATAAAGCTGTTTGGGACATTGCAGAGTAATGTGCTCAAGAAATAACAACATGCAAACTGATTAGATAGATGTTACCTAAAGTAGTTTTCAGTCCAACTTGATGTTCTTTTCTTTTTTTTTTTTTTTTTTTTGGTACTGGGGGTCAAACTGGAGACCTGCGCTTGTGAGGCAGGTGGCGGAATCACTGAGCTAAATCCCCGGCCCTGATGTTCTTTTCCATATGAGATGTGTTTTAATATCTTTTATTGATTGTAAGATGTTTAACATAGTGTAGGGGACAGGGGAAGGGGATGTTAGCAGAACCTCTGCAGTGAGTCCTGGTCTCCTCCGAGCCACGGCAGCACACGGCGAATTACAGGAAAGGTAGAAAAATGAGACTGAGAAGCAGCTGAGGTTTGGGTCTGATCAGTGCTGCTCTGGGCAGCAAAGACAAAGCCCCCAGCTTACCACACCTTTTATTCAGTACATCGGGAGAAACAAAAGTAACAAATGACTTGCAGAGAGTTCAATAGTTCACATTGGGATAAACAAGGTGTAACGGAAGGCTTGCAGAGAGTTCAGTACATCTCCGGCAAACAAGATGTTAATCAGTCCAAGAACAGTGAGGAACTGAGCAGATGTTTGTTCTCCCAGGATGTTTCTTGGCCTGGAGAATCACAGCATCACTGGATCACTGAAGTCTCAGTTGTGACCGGAGGCCAAACTGGAGTTATTCTGTAGCTGGGCTGTAGGCAAGAGAACTAGGCTAACCAAATGATTTATCCCTAGAATTATGTAGCATTGCTCCCAACAACATAGGGTTTAAGAACAATAAAAAAAATCTGTAATTTCACTCAAAAATTACAAAATTGAGCTCGACCTGGTGGTACATGCCCAGTACTTTAGGAGTCTAGGGCAAGAGGACTGCAAGTTTGAGCCTAGCTTAGGCAAGTTATTGAGATCCTAAAAATAAGAACTGGGCATGTAGCTCTGTGTAAAGGCCCAGGGTACAATCCCTAGTAGTGCAAAAAAACTTTAAAAATTTTAAAAAATAAAACATATTTAAAAAGTTATCAGGTGGCTGGGATATAGCTTGGTAGTGCCACGTCTGCTTGGCAAGTGCCAGGTCCTGAGTTTGATCCCCAGTACCAAAAAAAAAGGTATCAGTCCTCTCTACCCCTTTTGTCTTCTTTTCAGTTATTACCATGTTGACAGATTGGTCTTGGACCTGCAGGTGTAAGTAATATTCACACATGCTTTTGTATGTGATTTGTTTCTTTTCTCTCACTGCTTGTAGAATTTTATTCTTCTGTTGGATTCCTGGAATCCTATTATATGCCTATATGTAGATTTTTTTTGATTAAGGCTAGCTGGAGTCCTATATGCCTCACTTATCTGTATGTCAAGTTCTTTTCCCCTCCTTGGGAAATTTTCTGCCATCACTTCTGTGAACAGTTTTTTTATGTCCTCTGCACTTGCTCCTCCTTCTTCATTGACTCCATTCAGTCTTATGTTATTCTTGCATCGTCTAGCAGCTGCTGGATTGATTTCTCATGTTCCCTTACAATTTTAAAGCAATTTTTCTTTTCCTCCTCACTAATTGCAATCTTATCTTCTATATGTGAAATTCTGTCCTCACATTGGTTCATTCTGCTGTGTAGACTTTTGATGGAGTTTTTAGAAAATTTTTTTTTTTTTTTTTGGTACTGGGGATCAAACTCTGGTCCTTGCACTTGCACAGCAGGCGGCGAAACCACTGAGCTAAATCCCCGGCAAGATGGAGTTTTTAATCTCTTGGAAATCTGTTTGTATCTGTTTTATATATTACATTTGTTTCCTGTGTTGGGATTCCATCATGTTCCTCAGATCCTCTATTTTTTTTATCTGTGTCCTCTCTAGATTTATTAATCATGTCTTGCACCATGAGGAAAATCTTTGCTGTTATCTGAGTAATTATTTCTGATTTCATTTTTCCCAGATCCTCTTTTGTTGACAGTTCAGAGAGTCCAGGTGGTTGAGTATCAGAGTGTTCCATCTCGTTTCCCTTTGGGGTTGCTGTAGGTGATCTGGAAGTCTGTTTTTGAGGCTTGTTTATGTGTCTTCTCATTTCCATGGGGGGTGGGTGCTTCTGGTGCCCATGCGGCTCACCTCCTCTGCCCTAGGAGCTTGGGATGGAGGTGGGAGAGCTTCCTTCTGGGTGCTGGGACCGGCTGAGCTTCACTGCCCCTCACACATGCTTTTAAAAAAGCTGTAGGGAGGCTGGGGATTTAGCTCAGAGGTTCTGTTGCCTGCCTCAGAAGTGCAAGGACCCGAGTTCGATCTCTGGTACCAAAAAAAAAGCTGTAGGTACAGCTTGGTGGCATAGTGCTTATATGTTCAATTCCCAGCACTTAAATTAAAAAAAAAAAAAAGATGTGAATGTCTGGTCATCCAGCTACTGGGGGGCTGATCCCAGAAATTCAAGGCAACGCTGGACAACACGGGGTGAAGATACGATTGTTGTGTAATACAATCTGTCAGAATCGAAAATAATTTTTAAAATTTCAAAATTTTTTTTCATATGGAACCCAATAAAAGCTAGTCCAGCTATTGTAGCTTTCCATGATAGTCCGTGCCGTGTTTTCCAGATGCATCGTGTGCGTTTATCTTTCCTCTTACCCTCTTTTTTCTCTTTACTCACCCCAAGCTCACTCTGCAGAGCCAGTTTCTCTCCCACTCTTCACTTTTACTTTCTTGAATAAACCTTGCACACACACACACACACACACACACACACACACACACACAAAGCTAGTCCAGTAAGACTGGCAAATTCCTATACATCTGTTTAAACCAGAGTCTTTAAATTCAGGTTAGAAAAATAAGCCGCCGCCGCCCCCCCCCCCCCCCGCCTTATGTTGAGGATTGAACCCAGAGCCTTTGCACTGAATTATATATCTCCAGCCCTTTCTTTATTTTGAGACAGTGTTACTAAGTTGCTAAATTGCTCAGGCTGGACTTGAATTTGTAGCCTTCTGCCTCAGCCTCCCAGAATGCTGGGATTGCAGGCATTCCACACCAGGTCTGGCTTTGAGCTGGCCTTTAAATCCAGCTGTCATACAATCTTTTTCCATCTCCCAAGAAGACTTGCGATTATTATCCAAGAAATACTTAGAGCTCCTCATATGAAGGAAGGGGCAACTAAAACAGTGTTGTCTTATTATTATTTTAGTTTTGGGTTTGTATGCTAAGCTAAGTGCTTTACCACTAAGCTGTACACTCAGCTCTTGTTTTGTTGTAAATAATAATAGTATATGGGGAATTAAGCAGGTTGTCGTGTGTGATGTAGATACTATCCTGCAATTGCAAGAACTCTGGGGACAAAATATGACAACCTAGAGCCAAGTGTGGTGGTGCACACGTGTAATCCCAAAACCCTAGTAGACTGAGGCAGAAGGATCACAAGTTGGAGCCCAGCCTGGGTAACTTAGGTGAGACCTTGTCTCAAACAAAACGGAGGGGAGCGATCTGGGGATGTAGCTCAGTGAGAAGGCCTTTGGTTCAGTCCCCAGGACCCCAAAATAAAAACAATGTAGGTAGTAGCCTTCTTTGACCACCCTTTTTGATGTGGGGATGAAATCCAGGGCTTGCCGGTGTTAAGCAGGCTGCTCTACCACTGAGCTATACCCCAGCCGTTTTTCTTGAATGTGGTATTCCATTGCTACATCTAACAAAGTATACTACAATCTTTATTATATTCCATCCTGAAGCATTTCCCCTAACACTGACATTAGTAATTAAAGTTTTGATACGAACTACCAGTTATGTGGTGGCCTGTCAGTTGCTGGAGTATATACTGATGTTAGGTATGTAGTTTGAAAGAAATGTAGTGTTTGCATCCTAATTTTGCTGAAGCCTGTTATGGGAGAGATTTCCTAGATTGAATTGGATATAGATGTCTCGTATCTGACACAAATTGGAACCCACTGTGTGTGTGTGTGTGTGTGTGTGTGCGCGCGCGCGCGTTTGTGTTTTGCAGTTTGATGTGTTCCCTCTTCCCCCACCCTATCAACTTCCAGATACATACTTTCTAAATTAACACCCCCCCCAATGTCCTTAATTTCTGTGTCTGACAGGGAGAATCGATGTGTGCAGTGATTTAATATGCAAACCTAAATCCATCCACCGTTTTTGAGGGAGTGCAGTTGATTAGTCCGAGAAAAGATCTAGGTCGAACAACCTGGAGACAAATCTTTTTTTTTTTTTTTTTTTTTTTTTTTTGGTACCGGGGATCGTACTCGGGTCCTTCCTCTTGCGAGGCAGGCGGTGGAACCAGAGCTAAATCCCCGGCCCGCAAGTCCTTTTACTGGAGTCTCTTGGTGGCAGTTTCTTTGGAAGTCTGAGACACTCTAGGGGGTTCCAACGGCTTGGGAGCGGGTCACTCAGTACCCAGGCAGAGAGTGGGCAGGAGAGCAAGAGATGGGGCACGATATCACCGGGCCCAGCCGCGGGATGCTTGGATCGCAGCTGGGGGGGGCGGTGCGGTGCGCAGAGACTGGCAGTGTTAACAAAGAGAAGCCGAGCCAGGGCCGAGGCCGCGGGTAGCTGGCCTATCCCCGGCGGCTGACCTCCCAGTGGGCCTCCCTCGTTGGCTGCGTGGCGAGTCGCTCTGCTGGTTCCCTGGCTCGCCATTGGCTGTACAGATGGGCGGGTGCTCGCTGGGCCGGGACGGAGCTGAGGGGGCGGGGCTGGCTTCCGGCGGCGTGGGCGAGCGAGTGGCAGCCGGCTGGGGGAGGGGGGTGTCGGCGCACCGCGGAGTGCTGTGCTCTGAGAGCCTGGCGCCGGAGTAGCCGCTTCCCCCTCCCCCTGCCAAGACCTCTCATCTATCCTCCCTGGGCCGGGCAAGCTAGGCTGAGGTATCCCAGGTGGGCGGGGCAGAGCCCAGAGCCCGGTCGAGAGCGCTGCGGAGCGAACCTCACCTCCTTTCCAGGGTGCAAGGTGTGTGTATTCGCGCTCGGGCGCGCTTGCGTGCGTGCTTTTTCTAACACGATACTGACTTCGGCCGACTTAACCTTGTGAGAAAAAGGGAAATGGAATGGGAAGTAAGATCTCCAAATCCTATCAGTTTATTTGATTTTCCAGTTATACCCTTTTCCCTCCCTTCATCTCACCTCTGCTGCTGGGTAAGGAGATTCAGGAGTCTTATCTCTTTTTACTGATTTGTCGGTCCCGTAGTTGACCGAAGAAAAGAGAAGAGAAAAGGAGCCCCCTTTTGTGTAACATCAGATGTAGTAAACCAAAAAACGAAAAAAAGCCAGGAGTGGGTTTTTCGAACTGTACAGCATGCTTATCTGTTAAGGCTGTCTTCATCATTTTCCTCCTTAGGGACTGCCTTAATCAGCACTACAATCTGAAAGGGAAGGGGGTTCTAGTGAAAAAGGGAGCACTCCCTGTCGAGGATGGTTAAAGGAAATTCTGATTGTTGTTAGAGATTAACTCTGCTGAAGTGTCTTCCCTGAGTACATTGCTACCCGATTCAGTCCCTTGGGAGAATCCTAACTAGAGTGGGCAGATTTACCTTTATGTTACTGAAACTTATAAGTTTTAATCTGTTTCTTATATTCATAGATTCTGAGAGGCAATAGCTTCTATCATAAAAAACCAAAACCGGAGGCGGGGGATTTAGCTCAGTGGTTCCGCCGCCTGCCTCGCAAGCGAAAGGTCCCGAGTTCGATCCTCTGTACCAAAAAACAAAAACAAAAACAAAAACAAAAAAACCGAAACCAAACCTAAAAAGATCCAGATGGATTTTGTTTGAGGTGTTTTGGTTTTTTTTTTTTTGGTACCAGGGATCAAACTCGGGACCTTTCTCTTGCGAGGCAGGCGGCGGAACCACTGAGCTAAATCCCCGACCCTCCAGATGGATTTTGATTTTAAAAGATTCTCCTTTCCAAACTATGAATTTGGATGGGTGTAGCATTTCAAATTAAATATTTTGTCTTTTGAGTTCCTTTGTTTCTCTTTAACTTATCTATCCCTTCTTTCTGAAGGGCATGTGCCTCATTCATTCCACATCAGGAACCTTTTTATGTTTGGGGGTTTTTTGTGTGTGTTTTGTTTTTTGAGACAGGGTCTCACTCTTTAGTTCAGGCTCACTGTGTAGCCCAGGCTGGCCTCAAACTCTCAGCGATCCTCCTGTCTCAGCCTCCTTAGTACTGGGATTACAGGTGTGGGTCACATGCCCGGCTTCTACATATGTTTTATTCTTTTTTTTTTTTTTTTTTTTTTTGGTACCAGGGATCGAACTTGGGTCCTTGTGCTTGCGCAGCAGGTGGCAAAACCACTGAGTTAAATCCCCGGCCCTACATGTGTTTTAAATTGAGAGGAAAGTTGTCAACTGAAAGTAGAAAGCCCAAAATGATGTTAGAAACGAAATATGTGTGTACATAAGGTGGCAGTGTTCTTGGCACTCTTGCTTTAACTAGGCATTTTCAAATAAAGATGTTTGAACCAGGTCTATCTCAGTGTTGATTATTGAAGAGCTACAATGTCAGAAGGATTAATATAAATTTTTGGCAGTACTTTCATAAATACTAATTACTCAGAGTTTATTTTTGTAATACAGGTTTAGTTTTCAAAGATTGTTCTAACTGGAGTCTAGTTTTGAAGAGAATTGTTGTGCAAGTGCTGTCTTACCATTTTAGCTGGATAAGTGTGGGGGTTTTTTTTTTGCATTTATTGGCTTTCTAATCAGGAGTAATTTGTGTGAAAACAACTCTTATAAAGAATAAAAGACAGGTGTGATAGTGCATGCCTGTAATCCCAGCTACTCAAGAAGTTGAGGGCTTAAAATCACCCAGTTATAGCCCACCCTGGGCAATTTAGGGAGACCTTGTGTCACAATTTTAAAAAGCCTGGCCAGGCCCAGTATGGTAGGGCACGTCTGTAATCCCAGCACTTAGGAGGCCAAGGCAGGAAAGATCACTCTGAGTTGAGGCCAGCCTGAACTACATCATAGCGAGACCCTGACTGAAAAAAAACAACAAAAAACTGGCCAGTGTAGCTCAGTGATAGGAGCACTTGTCTAGCATACTGGAGGGCGGTGGGTCTGAGTTCAATCCTCAGCACTGCTCCCCACCAAAGGCTGATGGGATAGGAAACCATGTCGGAAACAAGTAGGGATCAGCAATCAATCCATCTCTCTCTCCCTCTCACATGTGTGTGTGTGTGTGTGTGTGTGTGTATACACATAAATTTCAAGTAGCCTTAATATAGAATTGTGCAAAAAACCAGTGATCTTAAATTGGATTTTGAGTTTTTAGTTTATTACTCATTTGTCCCTAAAGTTTCTATGAATCATATTTAAATTGGGAGGGAAAGGCCAGGGATTTAGCTCAGTGGTTCCGGCACCTGCCTTGCAAGGACAAGATCAGTGTATTACTAAATAAATTGGGAGGGAAAGAAGATTCCCTAGATGTTGTCTTACCTAATTTGTTACTGAGAATGAACTGTTAAAAATCACTGAATGAAGCTTTGACAACTAGCTAGTGTATAAAACAGTGTTAATTTTTTTTTTTCCAGTACTGGTGACTGAACTGGAACCTTGCGCTTGCGAGGCAGGCACCAGGACCACTGAACTAAATCCCCGGCCCTAAAACAAAGCGTATTTTGATGTCGAAGATGTAACAAGTGACCCCCCCCCCCAAAAAAAAACCCTTGGAGGTTGTGACACTTCAACTTGACTTTACCAAAAAGCAAGTTGCCTCCTATATATCCTAGGTGGTTTTCTTTCTCTTCCCATGGATTAATATAGTTGATAAGCTTTGTAAACTTACATTACCTTTTTTTTTTGGTACGGTGGATCAAACTCAGGACCTTGCACTTACAAGGCAGGCACCGGAACCCCTGAGCTAAAACCCTGGCCCTATTACCTTTTACTCACTTTATTTTCTTACTTTTCACTTTTTATTTATGTAGTTAGTTACATTACCTTTTACTCACTTTATTTTCATTCATTCATTCATTCATTTATTCATTTATTTTATTTTATTTTATTTTTTTGGTACTGGGGATCGAACTCGGGTCCTTCCGCTTGCAAGGCAGGCGGCGGAACCACTGAGCTAAATCCCCGGCCCATTTATTCATTTATTTATACCGCAGATCCAACTCGGGTCCTTGTGCTTGCAAGGCAGGCAGAACCACTGAGCTAAATCCCCGGCCCAATAAATAAATTTAAAAACTAAGAAAATAGGACCTTGAAAGCACAAGGACCCGAGTTCAATCCCCAGTACCCTCCCCCAGAATATTTATTTATGAATGTGCTACATTCTCAGCACTTTTTCAAAATTTTAAATTTTGAGACAGGGTCTTGTTAATAAAGTCACTAAGTTGCCTAGACTGGGGTTGAATTTGTGATCCTTCTATCTCAGTCCCTCAAAGTGTGCGAATTACAGGTGTGCATCACCAGCTCTCAGGTTAGCTCCTGTTTTGTTGTCATTGTTGATAGGGTTTTGCTTTGTATTCAGCCTGACCTAGAACTCACTGTGTAGCCCTGCCTGGCCTGGAGTTTGAGAGATTCTCCTGCTTCAGCCTCCCGAGTGCTGGGATTACAGGCGTGTGCCATCATCCCCTGCTTGTTTTCTTTACTGATTTGTGTAATCAGTACATATTTTATGTGGTGAAATGATTGGGGTTCTCCAAATAGTTTTTCCCAAGAGACAAGAGGCTATGTATAGAACAATTCATAGATGTATCTACATTGATTCCTAGATTATAATTTAAGGGGTGTGGAACCTTTTAAGTTTGGTCCTTTTCAAGAAAATAATTAAGTGAAGCCATGACTTCTTACAGTTCTTTAGGTTGAGGGGACATAGTGCTGTTTGAAATTATAGTAACTGATTTTATTTTCTTTAGCAATCTGTTTTTATCCATCCTGTTTATTTTTGTGAGTCACACAGAAAAAGAAAAAGGGCTTTGTCTCTCTAAAGGGAGACTCTAGCCTAATCCTCTATTCCCATCAGACACAAAATGATCCCCTTGAGAAGGTGAAAGAAAATATTGGACACTTGGCATTGCTTAATTCTCATAATAATCAGCTTGAGTGTTCTCAGGCTTGGAATTGGGCAATTCTTACTCAAGGTGAAAAAATATAAGAGGCAAAAAAGACTTGGGAATGCTACTTCTAGAGTGAAAGATTTATTTAGGGATAGTGAATGCATTCATATGAATATGTGGCTGATGGTAATTTTTAACTTTTCAGGTTTGTTAGTCAGGTATCAAAGATAGTATTTTGTGTGTTTAAGCGCAAACTCCTTCCCCAGGGCTTGACTCTTAGAAGCGAAATCTTTTTTTTTTTTTGGTACCACGAATTGAACTCGGATCCTTGAGCTTGCTAGGCAGGTGGCGAAACCACTGAGCTAAATCCCGGCCCAGAAGCTAAATCTTATGAGCAAATTATGAGTTTGAATCCTGAGGGTAGAGGACTTAATAGAGTCTTTTGGTAATCTATCACTCAGGTAAGTCTTCAAATTGACTGCTAGTGAGTTATTGAAGTCTTCCTAGAAGTTTCTAGGCAAATTGCATCTCAATCAGTTTAATCCTCAATAGTTTACCAGTCTGTTCTGGTGAGGCCCAGAGCTACCGTTCTAATGTTATTGACCTTTAAGAATCCTTGGGGGCAGGACTGGGGATCTAGCTCAGTGGTTCCGCCACCGCCTGCCTTGCAAGCAGAAGGACCAAAGTTCTAACCAAAAAAAAAAAAAAAATCCTTGGGGGTTGGGGCCAGGGATTTAGCTCAGTGGTGCTGCAGTGCCTTGCAAGTGCAAGGTTCTGAGTTTGATCCCCAATACCTTAAAAAAAAAAAAGAATCGTTGGGGGCCCGGGATTTAGCTCAGTGATGCTCTGCTTGCCTCAGCTCAAGGTCCTGAGTTCCATCCCCAGTACTGGGGGGGGGGGGGAATCATTGTTGGATGTGCATATATGTTGCTCGGTGTCTCAAAATAAGGGGCCAGAAGGGCTGGGGATTTAGCTCAGTGGTTCCGCCACTTGCCTTGCAAGCACAAGGTCCTGAGTTCAATCCCTGGTACCAAAAACCCCCACCAAAAAAACTAAAAGTAAAGGGCCAGAGTGATGTATGGATCTCATATCAGCCAAGAGAATTTAGCCTTTGGTAACCTGAGCCAGCACTGTCATGAACTTCTCTTCTGGATCAAGTGGTTAGTGAGGTTGCTTTCCAATATTAAGGTACAACTGTGTTGGGTCGGGGATTTAGCTCAGTGGTACCACACCTGCCTTGAAAGCGCAAGGTCCTGAGTTCAATCCCTGGTACCGAAAAAAAAAGAAAGAAAGATGATACCACTGTGTTTGATTATCTTTGGTTTTATAACTAGTAGGGCAGTGAGCTAATGCATTCATTTTGGAAACAGGCCAATGATAACACTGCCTGTCGGTCTGGAAGGATGGAAAAATAGGGCAGAGTAAACAATTGAGGACATAAATAATGAATCTTCCACTGAACCCTGGGAGAGTGAGGGAGATTATCCTCAAAGCTGTTCAATCTGGCTGTGAAAGGGGAGAATCCACTTAGTTAATTACCCAGTCTGTTTGATACTGTGTGCATTATGGGATCATTAGAGCCATTGAAAGCAAAGTTACATTTCTGATATAAATGTGTGGGTGCATGTGTGTTTGTGTGTGTGTGTGTGTGTGTGTGTGTGTGTGTGTGTGTGTGTGGTGCTGGAGATTAAACCCAGCATCTTCACATGGAGTTACATCTCCAGCCCTTTTAGAAATTGTTTTAATTGGGCTGGGGATTTAGCTCAGTGGCACCATGCCTGCCTCGAAGGTGCAAGGTCCTGAGTTCAATCCTCAGAACCACCCCCGAAATTGTTTTAATTATGAGAGAGGGTGTAGAGAAGTTGCTGAATTGTCCAGACTGGGCTGGAATTTATTATTCTCCTGCCTCAGCCTCCCAGTTAGTGTGCTGGGATTACAGAGATATGCCACTGTGCCTAGCTCTGATAGAAACTTTTAAACTTCTCCCCTGCTTTTGTGAGGAGACACTCAAATTGTTCATTTGCTTTTCAGAATTTTTAGAATGCAGGCCTTTACTTCCTTCTCCAAACCTAATTTTATATGTTAACATTCTAAGAACACCAGGCAGTCTTTGTTTGGGCATATCTCAGAATTTTAATTATAGACTTCATTGTCTGTAAATTAATTAATTAATTTATTTATTTATTTATTTGCTTGCTTGCTTGCTTGCTTGCATGGCAGGCGCCGGAACCACTGAGCTAAATCCCCGGCCTATCTGTAAATTTAAAAGATTAAAAAGTCTAGGGCCAGGGATTTAGCTCAGTGGTTCTGTCGCCTGCCTCGAAAGCTCAAGGTCCCGAGTTCGATCCCTGGTACCAAAAAAAAGTCTAGGCCTAGTTTAAAGGAATTCTTTGATATATTGAATACATACTTTACTTTGAAATTAAATGTGGTATTATAGAGTATAATTATGTAACAACTCACAAAAGGTTAGGACAAGTTTCTTCAGCTCAAGAATCATTTCTAGCTATTACTTTTAGATTAGTTTTCATCCATTGAATTAAATAAGCATGTTCTTATTGCTCTCAGTATTTTTCTGAAGTAGGAAAAACCAATGAATGCCCTGTGAGTGCCCAAATAATGTAGTGATTTGGTAGTGAGGCCAGACTCAAAGTCAAGGTCTTGAAATTCTTTCCTTCTCTGAATATGTAATGTGTGTACTGTATTTTGTTGTTGTTGTTGTTGTTTGTTTGTTTTTTGAGACAGTGTCTCACTGTGTAGCCCAGGCTGGCCTCACTCACAGCGATCCTCCTGCCTCAGCCTCCAGAGTGCTGGGATTACAGGAGTGCATCACCAAGCCCAGTCTAATGTATTTTCTTGAGTAACTTTTCAGGGCTGATTTAAAATGATTTGAAGGCTGAGCATGTAGCTCAGTGGTGGAGTACATGTTCAGCATGTGTGAGACCCTGACAGTCAATCCTCAGGACTGTTAACATTTTTGTTGTTGTTTTGAAATGTTCTACCTTGAAAGGCTTTTTTTTTTTTTTGGTACTGGGTATCGAACTCGGGACCTTGTGTTTGGGAAACGGGCAGCAGAACCACTGAGCTAAATCCCTGGCCCGAGAGGTTGTTTTTAACTTCTCTGATTGTCAGAGGAATTTGAAGACTAAGATGCTACTGCCAATCCAGAGAAGAACGAGGAAGGTTCAGGGTAAGGTGTTGGAGAAATAGAACAGATATAAACCAAATTGAAGTTTTATTATATTTTGTTATTGATGGAGCCCTGGAAGAGAGCATAGGCTGATTAGATGAAATCCATTAATAGACTGAATTTGTAACATTTCAGCCTAGCTGAAAAGGATGAAGGTATCTTTATCAAAATACAGTAAGAACTCTAGTTAAGAGTTCTTTGCTGATTAACCAATATAGTCTAGCTCTTGATTTTTTTTTTTTTTTTGGTTGTACTGATGTACTAGTGATTGAACCTAGGTTCTTTGCACAGAGTGACATTCCTAGACTTTTAAAAAAAATTTTGTTTTGAGATAGTGTCTCACTCAATTGTTAAATTACCTAGGTGGGGCTTGGATTTTCCATCCTCTTACCTTAGCCTCCCAGAGTGGTAGGATTACAGGTGTGAGTGTGCCCAGAAGATATGAGCAGAAAGGGACCACTGTTAAGTCTCAAGAGTCTGAATGCCTGAAAACCTGGTGCTGTGATGTCTGATCATAGAAGATGGACATCCTGGTTGCAGAAGAGACTTGTCACTTTCACCTTATTGTAGTGAAGTGCTTTAGAGAATTAAGATTTCAAGTAAATCATAAACTAGCTCTTTTCTCTCCCCTTCTCTCACCTCCCCTTTTCTTTTCTTTTGCAGTGCAGGAGATTGAAACCTGGGATGACAAATACTAAGCAAGTGTTCTGCCACTGAGCTACAACCCCACCCCTGGAGCATAACTTCTTTATATACATCGTCTATATATGCAAATCAGTCATTGTATGTGGATGAGCTGTAGGAGCAAAGCCAAAGAAGGAAAACCTTCTTATGGTATTTGGCTTACCAAAATAAAATCTTATAACATGTGGTAATAATTAAAGCCTTTCACCAAAATGAAATCCATTTTGAATAATCAGGTTGTGATTAAAATAGTACTGTAAGTTATCACTTTAAAACTGGGGACTTAGGTTTAGGGTTAGAGACTGAGGATTTCTTTAAATGCTAGTTGGTAAGGCAGTGTTACCTGCTTCTTGTTTTATTTATTGATATATTTATGTGTGTATGTTTGTTTTTGTGGTACCAGGGATTAAACCCAGGGCCTTCACACTCAATTAGATCCCTAGGACTTTTTGATTTTGATTAAAAAAAATTTTTTTTTGAGATAGGGTCTTGCTCTGTATTACAGGCTGGCCTTGAACTCGATATGTAGCCCAGGCTGGCCTTAAACTGGTAGTGATACTTCTGCCTCAGTCTCCTGAGTGCTGGAATTATAGGTGTGTGCCACCATACCTAGCTCCAATTTTTAACATTTTGAGACATGGTCTCACTAAATTGCTAAATTGTTCCAAGCTGGGCTTGAGTTTGTGATCATCTTATCTCAGCCTCCCAGAGTGGTGGGATTACAAGCATATGCCTTGACGCCTGGCTATCACTCTTCTTTTTTTTTTTTGGTACGAGGAAACGGAACTCGGGACCTTGCGCTTGTGAGGCAGGCGGGGGAACCACTGAGCTAAATCCTGGCCCTATCACTTCTTTTGAAGCGCTTCTGTGGTTTCCTATCTCAACAAAAGTCAAAGTACTCCTTTTTAAGGTTCTACGTGAAGCTAGGTATGGTGGGACACAACCTGTAAACCCAGCACTCTTGAGAGGCTGAGGCAGGATGATCACAAGTTCCAACCCACACTAGGCAGGCAACACAGGAATTTAATGAGACCCTGTCTCAAAATAAAAGATATAAAAAGAGTTGGGGATGTCGTTCTATGTGAAAGCCCCAGGTTTAGTTCCCAGTGTCCCCCACCCCACCCTGCACAAGAAGGCAGTGTCCATGACTGATCACTAATTCTTTGCATGTAGCAGAGTGCTTTTAAAGATCAATATTGAGTTGAGTGAAAGTCAGATTTTATTTTACTTGCAGAATTGAGATGATTTAAACAATATCCCCGTTGCTTCAGAGAAACATGAGGATTATTAGTCATAACTTAGATTTTGTGTTCTATTTCTTCTAAAAGCTAAAGCACTTTTACCATTAGCATTTTATTTTGTCTTCACACTTGCTGTATAAAGGATGGGCTTAATCTGCCTCAAAAGCAAGGAGGTGTCAGGACAATAAAATGTTAAACATCCCAGGTCACTGTGTACCAGTGGAAAACTCACATTTCCTGAGTTCCTGAATGGACCCTCTGTACTACCAAGCTATTCAGCTGGAATTCTTTTCACTATTGTGAAGACATTTTGTAGCTGTTAAGGTACTCTTTGCTTTTGCTTCTCATTCTCCCAGAACAGTTTTCATTCAATTGAAAGTAGAACCAGTGGATTAATGAACAGTCTACATCTAGTTTTAACCTGTCTTGCCAGGTGTTACTGTGCATTCACCAAAGTGCTTTTTAAAGGATTTTAGTGCTTGGGCTTCATTCAGTTCCTGTGAGGTATGGTGCAAATGGAGTGTGATACTGTCTTAGAATATTTCCCCAGAGAAAAAAGGAACATTTCCTTTGAAGATAGGTCCTTTGCCTGTTTCCATAGTTCTTGGGAAAACTAACATGGATTAAGGAGCTTTCCCACCAAGCTATATTTTGATTTTTACCTCATCTCTGAGCTGAATAACTGTATCAGTCTTCTCATTCACAGTATGGTTTGAGAGAGAGTGTAATGAGAAACTAGTACCCCTTCAGCCTGCACACTAATTTTGTAGCTCTCTAAAAACCTTTTTGTCAACTCTCTCCACTCCCTAGTAGTCCACATTTGCTCATCTTTTTTTGTGGTACAGGGATTGAACTCAGGACCTTGTGGTTGCCGAGGCAGGCACGGCACCACTGAGCTGCATCCCCAGCCCCACATCTGCTCATCTTTCAGTTTCTCACAACGAGTTAAGAAAATACTGCTGCTCAGTTGGAATTGCTAGTCTTCATCAAAGTCAAGAGTTATATCAAACAGTAGTCTTTCTGTATGTGGAGACTTGTATGACTTTGTTGTATTGCTACTTAGAAGGCTTTCTTACATTACAGAAACTATTCTATTGTTTGTTTGTTTTGAGACAGGATTCACTATATATAGTTAAGACTGGCCTTGAATTTGCAGCAGTCTTCCTGCCTCTGCCTCCCAGAGTGCAGGAATATAGATGTGTGCCACCCCCACACCCAGTGCCGCCCTGCCCCCCCCCCTTTTTAGATAAGGTCTCATTATGTATTTCAGGCTGGCTTTAAACTTGGGGCAGTCCTCCTTACCTCAGCCTCCTGAGGGCTGGGATTACAAGGGTGTGAAGAACTCTAGCATTTTGGGGGGGGGGCAGGTACCAGGAATTGAACTCTGCGTCCTTGTGGTTTCGAGGAATGCGGTGGAACTACTGAGCTAAATTCCCGGCCCTTCTTTAGCATTTTTTTTGTGGACTGGTCTAGTTGAAATAAATTCTTTCAGTTTTTGTTTGGAAGGATTGGATTTACTAAGTAGTTTAAAGGAAAGAATATGTGAAGAAATTTCAAGGAATTGAGATTAATTTGGCCTAGGTGAGAGAAATGATAAGCATAGGATATAAATATGAAAGACCATTATATAAAGATATCAACTAGCCCTTATTCACCTTAAAGAGAACAAAGGAATAGGCTGGAGCTCCTAGGCCAGGCATATAAGACATGAAGAAAAATTTCCTGATTTTAAGCGTAAACACTGGAACAGCTGGCCAAAGAGAGATGGATTGTCAGGGTGGATTTTCAGCAATGGGACTATATGGGAGGTAGTGGTGAGCGTGGAATAGCACAGATCTAAGTGTTAGAAAACCTAGTGTAGTCTAGGTACTTCTAGCTTTGTGTCTCTGGACTAGTTTCTTACATCGTGTAGTTTCTAGTTTCTCTGTCTGTGAAAATGGAACTAGTGGTACATGTCCAGGCTAGCTCATAGGGAATTTGAAAATATTAAGTGAGAGAGTCAATGTGAAAGCATTCTAGCAATCATAAAGCTCTCTGCAAATGTAAGGCATTGTTAATAACTTTACAAAAATCCTTTTGTGATTTAGAATCATAGAATCTAGAAGTTGGATTTAATGGTGATCTAGTTTGAATGCTTTTTGGCTTTTTGAGACAAGGTCTCGCTATGTAGCCCAGGCTGGCCGTGAACCACATGTCCGGCTTGAGTTATTTTTTATTTTTGAGTTCTTAAATATTGAAAATAAATCCTTCTCCATCATTCCTGATGAATGGTCATTGCTTTTGTTTCAGTGTTTCTACTGTTAGGCTGCCGTTAAATAAACTCAAATTGTTCTGTATGTTCCCTTAAAATTGCCTTTCTTCAGACTAATTTTATTAATCTGTTTTTGATCTTGGGGGTTCACAGATAAAGCACTTCTCTCTCTCTCTCTTTTTTTTTTGTACCTGGAAGCGAACTTGGTCCTTGCACTTGCGGGGCAGGTGGTGGCGGAACCACTGAGCTACATCCCCGGCCCACTTCTTTTGCATGAAAATCGTCTTATGACTTGTCTTATTTGAGATCATCCTCATCTCTTGCCTTGATATGACTATAGCCAGTTAACTGGGTTCTGCCATCTCTGGTTTGTGTTTCATACTTATAGAAGTTTTATTTAAAATAAGGCCGGGGATTTAGCTCAGTGGTTAGATTTAGCTCAGTGCCTAGGATTTAGCTCAGTGCCTAGAAAGTGCAAGGTCCCAAGTTCGATCCCCGGTACCAAAAAAAATTAAAAATAAAAACTAAAATAAGACATCTGGGGCCAGGGATGTAGCTCAGTGTGCTGCACCTGCCTGGCAAGAGCAAGGTCCTGAGTTTGATCCCCCGTACCAAAAAAATCAACAACAAAAAACCAAAATAAGACATCTGATTTTGTTATTCTCATTAAAATCTATCCCTGTCTTCCCATGGTTTACAAGATAAAATCTTACTAGCCACATAGTCCCTCCCACCTCGCGCGCATGCACTTGCACTTTTTTGGGCGGGGCTGGGGTGCGGGAAATCAGACCCATGAGTGCTCTAACACTGAGCTATATCCCCAGCCTTTTTTATTTTATTTTTTAAATTTTTGAGACAATATCTCACTAAATTGCCCAGGTGAGACTTGTGGTTCCTCTGCCTTGGCCTCCCAAACTACTGAGCATATGGGCAAGCGCCATTGAACCTTTTTTTTTTTTTACCCCTAGTACCGGGATCGAACTCCAGACCTTGCACTTTTGAGGCAGGCAGCGGAACCACTGAGCTAAATCGCCAGCCCACACTGAGTCTTTTTTTTTTTTTTTTTGGTACTGGGGGTTGAACTCTGGACCTTCCGCTTGCAAGGCAGGCTGCGGAACCACTGAGCTAAATCCCTGGCCTGAAATTTTTTTTTTTTTTTTAAAGATGAAAGTCCTTTTTTTTTTTTGGTACCGGGGGTCAAACTTGGGACCTTGCGCTTGCGAGGCAGGTGGCAGAACCACTGAGTTAAATCCCTGGCTAACTTAAAATTTTTTGAACAAGGTGTTTTGCTGTGTAGTCCAGGTTAACATTGAAAACACTAGACAGCCCAGGCTAACTTCAGATCTGCAATCCCCCTACTTCAGCCTCCTAAGTGCTGGGACTGTAGGTGTGTGTCACCATGCCTGGCTTTTTTTTTTTTTCCTGAGACAAAGTCTTTTACCTTGTAGTCCAGGCGGGCCTTGAAACTCTTACTCCTTCCACCTCAGCCTTTCAAGTGCTAGGATACAAGTGTGTGCCACAATGCCTGGCTATAATTGTTATCATTGGACATAAACTCTGTACTAAGCAATTTACAAATATAATCTCACATTTAAATTGTAAGTTGTTGGGTCTACTTTTGTGCATTTTTTGTTTTGGGTTTTTTGGGGGGGTGGGGGCCGGCTTTGGTACCGGGGATTGAACTCAGGAATTTGTGCTTTCAAGGCAGGTGCGGAGCCACTGAGCTAAATCCCTGGCCCCACTTTTGTGCATTTTAACATTGAGTGTGAAACCAGCCCAGCTTTATTGACCTGTTATTCTGTTCTTCTAATATGAAATATATCTTGGAAACTCAGGATCGTCTCCAGGATTACATGTACACCCAACTTCCTGCTCTCTATACCAGACTGTTTCTTTAAACAAGTCATTTAGTTTAATAGCTATGTGGCTTTCATTAGACCAGTTTTACCTTTCCATTTCAATCTGGTAAATTCTTACCAACCTTCAGTGACCTGTGTTATTCTCCCTTCTTTCTATTCCCTTGAACAACTTTTTTTGTTTTTTTTTTTGTTTTTTTCAAGACGTCTAGCTCAGGCTGGTCTTGAACCCACTAGGTAGCTCCAGCTGGCCTCAAATTCACAGAGATCCTCTTGCCTAAGCCTCCTGAAAGCTAAGATTACAGGCATGCACCACCATGCCTGGCTTTATTCACATTTTTTTTTTTGTTTTTGGTTCCGGGGATCGAACTCGGGACCTTGTGCTTTCGAGGCAAGCACTGGAACCACTGAGCTAAATCCTCGGCCTTTATTCACATTTTTTATCAGGGATTTTTTTGGTTGTTATCACTGGGCATTGAACCCAAGACCTTTGCACTGAGCTATAGTCCCATCCCTTTTAATAAGTTTTCTCTTTTTTGGTACCGGGGATCAAACTCGGGTCCTTGCGCTTGTGCAGCAGGCGGCAAAACCACTGAGCTAAATCCCCAGCCCAAAAAGTTTTCATTTTGAGAAAGGGTTTCCAACTTGCAATCCTTTAGCCTTCTTAGTGCTGAGATTACAGGAGAGCATCCCCATGTCCTGATCACTAGGGACTTTTTTTTTCACCAGGGATTTTTGTCATCTTTGTATTCCCAATAGTATTACCACAGTTCCTGATGTATAATAGGGACTCAGTGAGCAAGAGAGCAAGTGAATGATGCCCCTATTCAGTAAAGTTTTCTTTTTATTTATTTAGACAGATCTTACTGGGTTGCCCAGCTGGGCTTAAACTTGGAATTCAGCCATAACCCACCACCACTGCCATATTTCTGGGCTTATAGGCATGTACCACCATGCCTGGCTCTTCAGGTTTTTACATCTTCACTGAGCTATTCATATACTTCTGTCATATTTCATATCAGACTTTTTTCCTGCAGTGCAAGAGATGAGCCTTTCACCTCAGCACTCTAATGCTGAGATATACCGCAGAGGGTATTATATTTGTTACTGTTGTTTTTTTGAGACAGTTTTATGTATAGTCCAAGCTGGTCTTGAACTTGTCCTCCTTCTGCCCCAGCCTCCTGAGTGCTGGGATCACAGATGTGTGCCACCACTCTTGGCTCTTGGGTAAGGTTTTGATTGTATTAACTCCTAGACTTCTGTTGCCAAAGTAGAGCTCAGACTACCTATAAAAAAATAAGCAGGCGTAGCATTTCATACCTGCCTTTTTCTTTTACCTTCTGTCACTTCAAAAGAATACCTATCTTTTGCCTACTTTGCAGGTCACTGTTTTGTTTTGGGGGGTTTTTTTTTTTTTTGGCACCGGAGATCAAGCTCAGGTCCTTCTGCTTGCGAGGCAGGTGGTGGCACCACTGAGCTAAATCCCTGGCCCCTACAGGTCACTGTTAAAATAAAAACCAATTTTTCCCTTCTGGTTGGTAGAATAGCTTCCTGAGATCTACATTACCCTTAGGAGTTTAAGTTCCCTAGAGCTGTAGACACAGTTGAAAAGGAAAGAGTCTGATACTAATTTCCAAGGGAATGGGCACAGTTCTTGAGTAGAAATTGAGGTAAAATCAGGCTACAGAAATGTGTCAAATCCTAAGTCCATTCAAATGTAATTTAATTTTTGTTACTGAAGCAGGTATTCAATGCTATTTGCCTGTCTAAAAATGAGAGTTGGGTTCTCTTGAAGGTAAATTATCAGTGTAATGGTAGCTTCTAACCTTTGGCATTTTTTGGTTTGGTTTGGTTTTGGTTTTTGGTTTAGTGAGACAGCATCTTGCTATGTAGTTCAGGCTGGCCTCATACTGCCTCAGCCTCTGAAGAGCACTGGGATCACAGGCGTGCACCACCATGCCTGACTGGTAGCTTCTAACATTGCAAAATGCCCCACCCCATCGAACTCAGGACCTTGAGTTTGCCAGGCAGGTGTGGTGCCACTGAGCCATATCCCCAGCCCCCATAATGTTTCTTCTTACAAGTACATTCCAGTGGCATAGGGAGCCTATACTGCATAGTATCAGGTCATGGAGATGACACACAGTTTCTTACGTAGGATGTCCAGGGGGAATTTAGTAATTCTCAGCAACCTTCTGGCTTAATGGGCTTCGTTATTGTTAAAATTCACCTTTGTCACAAGAAACACTGGTTAATGATTTTTCTCCAGGCTTGACATGTTGGGCATTAGCTAGAATTGCTGAGTGGTTTGCAGTGCGGAAGCCATGAGAGCGATTTCATGTTTATCCACAAATTATCATTAGCTGTTTCATTTGCTGTCAGAGAAAAGGAACAAGAGAATGGGCTGTTTGCCAGTTGCAGCTTCTCTCCGATTAGGGCATTAGTTCAATTATATCCAATTAACTTTTATTGCAGATAGTGGTGATAATTACTAGCAAGTCAGTTTTTGGCTGCAGTTATCCCAAGGCTGAAGTATGAACTTGATGTATTTTAATAGCCAGTATGACATATTTTACTCCCTCCACTGCAGTCATTTCTTTTGCGCACCTCTTTTAGACCAGAGGTCAAAGCATTGTAAAAATCCATCTCATTAAAGCATATTGTCCTTCTTTTGAAGTGCTGCGTAGAATCATATTTTAAAAGAATCTCGGGGGCTGGGGATTTAGCTCAGTGGTTCCACTGCCTGCTTCGAAAGCATGAGGACCCGAGTTCGATCCCCCGGTACCATAAAAAAATCTATTAGGAACAGTCTTAATGGCTTCTTTATTTTTAGACTATACCTTTGAGTTCACTGCTACTTATCATAAAAGAATAGACTGAGATAACTAAGTGATATTCACAGCAGTATGTGCTAATTGTAAAATTATAGTAATTGGCAAGGTGAAATCTGTTTTCTGGTTATGTTTATTTATTTGTATTTTGGTGCTGGAGATTGGAACGAAGGGCCTTCTTGCACATGCTAGGCAGGCAAGCACTGTGCCACTGAGCAAACAACTCTACCTTTTCTTCTGGTTGTATTTTCTAAGTGCAAAAGAAAACTTTTATTTGTTTGTTTATTGAGACAGGATCTCACTGTGTAATTCAGACTGACCTTGAACTCACTACGTAGCCTAGGCTGGTCTTGACCTCATTAGGATCCTCCTGACTCCACCTCCCAAGTGGTGCCACCACACCCAGTGGGTACTTTTTTTTTTTTGGTATTGAACTCAGGACCTTGCACTTGTGAGGCAAGTGGCAGCACCACTGAGCTAAATCCCTGGCCCAAGTGGGTACTTTTAAAATAAAAAGTGGTAGGATGCTGCCCTGGAATTTAGCTCAGTGGTTCCACCTCCACCGCCTGCTTTTCAAGCACAAGGACCGGAGTTCAATCCCCAGTACAAAAAAAAAAAAAATGGTAGGATGCTGAGGACATTTAGCTCTACAGGGACTTCAGTTGGTGTTTGTTTTTGTCTTTTGAAACGGGCTCTTGCTGAGTTGTCTAGGCTACCTTGAATTTGTGATCCTGCTACCTTAGGCTTCTAAGTAACTCAGATTATTACAGGTGTGTACCATCATACCTGACTAGAATGTGTATAAAGTAGCAAATACTTTTTTTTTTTTTTTTTTTTTGGTACCAGGGTTCGAACTTGGGTCCTTGTGCCTGGGTGGAACCACTGAGCTAAATCCCTAGCCCTAGTATCAAATATCTTTAGAAGCAGTCCTTGGTTTAGGTAGAGAAAGAGGGCTAGAAAAAAAGGAAATAGCTAGGTGTGTTGACACATGCCTGAACTTTCAGCTACTCAAGAGGCCAAAGGAGGAAGATCACAAGTTTGAGTTTAATCCGAGCAATTGAGCAGGACCCTATGTCAAAATAAAAATAAAACGTATGGGGGGCCGGGGATTTAGCTCAGTGGTTCCGCTGCCTGCCGCGCAAGTGCAAAGACCGGAGTTTGATCCCCTGTACCAAAAAAAAAAAAAGTATGGGGATAGTCAGTGATAGCCACTTACCCAGCATGTCCAAGGCTTTGAATTCAGTTTCCAGCACACACACACACACACACACACACACACACACACACACACACAGAAAAGAAAGAAAGAGGGGGGGAGGAAGGAAAGAAATAGTTTTTCTCTGAAGATCACTCTTAGGTCCCTTGGCTATTTTCCTTTAAGCTTTGCCTTCAGTATTGTCTGATGGCTACCCTGCATAATAAATGGGTTTATAAGCAAAATCTTGTTTTATTAAAATGCAAAAGACAAAGCCAGACATGGTGGTGCTGTAATTCCAGTACTCTAGGAGGCTGAGGCAGGAAGTTCACAAGTTTGAGCAATGTAGTGAGACCTAGTCTGTAAAAAAAATTTTAGGGCCAGGGATTTAGCTCAGTGGTTCTGCCACCTGCCTCGCAAGGGCAAGGTCCTGAGTTCGATCACCGGTACCAAAAAAAATTTTTTTTTCTTTTAAAGGGCTGGGGATGTACCTCAGTGTGAAGGCTCTGGGTCAAATCTCCAGTACCAAAATCATCCAACCAACCAAACAAATAAAGCAAAAGACAGAAGTTGCTTCTGGAGCTGTTGCTAAATCTCCAGGTGACTTACTGCTGCTTCATTCCAGATATTGCTTGCCTTAGTGTTCTTTGTTGCTCTCTTCCTAAAGGTTTATCAGTTTTTTTGGATCTCTTTGTGGACATGGCTGCTTTAAAAATTTGGTTGAGGGGCTGGGAATTTAGCTCAGTGGTTTCACCGCCTGCTACGCGAGTGCAAGGACCTGAGTTCGATCCCCGGTACAAAAAAAAAAAAAATTTTGGTTGAGAATTTGAGAATTTGCCAAGGAGTATAGCAGTGTATTTTAAGAGTCTGTTAGTGTTTATTTAAAGGGAATTAAATAAAGTTCGGGACTGCTTGGAGAAGGGCCACAACACACTCATTTTTCCTTCAAAACTTCCCAGCTCATGCTAAATAGGAAAGAGGAAAAGGAGAGGGATAAACCTGATCCTTGTATTTTTTTTTTAAAGCTCTTTATAGGGTGTTAGTGAAAACCTTCTGACCAGCTGCTGTTGGTATGAAAATGAAGTGGGCTACAATAGGTACTTTTCAGGAAATCAGAGATAAAGCTTATGATATGTCTGAAACTTTTTGTGTAATAGGAGAGTGTCAAAACCCTTTTAAACTCCAGAATATATCTTACAAGACTTTCAGTAGAATACAGGGAAGTTTGCATACTACTTAATGGGGTTCTGGATGTGTATTTAGAAGGAGAAACCTTGAAAAATTCTAAAATGTGAAGGTTGAGGGTATAGCTCACTGGTAGAGCACTTACTTGCCCAGCAGACATTCAGCCCAGATTCTTCTTCCCCCTGCGGTACTTTGTACTGAGCTACATTTCCAGCCCCCACCCCCACCTCTGTACTAGGGATTGAACTCAGGACCTTGCACTTGCAAGGCAGGCACGATGCCACTGAGCTAATAAATCCCTGGCCCCAATTTACAGCCCTTTTTATGTTTAATTTGAGACAAGTTTGTGATAAGTTGCCCAGGCTGAGCTCAAACTTGCCATCCTCTTGTCTCAGCCTCACAGAGTGTCACCTCCATCCCTAGAGCTGAGACATTTCTTTTGAAACCTTCCCAAAGGTGAAATTCTTCATCTTTAGAGTAATAGGGTACATGAATGCCTCACGATGGAAGAAGTATTGCCAAAGGGCTCAAGAGATTTAGCCGCCGCTTGCCTTGAAAGCGCAAGGTCCCAAGTTTGATCCCTGGTACCAAAAAAAAAAGAAGTATTGCCAAAACAAATAGAGATGGGGAGAGAATTTGCTGAAAAAAAATTGAAAGTTGATGAGGCTGAAAGATGTAGGAAACCTGTTCCAGTTGGGAAAATGTTTTACTTTGTGTTGTTTTTATCTTGGAAGACAAGAGTCATTCTGGATTCTTAACTTGTGGGCTTAAGCGGTTCTCCTGCCTCAGCCTCCCAAGCCGCTGGGACTGCAGATATATACCACAGAGCCTAGCTGAAAGCCTTCTATTTCTAATACAATTAAAGTGAAATAATGGGGAACTGAATGAAAATTGGTAAGGACACTTAATGAAGGAGATCCCAGGTAAATGGGAACAATTAGAAATTAGAGGGGACAGAAAATGGATAAATGAAACATAGAAGATATGTTGCAGTAATAGACAGCTGTGATCTTTTCTTTCTTTCTTTTTTTTTTTCGTACTGGGGATCAAACTCTGGATGTTATGCTTCCCAGGTAGGCGCTATGCCACTGAGCTAAATCCCTGGCCCCTTTATCTTTTTCTTTATTTAAAAAAAATTTTTTTTGAGCTAAATCCCCAGCCCATTTTATTTTGAAATGGTCTCACTGTGTAATTCAGGGTGGCCTTGAACTCACTGTGGACCCCAGGCTGGCCTTGAACTCTCTATATAGCCCAAGCTGGTCTCCAACTCCAAAGCAATCCTCCTGTCTCAGCATCCTGAGTGCTGGGATTACAGGTGTGCACTACCACACCTGGCAAAACTTTTGTTTTCTACTAATATCTCTTATACCAATCTTGCCTTGTTCTAGTACTTTAAGATATGCCTATTGTCAGACTACCCCTGGTTGGCAGCAGATAAAAGATGGACTGAAGATCAGTGTATCAGCTATAAATAAAACTTCATTATCTACAATGAATTTTCTAGCCTCTGCACTAGAAATGCAAGGCACATAAGTTCAACAGAGGTGTTCGGATAACTAGTTTAAGGTGACAGATCAATAAATACATAATGAATATGTGTCCAAGAACAGTGTCAACTCCTTTTCCCCAGAAAAGGAGGAGCAGCTGGACATGTTGGCACATGCCTGTAATCCACTGTACTAGAGAAGCTGAGGCAGAACAATCATGAGTTCCAGGCCAGCCTGGGTAATACAGTAGACCTTGTCTCAAAAAAAAAAATTTTAGGGAGAAGAAGGATGTTTCCTCTTAGATATTTTGGTGGACTATGATGCCTGGCTTCTAAAAGATGGCACAACACAGTGTCTACATGGATACTGACTCAGAAAAAATCTGAGCTGAAAATGAGTTCAGATTTAAAGCCAGTGCCTCCCATTCAGGGAACAGGATAGGTATAGGAGGAGAGTTTTCTGAGCTAGAGTTGTTGGAGATTGAGAGGCAACTGCCTTCCATCAATTATTCTCTGATATAGTTTCTTCTGTGTGAATGATGCAGCTTTCCCCTTTTGGTTGTGTGTGGGGGTCCTGGCCACTTGAACTTACAACTTGTTTGCCTTTATGTAGTCACTTTCCCAGAGCAATCTTTCCTTGGTTGTAGCTGCTGGTTTATCACTTACCTTGAAAGGATTTTCACTAAGAACTGGTTCCAGGGCTGGAATTTAGCTCAGTGGTGCCTCCGCCTGCCATCAAGCACAAGGTCCTGAGTTTGATCCCTGGTACCAAAAAAACAAAAAAATGGTTCCAAAGCAGCAATAGGCTAGCTTAATAGAGTTACAGGGCAAAGTGCTGATCTGGGACAGGTAACCTCCCAAATCCATAATTGTTAATTATATTCACATTTAAAAAACAAAACCATGGTCTTGTTCAGTGGTGCATTCCTGTAATCCCAGCTACTTGGGACGCTGAGACAGGGTCTTGCTAATTGCTAAATTGCCCAGGGTAGGTTCAGACTTGTGATCCTCCTGCTTTAGCTTCTCAGAGTCCTGGGATTACAGGCATGTGTTACCATGCCCTGCTCATATTTTCTGTCACATGCAAGATCTGTGACATTTTATGGATGAGAAATCTGAAGTAACTACCTTTTAAATTCTTTATATAAAATACTAAACTAATTTGGAAGATTGAACTAATATACCAAGTTATTTCCTTGCCTGTAATACAATTACACAACCACAGCTTTTTCTTGGCCTACTGGTAGGAAAAGTATCCTTCTGCACACTGACTTGGGGTTGGTCATGTGTCTTTCATGGCTAAGAAGCTATTGGCAACTTGAAGAGGTCAGAAATGTGAAATGTTCTTAACTCACTTTGGCTTTGGCCTTTTTTGTTTCTGTTCTCACAGTAAGAAGATTCTGCCCCAAATAGTCATTGCCACGTACAGGGCCCCACATGACCTCACCCCAGCCTATTATACCACAGAGTTGTCCAACCAAGGTCAACCAAACCATAGTCAATTGGTAGACACTGGAACATGAAAATAAATGTTCTGTTATTTTGTTTGTTTGTTTTTCTATTTTTGGTACTGGGGATCGAACTTGGGACCTTGCACTTGCAAGGCAGATGGCAGAACCACTGAGGTAAATCCCTGGCCCAATGTTCTGTTAGATAGCAAATATTGTGAAAGTAGATGACTCATACAAGTAAATCCGAAAAAACAAAGATTCTTTAACATTAGTGTTTTTTCTTTTGTATTTATATTAACATAAGATATGTGTGCCAGTTGTTAACATACACAAACAACACGATCATTATATCACATGTATATCACATATCAACTATAAGTTGAATAGCTGAATTTTTAAATTGACAAAAATTGTATATATTATAGCTAAAACATGATGTTTTGAAATAAGTACATTGTTGAATGACAAAGTTGAGCAAATCAACATGTAGACTACCTCACATACTTAACACTTTTTGTGGAAAGAATACTTACAGCCTACCCCCAGTAACTCTCAAGTAAACAAAACTTTGTTACGTATAGTGACTATAGATATTCACTATTGTAAAATATTGTTCAATAGAGCTCTTGAACTTACTCTTCCTGTTTAATTAAAATTTTGTATCCTTTGACCAGCATTTTCCTAATCCTCCTTCCCTTTCCAGCCCATATCTCTGCTTTTATGGATTGAACTTTTTTAGAGTCTACATACAAGTGAAATCATGCAGTTTTTCTTTCCTTTTTTTTTTTGGTACTGGGGATCGAACTCAGGACCTTGCACTTGCAAGGCAGGTGGTGGCACCACTGAGCTGAATCTCTAGCCCATGCAGTGTTTTTCTTTCTGTGCCTGTTCTATTTCACTTAATGTCCTCTAGGTTCATCCATATTATTCCAAATGATAGGATTTCTTTCCTTTTTAAAGACTGAATACTTTCCATCTATATATTATCTATCACATTTTCTTTTGTTTTTGTTTTTGTGTACAGGGAATTGAACTCAGGGCCTTCCACTTCTAGGCAGGTGCTGCGCCATTAAACTACATCCCTGGCCCTTTTTATTTTTTTTTGGTACGAGGGATCGAACTCGGGACCTTGTGCTTGGGAGGCAGGCGGCAGAAACACTGAGCTAAATCCCTGGCCCCTTTGGTTTTTTTGAGACAGGTTCTCACTAGTTTTTTTGAGACAGGGTCTCACTAGTTCAGCTGCCCTGAACCCATTGTGTAGCCCAGGCTGGCCTCAAAGTCACAGTGATCCTCCTGGCTCCACATTTTCTCCACACACACCCCCGCCAAACTTAGGACCTTGCACTTGCAAGGCAGGTGTGGTGTCATAGAACTAAGTTCTCAGTCCACTGCACATTTTCTTTATCCTTTTATCCATTGATGAACGCTCAGGTTGAGTCTGTATCTTAGCTACTGTGAATTCTGTCTTGAGAATTATGGGAGTGCATGTATCTCTTTGTTTTTTTTTTTGGTACCGGGGATCAAACTCAGGACCTTGTGCTTGCAAGGCAGGCGCCGGAACCACTGAGCTAAATCCCCGCTATATGTATCTCTTTGACATAATAATTCCATTTCCTAATACAGAATAATGGGATTCATTTTTGTACATTGGCACAAAAATACGAAATATGTTGGGCATGGTAGCATATACCTCTAGTCCTAGGACTCTGGGAGCCTGAAGTAGGAAGACTGCAAGTTTGAACTCAGCCCAAGCTACCTAGCAACTCAGTCTCAAAAGATAAAAAGGGCTGGGGATGTATCTCAGTGTGAAGGTCCTGGGTTCAATCCCTGCTACCGCACACACACAAAAAAAGGAATGCTTTTCATATCCTTGCCAGAAACCGTACTAATATTTGCTATATTGTTCCAATTTTAGTATACATGTGCTGCTGCAGTAAGCACAATAAACATTGTGTGTGTGTGTGCGCACGCATGTGCATGCATGTGTGCGTGTGTTTGTATGTTGCTAAGAATTGAACCCAGGGCCTCACACATGCTAGGCAAGTGCTCTACCACTGAGCTACATTGCCAGTCCTGATAGCTTACAATATAGTGTGAAAGTAGTAGTCAGGCTTTGTTTAGTTTAGTTTAGTTTAGTTTAGTTTTGTTTTTGGTACTGCAGATTGAACCCAGGGCCTTAGTACTGAATTACATCCCCAGCCCCTCTCTCATTTAAAAAAAATGTTTTGTAATTTTGACATGGGATTATAGTCACTAAATTGCCCAAGCTGAGCTTGAACTCATGATGCTTGTGCCTCAGCCTCTCAGAGTACTGGGATTACAGGCTGTGTGCCACCATGCCCAGGCTTTTTCTTTTTTTAATACTGCACATTGAACTCAAGGCCTTGTACAAAGCTACGTCCTTAGCCCCTTTGTTTTAATCTTTTGTAAATGTTTTGTTTTGTTTTGTTTGTTTGTTTGGAGACTGCCTTGCTATGCAGTTCAGGCAGGCCATGAACTCCCTGTGTAGCCCAGGCTGGCCTTAAACTCAGGATGATCTTTCTGTCTCAGCGTCCTGAGTACTTACTTGGATTACAGGCGTGTGCCACCATGCCTGGCCTCTTTTCTAAATTTTAACACAGGGTCTTAGTCTCTAAATTGCCCAGTTTGATTGTGAGTTTGAACTCATGATCCTTGTGCCTTAGCCTCTCAGAGTGTTGGGATTCGGGATTACAGGCTATATGCTGCCATGCCCAGGTTTGTTTGTTTTTTTTTAAGTACACTTTTTTTTTTCTCATCCTCTGAGTGAAGACACATACACATTTGTTACCACTTATGTGCTTCAGTGATATGAATTTAAATAAGTTCAAGGACTGCTCTTAGTTCAGTGGAGAATGGTTCTCTTGATGCCGGGTATCACCCCTAGGGCCTCGCACCTGTTAGGCAAGCACTCTACTGCCGAGCTACACCCCCAGCCCAAAGAAGCCCTCTCCTTAGGCAGTGACATCAAGTAGAAATCTGAATGAAGAGGGAGCTAGAAAGATGAGCAGTTATTGGGGTAAAAATATTCCAGAGTGACAGTAAGCCCTGAGCTCCAAGGAAACTAGCTGGAAGTAGTCAGCAAGCGGGGCAGGGTAGGTTAGAAGACAAGGTCAGAAGCTGAGTGTGTGGTGGTTGGTACATACCTGTGATCCCAATGCTTTGGGAGGCTGAGGCAGGAGGATCGCAAGTTTGAGCCTAGCCTCTTGTCAACATATCTGTTCAGCAAGACCCTGTGTCAAAATAAAACACAAGAAAAAAGGGGACTGGGAATATAAAGATTCCCAAAGTGCAAACATTCTGGGTTCAATACCTAATACAAGGCTTAAAAAAAGAGCAGGGTCAGAGAGGAAGTAGTAACAGATGATAGAAGATGTTGGGGTCCATGTTAGGATTTTACTCTAAGTGAGATGGAAAATTATTGGTGATATTTGAGTTACCAGGACTTCAGTTAAAAAACTAAAATAACTCTGTCTACTATATGTAGAGTAGATTGAGTGATACTTAGAAAGCCATTGTAGTAATCTAGCTAGAGCTGATGAGATGACAAATGAAGTTTATTACGTATATCCATGTTGGGAGACCCAACTGAGAATACATCACTAAAGTCCAGTTCACTTTAGGCTCAGATGTCATTATATGTTGGTTAACTACAAAAATACGTTCTGAGACAAGATTTGTTGAGTGGTTTCCACATTGTACGAACAACATAGTCTACTTACCCAAACTATAGAATAGCCTATTGCTCCTAGGCTATAATGCAGCATGTTACTGTGCTGCATTCTGCAGGCAGTTGTAACACAATGGTATTTGTGTATCTAAACATAGAAAATATGTTTAAATCCCACGGGCCAGGGATTTAGCTCAGTGGTTTTGCCACCTGCTGTGCAAGCTCAAGGACACGAGTTTGAGCCCCGGTACAAAAAAAAAAGGAGAAAGGGTACAGTGAAAAATACTAGACAAAAACAATTTTTCCACTGAGTGTGGGGTCATATGCCTGTAATCTCAGTACTTGGGAGGCTGAGGCAAGAAGATCATTGTAAATTCAAGGCCAGCCAGGGCAAGACCCTGTCTCCAAAACACAGCAGTTTTTCAGTTCCATTATGATCTTATGGAACCACTGTCATATGTGTAGTGTCGTGGACTAAATGTCCTTATGGGACTGCTCCCTCACCCCCACCCCTGTACCAGGGATCAAACTCAGGATCTTCCACTTGCCAGGCAGGTTTGGTGCTGCTGAGCTACATCCCTGGCCCCTGGGACTACTTGTTAACTTTCCTTGGAGTTTGTCCTTGGCTGTAAGGACCATAAGGGAGAAGTTATTAAATAGAGATCAACATTCACAAGGTAAGGAATTGTAAGCAGCACCTATTCATTTGTCCCCACCAGAAGTCTTTATTTCTTGAGGCATGGCAGTTGGCACGCTGTGTTCATCCTGTTGTCCCACCCACCACAGATCTAAAAAGACTGAATCTGTGCCAGAGCACTGGGGCAGCTCTATTCTCAATGAAGCATTCAATCTTCAGTTCTTTCTGCAGCTGCTATCTTAGACATGGTTTGAGCAGCCTCTTTTACAAAGTGTCTTTTCAGCTACCTGATCTTGCAAGCTGGAATTCTCTGATACTAATCATGACAAGGTAGTATCACGTACCTGAGAGAGTCCTCTAAGGGAAATAAAGTTTTGTGCTCTTTGTTTAGCGTTTGAGTTTTTCTCCCCAATCCTTTTTTGTTGTGATTTAAAGCAACATATTATACCACTCTGATTTCTGAATTTCACAGTATTAGAGAAGGTGTTCATGTACTCTGCTGTAGGGGACAGGGGAAGGAGACGTTACCAGAACCTCTGCAGTGAGTCCTGGTCTCCTGTGAGCCACGGCAGCACAGGGCAAATTACAGGAAAGGTAGAAAAATGAGACTGAGAAGAAGCTGAGCTTTGGGTCTGATCAGTGCTGCTCTGGGCAGCAAAGACAAAAGACCCCTAGCTTGCAGCACCTTTTATTCAGTACATCGGAGAAACAGATGTAACAAGTGAAAAAGAGTTCAGTACTTCACATTGGGGTAAACAAGGTGTAACAGAAACCTGGGGGGCAGTGGAAATCTAAGAAGAATGAGGAATTATGCAGATGAAGATTTGGCTCCTCTCTGGCGTCTCCCGCAGGTGTGGTCTTGTCCTGGAGATTGCAACATCCCTGGGGGGATCACTCAGGTCTCAGTTGTGACCAGAGGCCAAAATGCAATTATGTCTGGAATGTCCTAGCTGGGCTGTAGGCTGGAGAACTAGGCCTACTCAAATGATTTTTCCTAGAATTATGTAGCATTGCTCCCAACACTCTGCTACATTCTACTTACAGTATTTGAGAAAAGCTTATTCCTGGTACACAAGGAGGTTTTGTTGTTTTGTTTTTCAGAGAAGGTCTCTGTAGGTTACCTGGGCTAGGCTCAAAATTGTGATCCTCTTGCCTCAGTTTTCCAAACTGCTAGTATTACAGAGCTGGCTGGGGATGGTGGCACATGCCTATAATCTCAGCAGTTGGGAGGCTGGGGCAGGAGGATACCTTCGAGTTCAAGCCTTGGCTACATAGTTCAGGGCCACCCTGAACTACAGAGGGAGACCCTGCCTCAAAAAAACAAACAAAAGGCTGGGGATTTAGCTCAATGGTGCAGTGCCTGCCTTGCAAGCTCAAGGTCCTGCATTCGATCCCTCTTCAAAAAAAAAAAAAGCTAGGATTACAGGCATGGGCCACCACACCTGGTTTGCAGAGCCTGTGTTCTTGAAGGACTTCACTACAGCAGGGTTGTATGTTTGGGCTATATATGTCTTGTTGGTAAACATCACTGATAAAATCTGTGTCATCTTGAAATACTATTAGGATCATCTGGTCAAAGTGGACTCCTAGTAGCTTACTGCCTCTTTGCTTTAGTCTGAGAGCAGTCTTTTAAAAAAAATTTTTTTTCAGCCAGGTATGGTAGTACATGCCTGTAATACTAGCATTCAGGAGGCTGAGAAGATGGATCACCTTGAATTAAAAGCCAGACTGGGCAACATAGTGAGATCCTGTCTCAAAATAATAATAATAATGATGATGATGATGATGATGATGATGAGTGAGTTCAGGGCCAGGGATTTAGCTCAGTGGTTCCACCTCCTGCCTCGCAAGCGCAAGGTCCCGAGTTTGACACCCAGTACCAAAAAAAAAAAAAGTGAGTCCAGATAACCAGGGCAGAAGTCAGATTTTGGGTGCCTTGCCAAGTCGTATACTTTCTTTGGAAATGTCTGACTACCTGGTGGCATGCAGCCAGGACAGTAAATGGACCAAGCCAGGCCCAGCATTTTCAGGAATGCTCAAACTTTACAAATATGCCTGTACTTTCTAGTTATTTTATAATTTTGTTTGTTTGGTTGGTTGGTTGGTTTTTTGAGACAAGGTCTTGCTATATAGTGCAGGCTGGCCTTGAACTCACTATGTAGTCCAGGCTGGCATTGAATTCCTGGCATGTACCACTATGCCCAGCTTCCAGTTATTTTATGAATAGGTATTTTTTAGTTTTTGTTTTTCCCACTCATGCATCTGCGGAGACTGAAATATCTTATGTTACTTTTTTTTTTTTTTTTTTTGGTACCGAGGATCAAACTTCGGACTTTGTACTTTCAAGGCAGGTGGCGGAACCACTGAGCAGAATCCCCGGCCCCTGAAATACCATTTTAGATATAGTGATGGTTGGGAGCAAATTGTTACTAGAGATGAAGGTGTAAATAGATTTTCAGTCAACATGCTAGTAATTAAATTGCTTACCTTTCTAAACTAGGGCCTATGCACCTTATATCAGATATCCCTGGATGAGATTGGTTGTTGCCTGTGCCCCACAACCATGTGTCTTGTTCTTTCCAGTGTGAGCCATTGTTCCATGGTGTGTTGATGCTGGTCTGCCATGCTCGCCTGTCTGCCAGGGCCAGGGGACCTGTCCTTTCAGCTTCTTTCTCACACGCAGATGAACACTGGACCTCAGAAATGTAAGTAACCTAGATCCCCTGGGGAAGGGTTGTGATCCTTTGTTTTGTCCCTGCATGTGAATTATCCCAGAGATGCATCTGGGGTACACTGATCTGGAATAAAATACTTCTGAGGTATTTGTCAGCAGAGCAGCAGGGAAGCCGCTGCAAAGGTCCTACCTGTCAGCAGTGGGAGACACTTTTATTATCACAGAAATCCTCTTAAATATTACAATTCCCCAGTGTGTATGATCTTAATTTTAATTATTGGGGTTTTGTTTTGTTTTGTGTTTTGGTACCGGGGATCGAACTCGGGTCCTTGTACTTGTGCAGCAGGCGGCGAAACCACTAAGCTAAATCTCCGGCCCTTAATTTTAATTATTGCAGATAGCTTTCTGTTGCACAGCAAAGCTATAAGGAGCTTTATAAGGAAAATATCACCTTTTAGAAAGGTGTTTCAGCTTGGACCCCATGAGCAATTTATTGAAACTTCACAGTCCAGGTTACTTATTGTATCTCTAAAATAATTTCATTTATACCATTGTATGTTTTGAATCATTGGACCTTCTGCCATGGAAACAGTTCCCTTTGGCTTTGCTGCCTGCCTTCTAAGCCAACATGACTTCAGTCCACAGCAAGTAAAGGAGCTTTTACACTCAAAATGTTTGGGAACTAGCTTTCTCAGACTCTCTGGGCATTTGCTTGCACTTATAAAACAGGATTGCCTTTAAGAACTGTTAGATCCCTGTCTTAATTGGTTGAAGTTAGAACATTATAGTTCATATTTTCCTGGATCCCTGCTTCTATCCCTGTACTACAAGATGTGCAAGGAAAATTTTCTCCTTCCGGCTCATTAACAGCCTTGTACTTGGAGTAGGCCTTCCTTTCAGAGCAAAAAGGGGAAATCAGGCAATGAGGTCTCCCTTTAATTGCATAAAATGCTTCAGCACCTTACCTGAATCCTTTATAACAGTTGTTAGCAAAATTTTTCTGTAAAGAACAGACAGCAGATGTTTTTAGCTTTGTGACTACATGATCTCTGTTATCTGCTGAGCTAAGGCAGCCATAGATAATATATAAACAAATAAGTGCAGCTATGCTCTAATAAAACTTGGGGGGAGTGGATTTAGCTCAGTCATGCCCTCGCCTGCTTTGCAAGTGCAAGGTCCTGAGTTTGATCCCTGGTACCCCTCCCCCCCAAAAAAGGAAAAAAATAAACCCCAAAACTATTTTTTACAAAAACGCAGCAACTAGACTTGACATACAGGGAATAGAGCCAACTCCTGCTCTATGAGATCATCACAAGTTAAAAATTGTCTAGCCTCAGGCTGGGGGCATGTGTCAGCGCTAGAGCACTTATCTAGCATTTGCAAGGCCCTAGATTCCATCCCTAGCCCTGCAAAGAAACAAAAGGTCTAGACCAGTGATGGCAAACCTTTCAGAGTTTTCAGTGAAAACAAACTGCCCACTGCAACATGTGTCCCATAGGTTCACAACCACTGGCTAGACTTTTGAGGAAGCATAAGACTCAAAATCTACCTAGTTCTAAATTTGTCCACTGAATCAAACCTTGTGAAAGGACAAAGGTAAAGGTGACAGTTTTCTCCCTCCCTACTCTCCCCTCCTCCCCTTGTTTTCTTTCTTTTCTCCTCCCTCTCTCTCTCTGCCTGCCTACCTGTCTCCCTCTCTCCCTCCTTCCCTCCCTCCCTTCCTCCCTTCCTTCCTTCTTTCCTTCTTTCCTTCCTTCCTTCCTTCCTTCCCGCACTTCTTTTTGCAGTACTGGGGATTGAACCTAGGACTTTCACACTCAACTACATCTCCAGGCCCTTTTTTTTTTTTGAGACAGGGTCTTGCTAAATTTCTGAGTTGCTCAGGCTGGGCTCAGACTTGGGATCCTCTTGTCTCATCTTCCCAGAGTGCTGGGATTACAGGTGTGTACCACCATGCCTGGATTTTATTCTTTTTTTTTCTGTGCAGGGGATTGAACCTAGGGCCTCATTCATGCTAGGTAATCACTCTGTCACTGAACTACACACCAGCTCTAGCTTTTCTCTTACTGAATGGTGATTGGGTGATAAAATTGTGTGTTTCATGGCCATACACATAAGTACACTAACTGCCTTGTGTCCAGTTCTGAGCTTCTGGAGACACATTTGAAGACATACAGTACAATGACAAAGAGAAGCTCAGTTTCTTTCTTTTAGATTCCTTAACAGACACTGACAGCTTCACCCAGAGATGTGGTATCAAGGAAAGAAGAATAGTTGGGCATGGTATTGCACACTGTAATCCCACCTGTTTGGGAGAATGAAACAGGAGACTCATATGTTTGAAGCCATCCGAGACAACTTAGCAAGGCCCATCTCAAAAAAGTAAAAGAAAAAGAAAATGAGGCAAGAAAAGGAAAGAAAGGGAAGAGCCATTTGCCATGTGAGGGGGAAAGGCAAATTGGCAGCTTTATCATGGTGTGCTGTCTTTAAATCTCCTACCTTCTCCACATATAGCCTCTCCCAACCACCATCCCTAAATCTGGGCTCAAGAATAGAGAAGTTAGGGCTGGGGATTTAGCTGAGTGGTGCCGTCACCTGCTTCACAAGCACAAGGTCCAGAGTTCGATCGCCGGTACAAAAAAAAAAAAAAAAAAAAAATTGGCTGGGAGTGTATCTTAGTGGTAGTGTGCTTTCTTAGCATGTTTGAGCCTTTGGGTTCCATGCACATATGCACTGGAGATACCAATCTTCCCTGATTTCAGGTTCTCATGTCTACGTGATGGGGGGACACTGTATTTGATCTCTAACAACTTTCTTTTTCTCATACTTAAATATACCCCAACCTTTCCAAAGGATAAAATTTAATGGTATTTTTCACCTTTCCTGCTATCTTCTGTCCTTCTCCCAAAATTTGTAAATAATAAAAAAAAAAATCCTGTTGTATGATCTATAGCTGCTAGCATTAAACATTTGCAGTGAAATCAAGATGGAGAATAGCTGTCTCCTTTGGAGACCAGTAGCCATGCAGCTGCTTAGGACCCTGGCCCATCAGCTGAAGTGACCTTAAAAATAGTTTTGTTTTTTAAGGTTCTTTTTTTGCGGGGGGAGTTGTTGTTTTCAGACAGCGTCTTGCTGTGTAGTTCAGGCTGGTGTTTAACTCACTGTGTAGTCCAGGCTGGCCTCAAACTCACGGCAATCCTCTTGCCCCAGCATCCCAGTGGACCCTTGACTTATGAACTCAGTTCATTTGTGAGGGCTGGTTGTAACTCAAGTTGGTTGTAAGTCAAGACTATTTTTCCCATAAGGGAAATACCCATCGTGTGTTCCGAGGCTCCCAAAGTACCCCTTAACTAACCTTTTCATAATAAAAAAGGGTTATATAATGTGTGTAATTTACCAGAAACACCAATAATTTTCCTAGTGTATTCACCAAAAAGTTATAAAATGTGCCCAGTTTACCAGAAACAACAATTTCATACTGTACTCACCATTCAAGTAGACATCTTTGGCTTGCAGGCAGGGAGGCTGAAATGGAAGGTGGTTATTATTTGAAAGGAGAGTCCCCTTCCATAAGAACATCAGGAATCTGGCTCTCTGTTGTCCTTTTTCTCCTTGGCAGAGTCTGTAGCCCCCTAGGACCTGCTTCTGGCTCACTAGGTCTCAATCTTTTCAGAACTAAAAAACGTGGTCTAAGATTGACTGTTTCTGTCTTTTCTTTAACACTGTTCTGTAGTATGACATGAGATTGTCATTAAGCAAGTGAATGCAACAATTGGCTTTTTATTTGTTTGGGTGAGTCTTCTCTACAAATGTTCATAGCTCTGTCCATTTTTTCAGGATTTCCTTTATTTACGAGAAGAACTTTGTTGCACTGATTGTTGATATTCTCCCAGCTCTTCAGCTGTCATTTCCTCTTGCTCAGCCAGAAGTTCCTGAAGTTCCTCTGTAGACCATTCCTCTGCGTGTTCCTCCCCCAGTTCCTCAACATCAGCACTGTCTATCTGCAAGCCTATGGACTCTGCTATAGTGACAGTGTCATCAACCACAAGGTCAATTGAAGGCTCAGGCTCCTCTACACAGCCTTTAAAGTCTTTCTCCTGTATAATTTTAGGCCACACTTTCTTCCAGGCAGATCTCAGTGTCCTTAGAGAGACATTGGCCCAGCATTTCTCAACCCCACACAGGAAAGGATGTTGTAATGTTCCTTCCAGAACTCTTTAAGGGTTAAATCTGTATTGGAGACCATCTGGAAGCACTTCAGGAACAGTTTCTTGGTGTATAGCTCCCCCCCACACCTCATACTGGGAATCAAACTCAAGACCTTGGCCTTTGGTGCCGCTGAGCTAAATCTCCAGCCCGTATAGCTTCTTAAAGTTAGCTATAACCTGCTGGTCCATAGGCTTCAGTAGTGAAGTTGTACTAGGTGGGAGGAATACGACTGAGAGCCATGGAAATTCTTCAACCAATTCTTCTTCCAAATCTCATGGGTGAGCAGGAGTATTGTCCATGATGAGGAGAGCCTTGAGTGGTAAACCTTTGTCCTCTAGATATTTCTTAACAGTAGGACAGAACTCCTGACCCATTCAAGAAAACGTACTCTAAATTACCCAGGCTTTTGCATTAGATCTCCACATGATCCCTAGCCTATTCTTTATAACTGTATGTTTTCTGGACATTCTAGAGGTCTCAGAGTGATAAGGCAAGAGAGGCTTTAAGGTCACCACTCACATTGGCACATAGCAATAAGGTTAGCCTATCCTTCATAGGTTTGTGGCTTGGCATTTTCTTCTCTTCCTGGATAATGTATGTTCTCCTAGGTATTTTCTTCCAGAAAAGGCCAATTTCATCACAATTGAAAACTTGAGGGCCAGGGATTTAGCTCAGTGGTTCCGCTGTCTGCCTTGCAAGCACAGTCTCGAGTTCGATTCCCAGTACCAAAAAAAGAAAAAAGAAAACTTGAGAGCAAAAGCCATTTCTCTGCGTAATCCTTTTAAAATGGCGTATGTAATTTTCAGCAGCCCTTTTATCAGCACTGGCTGTTTCACCTAGTTACACTATGAACCCCAGTTCTTTTTTTTTTGGTACCAGGGATCGAACTCGGGACCTTGCACTTGTGAGGCAGGTGCTGGAACCACTGAGCTAAATCCCCAGCCCTGAACCCCAGTTCTTGCTTTAAAATTGTGAAACCACCTCTTACTGGTATGAAACGTTTTCCATTATCACTTGCTGATGGATTATTCTTTATAAGATCTGCATTTATAGCCCTAGCTTTTTCAGAAATTATAGACTCAGATAAGCTATAACCTGCCATCTGCCTTTTGTTTATCCACACTAACAATAGTCTTTTATGCTAATTTTTTTTTTTTTTGGTTACTGGGGATCGAACTCGGGTCCTTGCGCTTTCGAGGCAGGCGGCAGAACCACTGAGCTAAATCCCCAGCCCAACAATAGTCTTTTTACCTTGTCTAACACTGTTGATCGTGACTTACTGATTTGAATAACACCTTTAGCAACACTAGCTTCGTTATACAAATCTTTTCTCTGTAAGGCTGTTGAGATGGTGGATTTCAACATGCTGTACATATTAGTGAGATCAGTTCCACAAATACCACTCACATTTCTCCACAGTTTTCCCTCTTTTCAATTGTGATTGCTTTCTTTACCGTCCCTCCCTTCCTTAGCTTCTTTTCTAGCGTTTTGGGGGCCATTTTGATAGGAGTAATTGTAGCGATTATATAAAGCACTGATGAAATCATGTCCACAAACACATGCATCAGATTGACACGCATCAGACAAACATGTGCAGACTGATGCTTACATATGTTTACATACGCTTTTCTGGTATTGCAAGCGTTTACAACTGCTCAAGCCACCAGCATATGGGTCATAACTCAAAACTTTGGTTGTAAGTTAAAACTAAAATTCCAGTCATAACCCAAGTTGTTCCTATATGCAGCCAGTCATTGAAGGTCCATTGTATAGGCATGCACCACTATAGCCAGCAAAAAGTTCTGTGATAAACAAGGGCTGGTAGTGTATCTCCGTGAATAGAGCAGTTGCCTAGCATGCACAAGGCCTTGGGTTCTATCCCTAGTACTAGAACAAAAAACTAGTTTTGTGATTTCAGGTGGTAGAGCCTAGTTTCACTTAAGAGTATGACCTCAAGGGCTGGGGATTTAGCTCAGTGGTTCTGCCGCTTGCCTTGCAAGTGCAAGGTCCCGAGTTCAGTTCCTGGTACAAAAAAAAAAAAAGAATATGGCCTCAGTGTGCTTCCATTTAGCTGTAAATGTCTCTAGTTTCTCATTTATGGCTGCATAGTATTCCGTTTCATGAAAAAAACCCCATATCTTCTTTATCCAGTCACCAGTTGATGGGCATGGTAGAGCCTAGTTTCAATCCCAAGGACAAAAACAGTTTTGTGACTCTGCTGAGCCTTTTTATGCACCCCATCCTCCAGAGGGTGTTTTGGTTTTGGTTTTTTGTGATGCTAGCAACTGAGAGCCCACAGTCTCATGAATGCTAGGTAAGCACTCCTTGCCAAGCCACATCTCAAGCTTTTAGAAGGGTCTTATAAATAGCTGGAAACACAGAGCTTAGGATCTATGGGGTGAGTGGTACACAGGCATTTATAGTTTAATATGCTTTAGATTTTAAGATTTAGCTTGGGCTGGGGCTATGCTTAGTGGCATAGTGCTTACCTAGTATGTACAAGGCTCTGGGTTTGATCCTTAGCACTGCAGAAAATAAAAAAGTCAGCTTGAGTTATGGGAGATGGACCAAGGGTTAAGAGATAAGATATGTGGCTTTGTAATGTAAGTTATCTGACTAATAGCTTCCCAATTGGTCCCTTCTGTCTTTTTTTGGTAGTACTGACAATTGATTTTTCTTTCTTTATTTATTTTTTTGCGACAGGGTCTTGCTATGTATTCTAGGTTGGCCTTGATCTCACTATGTTGTCCAGGCTGGCCTCATACTTTTGGTGATCCTCCTGCCTCAGCCTCCTTAGTACTGGAATTACAGCATGTGCCACCACACCTGGCTAATTTTTCATTTTGAGACAGGGTTGCTCTATGTTTGCTAGGGTCAGCTCAAACTTGTGATCCTTCTGCCTCACCCTCCCAAGTGCTAGGATGGTATACATCATTGCACCCAGCTCAGTCCCTTCTTTTTCTATACTCTCTGCCTTTTCTCTGTGTGAGGGAGACTATAATACATTTCCTATCTTTGATGTATAATTTTCCAAAGAACAGACTAGGTTAGAGAACATACTGGCTTTGGATGAATCCAGAAGCTGTAGAGGCCACAATTGGGGACAGGTCAGTACGCTCCTTGAACTGTTCTGGATTGTATATTCCATGGTGTCATTTGCTTTGAGAGTCTTCAGTCATTTTGGAACTCTGTGCTTACAAGTATGTCTTTCTGACCCATCTTCTAGTGCCTCAAAAATGTAATTTTTCTAATTTTTTCTTCCTTAACTCCAAGCTTCACTTTCCTAGCTCAGGATCCAGGTATATAGTTTTGGCTCATAAAATATTTACTGTGGCCAGGCATGTCTGTAAGCCCATCACTTAGAGAGGCTGAGGCAGGGATGATTATGAGTTCAAGGCCATCCTGGGTTATATATTGAATTCAAGAATATCCTGGATTGGGCTGGGGATTTAGCTCAGTGGTTCTGCTGCCTGCCTCGCAAGCACAAGGTCCCAAGTTCGATCCCCAGTACCAAAAAAAAAAAGAATAGCCTGGACTACATGGTGAGACCTTGTCTCAAAAAAAAAAGGAAGTGATAGCACATGCCTGTATTCCTAGCTACTCAGGAGGCTGAGGCAGAAAGATCAAAAGTTTAGCCCAGCCTGGGCACTTAGTGCCTGTCTCTAAATTTACAAAAGGGAATGAGGATGTAGCTTAATAGTAGGATGGAAAAAGAAAAAGTAGTAGGATGGAAGGAGAGATAAATGTCTGAAATTATCCAGGGTCCTTAGTCTTCACACCATGTTTTAAATGACAACTTTGACCTAATTTATGACAGATACTTGGGCCTTCTGGGATAAATGCCACTTGCCTATTTCTGCTTCTTTAGATGCCTGTCTGCCCCCTTGTGGAGGTGGCTGAAAATGGAGAATTCACCCAATGACTAGATAAACTCATAGAGATATTAGAAATAATAGCTAACATTTATTGAGAGTTTACCACATGCCAGGCACTTGGTTCAATGTTTTTTTTAAATGTTGTCATTTACTTGTTTTGGTTTTGTTGTTGTTGTTTTTGTTTTTCTTGGTACGAGTGATCGAACTCGGGACCATGCGCTTGCAAGGCAGGTGCCGGAACCACCGAGCTAAATCCCTGGCCCCTGGTTTTTGGTTTTTGAGACAAGGTCTCACTATGTTGCCCAGGCTGGCCTTGAATTCCTGGTCTAAAGCCACCTTCCTGCCTCATCCTCCTAAGTTGTTGGGACTATAGGTATGCACCACTGTGTCCAGTCATATGTTGTCATTTATTCCTTAATAATTCCATATGGAAATTACTTTCTCAAGGTAAGGCAAAGAGGGTTTGTCACTCGCCTGTGTCACACGACTATCAGTAACTGATGTAGAACTCACGTTCAGGTCAGATTCCACAACTTGTGTTTGAAACATACTAGCTGTGCCCTCCAGATGCAGGTTCCTACTACATATGCCACTCTTGTCTTCTGACCTTTAAAATAGGAGGATAAGCAGGGACATCTCTAAGAAGGTTGGATGCAGGAAAAGTTTTTTCCTTCCAAACCCTGAGCTAGACAATAGTGCTTTCTGCCATATTTAATGCTCAGGCTCAAGGCCAGGGTGTCCTACAGTTGAGGATTCCTTATCAGTTTGCTTTGTCCTATCCTTGGGCAGACTCAACCAAATGTGCTGTCCTTGGACAACTATTAACAGTTGTGGTTCCTGTTCACACAGCATGTTCCTGTTCATAGAGTTTCTTGATCTTGGTAATACTTCTGTGATGTAGGAAAGCAGGTATCATTTCTGTTGCTGAGTTAGGAATGACTGAGACTCTCAGGCAGAGAAGGAAGCCAGTGCTTGAATCTAGATCTAACTTTTTTTCAACAGTAGGTTCCATATTCTGTTATGTCTGTATTAGTGATAGTGTTGGTACCAGATATTTATAATGTATCTTTCTTTGCTTTGTTTTGTTTTTTTGTACCTGGGATTGAACTTGGGACCTTGTGCTTGCGAGGCAGGAGGCAGAACCACTGAGCTAAATCTCCAGCTCTTTGGTTTTTTTGAGGCAGGGTCTTACTGTGTAGTTTAGCCTGGTCTTGAACTCACTATGTCGCTTAGGCTGGGTTTGAACTCATGGTGATCCTCCTGCTTCAGCCTCCCAAGTGCTGGAATTACAAGTGTGCACCACCATGCCCGGCTTAGTATGTTTCTTAAAAGCTATGTATCTGCATTAGCCATGCAGTTAGGGGGAATATGTTACAGAACAAAGAAAGTTGCCAGCCTGACCGTGTGATAAGAAAGTGTTGAGAAACAAGTAGGGTGTGGTGGTGCACATCTGTAGGCCCAGCTACTCAAAAAGCTGAGGCAGGAAGGTTACTTGAGTCCTGGAGTTCAAGGCCTATTTGCCCAACATAGTGAAATCCCACCTCAGAAGAAAAAGGAAAATGTTGAGGTAAACATGTTTTGTTAAAGGTTGAGCTTAACCATGGTACATGAGGTGGGTGGTACTGTATTTCCGGAATGTGACCTCCTTCTTACTCAACATACTCACCTCATCCTTGTGGTTTTTCTTAACAAAGATTCTGTACCTTGTGTTCACTGTCTCCAGCCTCATTTTTATTAATTCTGATTCCTTTATTTGACTGCCCTTTTTACCATTGTCACTATCAGGGGAGGCAGGACAAAGAAAACTAATCAAAATGGCTGAGTGTCCCATTCCATACACCTGAATTGAGCCTAAGCTGCCCTGTCACCTCTGCTAGGAAAAAAGTGTTTGCGGCCAGCCTGGGCAACTTAGTAAGTTTGAGCCCAGCCTGAACTGCATAGTGAGACTATCTCAAAAAACAAACAACAAAAACAAAACAAAAAAACCCACTGACAGTTGATACTGACTTGGAACAAAGGAACTCTTGCTACTTACTGTACCACTCTTTCACTTGGATTTCAAAGAGTAAAGCCCACCACCAAAAAGGCGGCGGAACCACTGAGCTAAATTCCCAGCCTTTTTTTTTTTTTTTTTGAGACAGGGTCACCTTCTGTAGTTCAGGCTGGCCTCAAACTTTGGTGATCCCCCTCCCTCGGCCTCCTGAGTGCTGGGACTGCAGGCATGCACCACCATGCTTGGCTAGAGAATCTTAAATTTTAAGTTCGTAGACTCTGATTTAAACATTTAATTTATGTATGAGCATCTATTCTATACATAGCAAATACACCAGGCTATTGAATATGTTGGAGTCATCTACTAAGTACAAGGCATTATACCAGTATTTGAAAACACAGTTTTTCCTTTCTGTATCCTCTTTTTGCTCAGGTTAGCCTTCTCAAGCATGGGACCAAATTTGTCTGTCCCTCCTGGACTTGAGCTTTCTTTTCCTGCTTTCAAGAGCAGCAGTTTCTAAGCAGTTGTTACAGGCTAACCAGCAATGCCACCAAACACTGGCAGCTGTGCCCTTTTCCTTCTGATACACTGACTTGTCTGCTTCTATTCCCGTTGATGCCCAGTGACGTGACTTTGAATGGGGTCTCCTTTGGGCCAAGGCCAGCCGAGGCCACAAGCTGGGCATTCAGCAGATCAGTCCTTGGTCTGTCCTGGCTGCCTTCTGCAAGGGAGGAAGTAGGGGCAGAGTCAGCTAGCTGAGCCCAGGCTCACAGCCAAGCCCATTTCCTTATACTTTGAGCAGACTGTTCTTACTCATTCAGCAAGCATTTATTAAACACCTTTTGTGTATACTTGGGAGTGACCCCTCCTTTGGGAGAGGGAGAACAAAGCAGAGACCCCTTGCCGGACAGGGGCATCCTTAAAGAGCTCTTCTTTAGGGAACCTTTTCCGTTTTGACTGGAAGCCTGACATCCGCTGGAGCTCCCTGATGGGAGGCACCCGGAGATAGGAACAAAGAGACTGTTAACATTAATGAGATGCATTGAGTGGGTATTTCTGCAGTCTCCAAAGGAAGGCAGGTTTTTCCTCTTTCTTTTTGGAAAGTAACAGCTGACATGGACCAAATACAGACTATTTTTGACTCCCAGGACTCAAAGATGCTCTGAATCCTTTCTTCCGAATTCCTTCCCTGCTGCTCTGCCATTTATTATCACTCTCCAGCAGCCAAATAAATAAAGCCTTTTGATCTTCACCCAGTCAGGCACCAGAGTAAACTGTAAACAAAAGTGAACTTGTGACATGGGGATGGGGAGAGATGTGGGCAGCTTCTTCCTCTGCTCCTGAAAAAAAAGTGTCTGTCCTGTCTGCTGTCTGAAGTGGGCATGGTACCCCACTGCTGAGGCACAAGGGGAAAGCTGACCCTCATTGGCCACTACATACTGAAGCTTAAGTCACTCTGGATACCCTCTTTATCAGGGTGTCATGAGAAGAGTCCTACTGGCCACAAAAGCTGTCATGCAATCCTGCTTAGAGCCTTCAACCCCCATGCCAGTTTGGCTGGTAGGAACGTAAGAGTTCCATGTAGCAGAAGAATTCTTGGTTACATCTATAAGAATTGGCAGATTCTGGCTCTCTCTGATATGGGACTTTGCTGGATGTGATGATACACACCTGTAATCCCAGCTGAGGCAGGAGGATTGCTATGAGTTTGAGGCCACCCTGGGCTACTCACTTGAAAGCCAGCCTGATCAGAGTGAGAGCGTGTCTCAAAAAACCAAAAACCACAGCAACAAAAAAGAAACTAGGTGTGGTGGCACAAGCCTTTGAACCCAGCATTCTGGAGACTGAGGCAGGAGGATCACAGCGAGTTCAAGGCCAGCCTGGGCTCCATAGCAAGACCCTGCCTCAAAAAAAAGGGGGGATTTAGGAAGTTACTTTGCCATTCTGTTTTTTCGTTGCTTCATTTATAAAATGGAGATTCTGAGTGTACTTGCCTCCTACAGCAGTAGTGAAGAAAACTGAGATAGACTACCCCTTGGCACAGGGACTGGTGCTCACTATATGTCCTTACTAAATGCCACCAGTACTTGTTATTGTGGGGGCTGAGGCTGGATCTAGAATGAAGGCTACAGAAACCTAATTTTCATGCCACGCCCTCAACAGGGGAATCTAGAAAGGCTGGTTGGCTTGGCACTGATGAGCTCCCTCCCTCTTTGCTCTCCCTCTTCTCTCTCTCTCTCTTTCTCTCTCTTTCTCTTTCTCTCTCTCTCTCTCTCTTTCTCTCTCTCTCTAGGGGACACTACACAGAAAATGAGAACTGCTCACTATCCTACCCCAGCCGAATTGGACGCGTATGCTAAGAAGGTCGCAAACAACCCACTGACTATAAAAATCTTCCCCAACAGTGTGAAGGTTCCCCAGCGGAAACACGTTCGTCGTACTGTGAACGGCCTCGACACATCAGCCCAGCGCTACAGCCCCTACCCGACTCAGGCTGCCACCAAGGCAGGCCTGCTTGCCATTGTCAAAGTGCCAGCCAAAAGCATACTCAAGGACTTTGACGGCACCCGAGCCCGGTTACTACCTGAGGCCATCATGAACCCCCCAGTGGCACCCTATGCTACTGTGGCACCCAGCACTTTAGCCCATCCCCAGGCCCAGGCTCTGGCCCGTCAGCAGGCCCTGCAGCATGCACAGACCCTGGCCCATGCCCCTGCCCAGACGCTGCAGCACCCTCAGGGTATCCCGCCACAACAGGCACTGTCTCACCCTCAGAGCCTCCAGCAGCCTCAGGGCCTGGGCCACCCTCAGCCCTTGCCCCAAGCCCAGGGCTTGGTCCACACTCAGGCCCTGGCCCACCAGGGTCTCCAGCACCCCCCCAACCCCTTGCTGCATGGAGGCCGGAAGGTGCCAGACTCAGATGCCCCCCCGAATGTGACCGTGTCTACCTCAAGTATCCCCCTTTCGATGGCGGCAACTCTGCAGCACAGCCAGCCCCCGGACCTGAGCAGCATCGTGCACCAGATCAACCAGTTTTGCCAGACGAGGGCAGGCATCAGCACTACCTCAGTGTGTGAGGGCCAGATCGCCAACCCCAGCCCCATTAGTCGCAGTCTGCTCATCAATGCAAGCACGCGGGTCTCGACCCACAGCATCCCCACACCAATGCCTTCCTGTGTGGTCAATCCCATGGAGCACACCCACGCGGCCACGGCCGCATTGCCTGCTGCAGGCTCTGTCAACCTGCCCACAAGCATCTCTCGAGCCCCTGCTGGCTACCCTAGGGACCTCAAGCCAGTTGCCTGGAACCAGCACCAGCTGGTTCACTTACAACAGATGTGCAGCGAGGCTGGTGGGACGCCAGCCCCTGGCCTGGCAGGCAAGCATGCAGCAGGACGTGAGTTGGCAGGGCCTGGCTTTGTGGGCAAAGCCCCTACCTACCCGCAGGAACTCTGCCTGGCACAGTCCTTCCATCTGAAGCCACCCCTGGAGAAGCCAACCCCATCCCCACCAGTCAACGGCCTGGCAGCCCCACTGGCCTACCCTAACGGTCACTACTTCCAACCCCTGTGGAACAACATTCTGCCCACTCCTAATAGCGACAGCTCGGGGTCTCAGGACCTTGCCATGCCATTCCATGGCGGGCAGGCCACAGGTGCACCCCTTGACTGTGCAGCAGTTCCTGGGGCCCACTACCGAGCAGGGACTGGGGGCGGTCCAGTGGCAAGCCAGAACAGCTTGATGCAAACAGTGGATTACCTGAGTGGGGATTTCCAGCAGGCCTGCTTTCGAGAACAGAGCCTGGCCATGCTGAGCAAGGCCCACCGAGCCCCTGGCAGCCGAGCCCCTGACCCCACAGATAGTCGAAGTCTTCATATTCAGCATCCGGGGTATAGATAGGGAGGCATGGTACTTTGCTGAAGCAACATGTCATACATCTACATCGCCCTCCTAGGTTTAGTCTTACTTTTAAGTAACTGGATAGTTTCAAAGTTTCGCTGCTCCAATGTGATCATTCTTAGATGTCTGAGGAAGGGAACGTGGCAGGAACTAATTGGGGGCAGAAGAGGTCCTCTTAATCCTCCCCTCCAGCAACTTGTGTTTTTATCTTAGAACCTAACTCTAACACTAGGCTTTTATCTTCTCCACTGCCTGCCAGGCTCTCCACCTCAGCCATTTCAGACCATCCTCCCATCTTTTCCTGAACCTCTGACGAGAACTGGGATGTGACTAAAGGAAGGGGCCTAGGCCCCTTCGCTCTAGGCCCTTTGTCTTGCTCTTTGGGATTAAGAAGCCAGACTTTCCAGTGCTCTAGAAGCTAATTCCTTATTCACCCAAAGATCTCAAATCAAAACTAACCCAATCTTCGTCTCCTTTCCCTTACGCAAGGCCATAGCCTTGAAAAATGGAGAAAAAACCCTTTCTATTGGTGTCTTGGTTCCTGACTTTCCTTCCAGACGTAGCAAAATGCAGTGGGCAGCTGGCATCCCAAGATTCCTTCTCACCATTGTCTGTCTCCTAACTTAACTGCTGTTCTCATCCCTACCCCCCTTTTCCCTTCAAAAAAAAAAAAAGCAAAAAAATAAACTACCTTACTTGAGAAATTAGGTAGGTGAGGGATGATCACATTGGAGTTTGGAATTAAAAAACACCAAAAAAGGAAAAAAAAAAAAGTTAAAATGCATTTGGTTCTCCCTACACTGGCTAAGAATATTGCTCTACACTGTAAGTTTTAAATGTCATGTTTCTGTATGAATGTAGTGAGGGTTTGAGTAGCAGTGTGTATGAGTGGCCCCACAGGTACACTGACCCTCTTAATCATCTCCCTTTGCAGCCCCTCAGATTAATGAAGGAGAAAAAAAAAAAAAAAACAACACAAAGCCTTAAGCTCTTTGAATTCTTCCTCTACCAAATGAGCATGGTTGTAAACTGCTGGAAATGGGCCTATGTTGGAAACAGCCCTTCCCGCCCCTGCCCATTCTTAGAGCATCCCCCATCCACTCCATGCTCTGTCTCATTCCTAAGTGATAAATTAGTTGGCTAGAAATGTAACTCTTCTCTGTAACTTTATATTTTATTGTAAATCTTTGCACCCCTCTTCTGATAAAAGATGCAGTTGGGCTCTGACATTTTTTTAAAAAAACCAAATAAGCCCTTACTTTTCCTCGTTTGGGGGAATGTGAGCTGATACTGAAGGTTTTGGGTTCTGTTTACTGTCCACTCTTCTTAGCCAGAAATTCTCTAGTGATCTGAAGCAGTGTGACTGAAGACCAGTTTTTAAATTATGTGTTGGCAAGTTGCCTTATGTTTAAAAAAAAAAAGCCTGATTGTGTTATGCCAAATGATAGCAACATGAAGTCCTAATTTATTGTCCTAATTGTTTTACTGCCCTCTGTGAACACTGGTACCTCCCTGTCCCTGAGCCCTCAGGAGCCCCTGCAGCTTCTGGTACAATGCCTTCTCCCCAGGTGTTGACTACCGTCTTTCCCAGGGTCCCCTTCCAGGTCCCACTTTTTGGAATCAAACTTAAAAGAGCAGTCCTGTCTCCCTTACCTCTTGCTTGATCTCCAAATCAGATTTTCTTGCGGAAATCCCCCCCCCCCCCCGACACACAAAGCCTCTCCCTGAAGCTGCCACTATAAGAAACTGGACCAGACACCAACTTGGCTTTAAGTCAACCTCAAACCCATCTCTTCCTGTGTAGGGGTGCAAGTTTCTGAAGCTCACTCCCACCCCTAGTCTGCATGGAAAATGTACTGCCCACCCCTACAAATGCCCTCATGTCTGGTGTGAGATGTTTCCTAGTTCAACCTGAGTCCCCCTGCCCCTCTGCCAGCCAACCCCTAACCAGCAATAAAGGTCCAAGCCAGGGCCTCCTATCTATACTCTTTGCCTCCATCCCGTGCCATCCCTAGGGAAAACCTGGATTCCCCACTCTATCCATATACTGTAGCATTCATTCTCCATCTCTCACCTCACCTGTGGTGGTTTATGGGTGTGATGGGGTTTTTAAGATTATTATAAACCAGTAAAGAGAAAAAACTCACCTTTTGACCTTGTCCTATTCCTTTAATGCAGTGAATGTTTGAGGTGGTTTTTTTCTTATCTAGAAGGGGACTGATTCCTTTGTGTGATGGTGGTACCCAAGTCCTCCCCAATGCATTACCCCAGGTAAGGTGCTGGGCAGTTGTAGGGTATGACTAGACAGTTCAGTCAGCAGCCCTGGGGTGGGGGTGGGGGTGGGAGGATGATAGCCCATGTTTTGCCAGGGCCTCAGTGTGCAGTGATGGATGAGTATGGTTTGCTGCCTCACTGGAGGCAGAGTCCTACCACATTTTCACTCCAAAGGCATCAAAGAAATGTCATCTTAATTTGCCAGTAAAGCCAATGGAAAAATTTAAACCTTTCTTCCTCCAACACTATTTCTAAGGGTCTAATGGGTAAAGGTAATGAGTGCTATAATCTGTAACATGAAAACTGCCCTGCCCTTTGTGATTTGAATTTTCTCATGTATCAAATAGGAAAACTTGTCCTTTTATCTACAGGGGAAATAAACCAAGAGATATTTGAACTACACTCCCTTTTCTATTGGGTTTAGATTTAAGCCAAAATGTGGTAGAAGTAAAGATTGATAATATAGGATATAGGATTCAGGGAAGATGAAAAACCCTTGGTACCAAGACTCAGCTCATAGCTTTCTGAACACTGGTGGAGTTCAAAGCACTCTTCCCTCCTCAGTCTCCCCTTTTTTGTGGGTGGCCATTTATTAAAGTGCTTTGCCTTTTACTTATGCTACCCTAAGAAAGCCCTCTAAGGTCACACTCGCAGTCTGCTCAGGGTCAGAGTAGACAGTGATTCCTGGGGTGAGGTAGGTGTTTGGGGAATCCAGCTCACAGTGATGCAGAATCTGACCCAAGTTCCACAAAGTATGACTAGCACTGGAACGAGGGCCAAGCCCAGTAGGCTGGCTGAGAAGGGTTCAACTGCAAGGCCTCGTTGAGATGCTGGAAAGGTGGTTTTGCCTCTTGCCTGCTAGAAGTAGCTCCTCTGCTAGAACCCATGGTTTTCCCTGCCAATTTCCAGGCATCACTGTACCAAAGTGGTTTGGTGAGGGACCTATGCCCTAGAGAGGTGAACCCCATGGTCTTCTGAAGAGAAGACTGTAGAGCCCCACAGGCTGGCTAGCTCTGGCTCAGTCCTTTCCTGTCATCTGACAGAGGACTTTTCACCTCACCCTCTGTATGCAAGGAAAGATTTGCCCATGAACTTACCTTTACAGGTAATTTCCATACATTGGGCCTCTTCTTGAGGTGAGGCAAGAGAGTAAGGTACTTTATTGATTAATTCACTTAGTCACTACAACAAAATCTAGGAAATGAGCAGAACTCATTTTATCAGTGGGGATAGTAATGTACCATGTAACTATGTAACTTGCCAAAGCAAACCCAAATGTATTGCCAAAATTGGAAGCTACACTTCTAGGGACTGCTGGAATTTAAAACAATCCAGAGCCTGGGGTTGGAGCTCAGTAGAGCACATGTGTATCATGTACAAAGCACTGGTTGGATATTCAGCACCAGGAAAAAAAAAAGTCCAGCTCGTACCCTTAAATAGCTGAAGGAGCACTGATAATTCACATTTCTGTTCCTAGTTCATTGGTAAAATGCAAGTAATCACAGGTACCCATTGAGCCCTGTACAAAAAGTAAATGACTGCCAAGCATGGTGTCACATACCTACAATCCCAGTACTTGGAGGCAGAGGCAGGATCGCCGAGTTCAAGGCCAGCCTGCACTACAATTCGAGACCCTGACATTCGGATGAGAAAAACCTACGTAAGTGCCTTGGACATCTTGAAGGCCCCTTTACTCAGTGTAGTCCCTAGCTGTGGGCTGGACTTCACAGATGAACATTCATTAAACACTTATTCTATCAGGAACATGTATCGTCTCATTAACTCTCCACTAAGGCCTGCTTAAGATAGGTCCTTTTGTCTGCTATGGTGGCACATACCTATAATACCAGCATGTAGGAGGCTGAGGCAAGATCCCCATGAGTGAGGTCAGCCTGAACTACATAGCAAAACAAAGTCTTTATTATGGCAAAAGTATTTCACTTGTATTAAATATTGCACATAAAATGCTTAGCAGTGTTTACTAAGTATTCAGAGAAGCTGAGTGCACACCTGTAATCCCAGCTACTGAGGAGGCTGAGGCAGGAGAAATGCAAGTTCAAGGCCAACCTCGTCAACATCAAGACCCCGTCTTATAATTTAAAAAGGCTGGACTGTGACTCTGTAAGACTTCTTAGCTGGCATGTGCAAAGCCTTGGGTTCAGTCCCGAGAACAGCAGGGATAAAAGGGCAGGGGTGGGGGTGGGCAGTGAATACTAGGTATTGACCAAAGTCTGGTGGGGTGAGCTCAGGACTCCAGCCTTAATAAAAGACATACAAGCCATGCACCTCCTTCATCTAAACACCAGAGGGCAGTGGCAGATGACTCCCACAAGAGGCCTGCTACAGTTCTCCTAATGTCCACCAGATGGCGGTCCAGCAGGGCAGCTGGATCCTTGGGCCAGACTGGCAGACCTCTCCCATTGCTCCTTTGCCTTCAGTTGAGCCCAGCCTCCCATGGCCCCAACCAACCCAGATGACACAGGCTGGAACCAAGTTAATAAATAGAATTAAGGATTTATTAAAAACCAAGGCTTCCCCTGCTGTGCCCTCTTGGCACTAGGGAAATAAATAACCAGAGGGGACACAGCTGGGGAAAGGGGAAGAGAAATCAATTTCAAGACAGATTGTTTTTACTACCCCTCCCTTTCCCAACTCCTCCCCCCTATGGCTCTTGGGACATAGCACCTGAGCAGGTACCTCCATCCGAGAAAGATATGGCCGGCACCAAGGCATGTCTGCTCTGCCCAGGAAGGGAGACAGGCCCTGGGATTGCTTGTTTCCAGCCCTTGATAACCCCAAGACCTGCTCCACCCAGGGGCCAGGGCTGAAGCACCAATTGGAGGGACCTGAGGGTGGTAGTGGAGGGGGGCATGAAGGGATAACAGAACCTAGGCAGCATAAAGCAGCTGAAAGGGGGTCCGGCCCCCTTTCCAGGTTCAGCCAGTGTCTGACAGGTCACGTCCCATCCCTCTCCCCTCGAGCCTGCCAGGTCTGCACTCAACTGAGGATCTTCCGGGGTAGTTCAACAGAGGCACGGATGAATACTGCATCATCTCGCACATAGTTTCGCTTTCGGATGTCCTGGTGGGAGATGAACTTGGGATATCCAAAGCCCAGAGAACTCTCATCCAGGGAACCTCGCCAAGTGCCCGGCTTTTGGAAATTCTTCCAGTTTGGGTCAGGGTGGAAGGTCTCAGTGACATGTTGTGGCTTAGCCAGCCCAGGGTCACTCTGATCCAGCAGGGAGAAGGTGACACGGCGGGCAAAGGGCCACTCAAGGAGATTGTCAAAGGCACCTGGCAGCACACGAATGTAGAGTGAGAGATGTGTGCCCTCGCCACTGCCATTGCCATTGAGGAATGCAGACACTTGCAGCTTATAACCATACTTATGTGTGTAGAAGGCTGGGCTGAAGCACTCAAGGTTAGGTTTGGCCTTAGCCTCCTGTAGCCGCCGTCCATAGCTGCCAATCTTCCAGATGAGCACCCCATCACTGCCAACAGATAGCTCCTCCAGCTCTCGCCTCAGTTCCTGCAGCTCCTGCCTCTGTCGGCTCACCAGGGCACACATCATAGCCAGATGTGGCTTCACACTGTCCTCCACGTGCCGTGCCATTGCAAGCTTAGGGCACTGTTGGCAAAGCCCCAGGCCATGGGGGAAAGAAGGAGAGTTACCAGAAGGGTAAGGTCCAGGGTACAGGAGAGGACAGGAAAGGACTGGGGATGGGGTAGCATGCACCCAAGTCTGCATGAGGACATCAGAGGTGCTGGGAAGAAGCTGGAGCTGGCCAGGAGAGGGAAGAACTAATGCATTCACAACAGGGACCACCAAAACCTGGGTCACACCAAGGAAAGCTAGCCGCCATCTAGGACAGCGATGGGAAGTCTTTTAGCGTTTTCAATGATAACAAACAGCTTACTGCAGCATGTGTGCCATAGGTACACCATCACTGATCTAGAGCTTCCAGGGCTTAAGGGGCTCATAGAAAAGAAAGGGGGCATCTCACCCTGTGCTTGCAGCCGGAGTCTTTGAATGGGCACAGCACCAAGGCAGTGCTACAGCTGTCCTTCAGATGGCCTGGTAGATCCTCCCGAGCCACAGTACCCACACCACACTGGTTGGGACAGGGCACAGGCAGCCTTGGGCACTGGTACTGGTGGCTCTGGGACCACAGAGGCAGAGGCAGCAATCAATAGCCTAATTCTGTCACCTGCCCCACAGCCCACAGCTCAGAAAAGGCCTCACCTGGATGGTGTCAAAGACAAACTCCTTGGTACAGTAGGTGCAAGCCTGGGTACGCTTAGGGCACTCAGAGGTGGCATGCTGGGCCAGCAGTCTTCGCATCATGCGGGCACCACACTTGTTCTCACAGTACACACTCTCTTGAGGGCACATGCCCTCATGGGTCTGTGGAAATGCCAGGGGATCTGAGCTAAGGAATGCCTGGGTTATCAGGTGCCCCATCCTCCTTCACCATCAGCCAGGCCCTACCCACCTCATAGGCCTCCCCACTGAAGTCACAGCCACAGAACTCGCACTTGAGGCGCCGCTTGGGGCAGTCGTGCTGCAAGTGTGCAGGCAGATCACGGCGACTCAGCTTGGTAGGGCAGCGATTGGGGCAGGGGACTACATTGAAGCTGCAGGTATTCAGGTGGCCCTAGTGGGAAGGGCTGCAGTCAGTGCCTGCCTGCCAAGGGATGGGTAGCCCCAGCCCTTCCACATCAACCACATCAGAGCCTCACCTGTAGATGTCGAAGTGGCCCGCTCCAGCGGCAGCCCTCCTCACTGTGGATGCAGCGGATAGGCAGGCCTAATACTTGGACCTCCAGCTCTGGATCTGGATAGATCTGGGGGCAGGGATGGGGGAACTGGCCAGAGTCAGAGCCTGCTGCAGCTCCCACCTTCATGTGGGCTGGGTCTACCTTAGAGCCAGTAAAGGCTTCTCTGAGGCAAAGGCCTCTCAGGCTATTTGTTGTTCTGTGCCCAAGGAGTAAGGGCACAGCAGGTGGTGGTGTCTGCTTTGAATCTGGATATGAGTCCCCAACATGCCTGTACATGACAATGCTCCCTTTGGAGAAGCAGCCAAATCAGCCTTCTTAGTCCCAGTGTTCCCCCCATTCCACTTCCTTCCCCCTGGCAGAGGGGTCCTGGCCCTCAGCCACAGGTCCAATTTGCCACCGGAAGGGGAGGGAACACTTCTTGTGGGCACAGAGCAGCTCTGTGCACCCCCACAGGCTGGGCATTGTGCCTGCCCTCTAGGGCAAACATAGGCCTCCGTTTGCAAACTGGCCTAGTGGGAGAGAACAGGCTACCTTTATGGGGGCACACAATCCCAAGACTCTGGGTTGACATTGGCCCTGATCCGGCTGGCCGCAGGGAGCTCTAGGTCCCACAAAGGGCAACAGCCTGCCTGGGATTCTGTAGACTCACCTTGGCATAGTCCAGAGGAAGTTGGTCCTCAGGGCATTTGAAGACTCCTTCACTGAAAAGGGGAGAACGCATGGTCAAGGCACATCATTATGGGGAGAGCCCAGGCTCCACCCCCTCAAACAGGGCAGCCTCCCTCCCTCACCAGACCGGTTCCCAGCAGACAAAGGGGCAAGCAGAGGCACGAGGGGAACCACTCCAGGGCCCGAGAAGACCCCAGCCTTGTCCAGGAAAAGGGTGTCCAGGGCTCAGTAGAGGCAGAGACAGCTGCCTCCAACAGCACTTGGTCAACAGGTGGCAGCTGGCATCCCCTCCCCCAGGATAGCAGCTGGACTGAGAAAGAAACAAGCTGCCCAGTTACCCCCTCCCCCAGGGTGTTTTTCACTGGCCGGACTGAAAACTGATGGGGAGGGTGAGTAGGGATGGGCTGAGATTAAGTGCCAGGGCTGCCCAGCCCCCAGGAAGGTGCCAGGCCAAGAACAAGGGCAAAGGTCAGTTTGGGGCCACCTTATGCCATTCCTTCCCTCCTCTTTGAGGGTGTGTCTTCAAAAGGAAAGGGAAGGAAAGACAAGATTCCTGGAACTATATTTACATCTCACCAAGTCCTGACCACCTGCCTCTGAGAAGGGTTGGAATGTCCCCATGTACACGTGAAAGCATGAGCAGAGGCTGACAGGTGAAGGAGCACCCGGATTTGTCTGTGTAATTCCACAAGTCACATGGCTGTACTACCCCACACAGAACACATCACAGGACTCTACTACCTCTCACAGCACACAGAAAAGGGGCTGGAGCAATCCACACTGCACAGGCAAGCACGGCCAAGATCTAGTTACCGTTCCCTAGGCTCCTGAAGCTTAGTGACCCTGTGCCCCTGCCAGCTGCTTGCCTTCTCCACCCATCTCCACCTGGCTGTTAGCACCCAAGGAGGCCGGTGGCATTCTTCCTCCAGCCACCATGCACCTGCTGACTCCAGCCTGGACCAGTCACACATGCTGGGCAGGGCCCAGGCAGGGCAAGGGCTCACCCAGCAGGACTGAAGGCCCCCAGGCATGGCATTCCTGGTAGGTCTGAGTCAGGTGGGTGGGAGGTAGGCAGGCATCAAGGCGGAAGCAGAGGCTGTAGGCAGCCCTGTTTTGAAGGAATTTTCCAGGACCTGGGCAGTCCATGGTGTCCAAAATGATTTCCACCACCCACCTCCTCCCTGACCCTACTACCACTGGCCATGCCACCAATGCCAAGATCAATACATGCCCAGGCACTGAAGGGATGGATGTGCCTGTGCCCCCAAGGCAAGCAGTCTTCCTGGCCCAACCTGAGTAATAGCCCTGGCAGGAGTGGGGAAAGAAGGGTAGGCCAAGAGGGAGGGGGTCCACTTGGCTGCTTCAGGAATGTGCTGACTTAGTGGTTTTGGAGACAGGCAGGGGTCTAAGACAAGTCCTTAGGCTTCAGGCAGCTTACCTTGCAGCCTGGGGCCCAGCCAGGACAAAGGTTTGCCAGAGGTATGGCCAACCTAGCTTGTAGGATAGTTGTGATAGTGAGGGGCAGTGCTGGCCCAAACACCTCTTCCTTCAGAGGTGTCCGAAGGAGTGCTCCAGAGCTGGGGAAAGGGGAGAGGCACAGCAAGGGCAGAAGCTGCTCCAGGCTGTGCAGTGGAGGCCCAGGCCCAGGGGAGAAGACAGGCTGGGGGAGGGGCTGAGAGAGGAAGAGGGGATTTCCGGGGGGGAGGGGCAGAAGCAGCAAAGGGGGCTGAGGAGGGAAAAGGCCTGACAGCACCCGCCTCCTTCCCTAGGCTGTAAGTAAGGGTGGGTCAGCTGGAGGGGGCTGGCTCAGCTGGTCTCATCTGGAAACCAGAGGGGGCTGGAAGGACAGCAGAGACAATGCGCGCGCGCACGCGTGTGTGTGTGTGTGTGTGTGTGTGTGTGTGTGTGTGTGTACACTGCAGGGAGCGTGGAGACAGGGGGAAAAGGAGGAGGAGGAGGGGGCAGCACAGCAGCTTGAGCAGGAGCATGTGTGAGGGCAAGAGTGGGGCGGCTTCGGGGACAGAAAACAAAGAACCTGATGAGATTTCCGCCAGCCAGGGGCTGCGGAGGGCCAAAGGGAGGGAGCACTCAAGCAGGAGCCATGGCCGTGCTCTCCCTGCCCGGGCCTCTCAGCACGGCAAAGAGCCTCCGGACAGCGGCTGTCCCCGCTTCCCCGGTGCTGTGCGGCCACGACCTCCCAGGAGCGGGGACTCCCCCTCCCTCCCCAAACCCGGCCTGAGAAGTTCCCAGAGTGCGCGGGAGATTCAAGGCGGCACGGGACGCCCAGAAACTTGATAGATGTCCCAGAGGCAGGGCTGACCTTAGTCCAGAACGGGCCTGAGAAGCCTTGCTGACCCCAGCCGACACCAGTAGCAACCCAGGTGTCACCCCCTCCTTAACGCTGTCTTTACCACCGGGCCCTCCCCGTACTCCATATCCCCGGGAAAGGGGAGAGACGCCCAAGGGATTCCCGCTTAAGGAGAGCATTGTAACGTAACAGCCCTCTCTCTATTGTGTGACTCTAAGCAGCCGGGACTTGAATCCCAGTTAAGCCTTCAACTGTATGATCCTGGGCAAGTCGCAGCCTTTCTCTGACTCTCGTTTCATCATCTGGGAAATGGGAGAATAACGGCCGTTTTCTGAGCCTTACGAAGAATCACAAGAGGTCGGTGGATGAAAACTCCAGATGCTTAACGTGCAGCTCCGGGGAGAAGGTTTCGTTCTTCTCTTCCCTGAAGGGTCACAGTTCAAGGGTGAGGGCGCCCTGGCTCTCAGGTGAGGGGGAAGGGCCGACCTCGGGTCGGAACGGGCATCTTACCCCTGCCCCGCGGAGAGGCACGGAGTTCCGCCTACTTAGCGCTGGGCAGATGGAACCCGGGACCCCACTGTGAGGGAGCGGGGTCCTCCCCGGGGCCTGACGTCACCGGCGTCCCGTGACGTCACGGTGGGCGCCCCTGAGGTCACGGGCCCGTGTCGAAAACAAAGGCCTGGCGAGCCTTGGGCCTGAGCCCCTCCCCATGCAGTGCCCTCCCTCGGCGACACTGGCCGTCCCCCGCTGCCCCGGAGCCGCACCTGAGAAACTCTTGCAGGCAGGTGTCACAGAAGCGGTGGCCGCAGGTCGAAACCTGCACGGGCTCGCGCATAGGTTTCCCGCACAGCGGGCACAGGAGCCGCCGCTTGGGCTTCTCCAGGAACTTATAGTCGAAGCCAGGCATGGCGGGCAGGCACGGGCGAGAGGGGCCGGACACTCGCGGCCCCACAGCCCGCGCCGTACTCCGGCCGCGCTCGGCTCCGGGCGGCGCCGACTGGCCGCCGCAGCCAGGGCTCGGCCCACTAGCCTGCCCGCCGGAAGAAGAGGCGGAGTCGCGCCCGCGCGGTCCTAATGCCGGCCCTGCGGGGCACCCCGCCCACCCAGGGAGCACTCAGCTTCTGGGTCCAAGGCAATCAGATTCGCCCCAGGCCACAAAAATGAGTAGTGTTCGCCCACTTCCGGAAATAGAGGTTAGCCGAGATAGGGGAGCAAGAGGGTTCTTCTGCTTCTCTCCATTGCTTCGGGCCCTGGCACTGAGATGAGGGCGCAGTGGGTGAGTGCGTATTGGGCTGCCCCACAAACCCCACAAACCGTTGCTTCTCCAGAGGCCAAAGTTCGGTTGGTCTCAGGAGCCACATGCCGCCCAGGGACAAGGGGCCTCAGCTTCCAGGTGCTAGGTATCGGAAGCCTGGCAACTAGATCCCAGAGCCCGGCTGGGACTTGGAGGCCGGGCTGGGCACTGGGCCAGAGGAACCTCGGCCCCAGCCGCGGGCTGCGCCCACATTCCTCCCTCCACCGCGCCAAGGCCCTGCAACCACAAAAGAGCCCAGCCCAGTCCTGTACTACCACCCCCACCCTTATCCCCCCCCGCCCCCCAGGAACCATATTCCAGGCGTGCAGTTGCTATTTTTTATTAGCGCTACTTTCAATCCTCTGAAAAACTGGTCTGGTCTTGCTAGCTACCTTAACCCCAAACGTGGGTCTGGGCAACCTAGACAAGGATCCTCTCTGCAGCCACTTCGAGACTGGCAGGAGAAGGAAGGTTCTCAGAGGCTATCCAAATCCTGGGTCAGGATAAAGGGGGTGATGGGATCCCTTGGACCTCCCTGCCCCAGGCCATGCAAAGGCTAGGGAGTACTAATGGCCTGTACAGGCAGGCCTTGACTTGCCCTGCTCTGAAGCATGGTGCAGATCTCCCATTGGTGACAAAATTTTTTTTGAGACAAGGTCTCACTAAGCTGCCCAGGCTAGACTTTAACTTGTGATCCTCCTGCCTCAGCAATGGAGCATACAGTAATAGCTGAGATCATAGGCCATCAACCCCTTTTAGGGGACATAAACTAACTGGCCAGGACATTTTCTAACTGGCCAGACACAGGACAGGAACTGGGTGAAGCCACAGATGCCTCTTTTAGCAAGGCTGTAAAGACCATCTGCCAAAGGTGTTCTAAGTCTTAAATGCCAACTCCAGCCAGGCTGTACTTGGGGACACTGCATAAGGGAAGAATGAGTAAGCAGGGTAAAGAGGGGCAGGGAAACCAGAGTGGTTGAGATTTCCCCATCCAGGGCGAAAAGCAGAGTAGTTTCACCAGCCCATCCCCACCATTCCAAAGTGCTGAGGCACTTCTTCAGAACACTTAGGAAGAGAAGAATTACTATATCAGGGTGGTTCAGAGGTGCATCCTGGTGCCTCGGGGGGGACTGGCTCATCTGTGATAGCTGGAAAAGCATCAAAGAGAACCCCTGCAGCCTCCCAGAGGGCAGCATCTCCAGCAAGCATCACCCACTCCACTCCCACTGGGACCTGATGTCTGGACCCCATCTATCAAGCGTGCAGTGGACCTAGACAGTAAGAATAGAATGCATGTGAGCCCTGGGGAGCAGTGGAGGCAGCCCTTAAATGTGGCCCAAGAAATCCACCCCTGCCCACCCAAGCAGGAAGCTCAAGTTTTACCCTGCTGCTTCTGCTTTCATTCATCTGAGGGCTGAGGATGCTTTTGGTGATTTGAGCTATCACTGCTAGGGATGGGGTGGGGACCAGAAGGCAACTGGATTAACCCTTTTGTGGGTAAGGTGGAAAAAGGGAACTCACAGCGCACAGCCAGAAGAGTGTTTCCATGGCAACAAGATACAGAAGTCACTGTGTAAGGGTGCATCTCATCCAGCTGCACTGGCCGAGGGAGTCCAGCATCCTCATCCCTCCTTCCCAGTCGACCTCGGGCCCCTTTGCCCCAAGAGTACACTTCACCCTCTGCCAGAGAGAATCCCAAGGAGGGAAGTGGAGGGGCGGCACAGCTAAGCAAGCAGCTGTACAACCAGACAGCCATACTGGCTCCAACAGAAGGGTGCTAAGTCCAGTGGCCCCAGCATAAATTCCTCAGCCCCATGCCTCACCCTGTGGACATCATACCCACCCTCACCTGCCCCAATGGCTACAGTGAAGGCGTCTCCACAGGCCACCATTGCCATCTTGATTCCCTCAAGGCCTTGGACCTGACAGGGTGCCCGGCTGCCCCGGCGGGCATTGGTCCCCAACTGCCCATGCTGATTGCTGCCAAAAGTGTAGCAGTCACCTGAGGCTGTGGGGACAGAAAAAAGAGAAGGAAAGAAGTTACAACAGAGGTCCCAAAAAGGCCAGGTGAGTTCCCCGTGGGCCTCTGTGCTGAGGTCCTACTCACCAGTCACAGCAGCTGAATGAGCAGTGCCCAGGTCCACAATCAGCAAAGGTTCCTGGTCCAGGGGTGCAGATCGTAATGGTGTGAAGCTCAGAGCCTCCTCTACTTGCTGCTGGGGATCAGCCTCCTCCCCCAGGGAGAAGTGGTCCAGACCCAGCTTGTTGAACCTCAGGGCAGAGCCAGAAGCCAAATCCAAATGACAGTTTGTATAGACTGTCCTGCCTCCACCTATCTGGGCAGGGGCTGGTATGATCTGTACCACTTGGAGTCAGACCCCACCCTCACACCCTTAGGTTCTGGTCCTTGGTGGGAGGGAGGCAATGAGGAATGGAACACTTAGAGCCAAGGAAGGCGAGGGGGCAGACTAATCACCCCAGTGCACCTATTCACCTGTTGCTCCCACAGGCCAGGGCTCGGCCACGCACAGTGAGGATCATGGAAGAGTCAATGCCACATACAACCCATTGGGCTTCCTGTCCTGGGGGCATGGGCACCTGTTGGGGGCAGCTATGAGACTCCCTGGTGCCTAGTCCCAGCCTCCCTATAAGAAGAAACCGGGATAATGTTAGTTTGAGTTTTAGGGTTGGTGATATGAGAATGAGAAGAGCTACTGAGGATTGAACAGCACAAGCAAAGGCTATCCTCAGCCTCGAATGCCTCTCCTAGTCCTCTCTGCTAGTAACAATCCTCCTTTAAACTCCTCTTCAGCCAGGCGTGATGTTGAGCACCTGCAATCCCAGCACTCAGGAGGCTGAGGCAGGAGGATCACTGTGAGTTCAAGGCCAGCACAGACTTCAAAGTGAGACTCTTATCTCAAAAAAAAACCAAACAACCAAATTAAACTTAAAATAAATAAAAGTAAAGCCCTGTTCTATACCACCACTCTCTACTTTAGGTGACACTGCTATTCCTTGAATTCCCACACCTCCAAACCTTGGTGTGGTCGGCTCACATGCTGGAGGTGAGTCATCTGTCCCTAGCTGTAAACTGAGTCCTCTATGAGGACAGGAACCTATCTTTGTCATCTCTAGTTTCAGTGTCCAGCCTGATGCTCGCCCCAAAAAGGAGCTCAATAAATACTGTTGGACTGGGGGTTTAGCTCAGTGGTGGAGCATGTGCTTAGCCTGTGCTAGGCCCAGTTTTGATTCCCAGCACAGAAAGAAAGAAAAGAAAAAAAAGAAAAGGAAAGAAAAGAACAAAGAGAGAAGGAAGCAGGGAAGGAGGGAGAGGGAGGGAGGGAAGGAAGGAGGGAAGAAAGAAGGAAGGAAGAGAGAAAAGGAAAGGAGAGAGAGAGAAGAGACGAGGCTGTGGATGAATGAAAACTCCCCTATTACGTCAGTCACAAGCACCTGAAGACAGCCACATCTTATTCATCCCATCTCAGCACTCAGAGTGGGGTAAGTACACAGTGGGTATAAAATGAAAGTTCACTGAATGAATGAATACAATTTGAGAGCCTAGGTGGAGAATGCGCCATGGGGTGGAAGGTGGGTATAAAGGGGAACCGACCATGTCTGAGTAGGCTGGGAGACAGCCTGGAGGCTGAGGCAGGGGTGGGGAGCCTGTAATCGCGGCACTCTGGAAGGCTGAGGCCAGAGAATTGCAAGTTCAACCCCAGCCTGGGCAACTTGGCAACTCTGCAAGACCCTGTCTCAAAAATTGCAAAAGCGTTGTGGATGTAGCTCAGTCTAAAGGTCCCGGGTTCAATTTCCAATATTGTGTGTGGGGGGGGGCTTACCTCTATCTCCTCGGCCCCAAGCAAATAGTTCTCGCTCTGTGGACAGGGCCAGCACGTGAGAGGCCCCACAGGCCACCTGCACCATCTCATAGCCCAGCAGGGCCTCCACAATGGTGGGCTAGAGAAAGGGAGAAAGCCAGGAAAGACTGGGAAGAGATCTGGGTCGAGGCAGCCCCCTGGCCTTAGCATCCCTCGAAGCGGGGGAAGTTAGAGGCTGCAAATTTTCAGCAGGTAGCTGTGTCTCTCACTCCAGTCACATGCACACACTGTCAGGTGGACAACTACTGGAAGCCTGGCCTTTCTGTACTTCCCCAGATGTGGTCTAGAGCAGGTGCAGCCCATAAGCTAGTAGGACAGTGGTTGCTGGGAACTCCCTGGCCCCCAGCCTGGTATCAGCTGTCTGATGTGGCCTCCTTGCCATCCCCTCACTTCCCTTTTCCAGGGTACATGTGACACCCACCTGGCTGATGTCAGTGAGGCTCCCATGGCCTAGGCACCCATTGCTGCCGCTGCCAAAGGTCATAATGATGCCTCGGTCTGGGGAGGACAGTGAGGAAAGAGAAAGGAGAGGACACAGGCTGTTTTTCCAGGTAGTTTGTCCACTTGTGGGTTGGAAGAGAGTAAGATAAAGTTGAGGCTACAGACAAAGAGTTAGGGTAAAAGGAAAGAAAAGGATATAGGTCCCTTCCTAGTCTGTTACTTGGGACAAGTGACAGCCTCTCTGAGTGGTAGTTTCCCTTTCTGTCAAATGGGGATAATACAATGACTCCCTTGCTGAGCCTGTTGGGTAGGGTAAAGGAGATGATATAAGAAAATCTCAGTAGCTAAGAAAATCTCAACAGCTAGTAAATAGAAACAATAATTCAGTAACTAGGAGATAGAAGCATTAACTGGGCAATTTGCAATAAGGTACTCTGCTCTGTGGGGCCTTAGTCCTCTGACAGGCTCACCAGTCAGGCAGGCCGTGAAGAGGTCCCCGCAGGCCACGTGCTTGATGGTCACGCCCGACTGGCCCTCCAGGAAACGTGAGAAGAACTGGGGCTGGGGCTGCTCCACTGCCCCAGGGAGGAGGGCACCTCCACTTGATCCTAGAGGTGGGGCCTGCAAAAGGAAAGTGGGTGGCACCTCAGCATCTCCCACTTTCCTCATGGGCCTCCTACCCTCACCTAGTCCAGGCCCACTGCCAACCTACTCACCTCCCATAGGATGAGGCGCCCAGAGCGTGTGATGCCGGCCTTCTGTGTGCGCCCTACAGCCACCTGGATCACCTCTGTGTTGAGCATTGGCAGCCGCAGAGGGGTGCTGAGCCCACCACCCCATGCGTAAACTGATGACAGTGGTGGTGGGATGGCTGGCCTCACAGGTCCCCGGAGAATACCTGATAGAGGGTGTGAGGTCAATTAAACTGCTGAAAATGGTAGAGAGTCTGCAGGGCTCCAGTGGCCTGTCCCAACTTACCCCTGCAGCGGGCACTGCTGCTCCTACTCCCTGTGCTGCCAGGTACAACAGGTGGTCCTGGGCCCAGGGACTTCTCTGCCCTGCAGAACAGATGGAGGTCTCAGGACAAGGACTCCCCAGAAATGGAGGACCTGTGGCAGGCCTCCTATGCTCCCACTGGGTATGTATGCCCCCCACCACCCAGAACCCCTCCCCCTGCACAGGCCTCCTCATTCGGATGCTGCCCACGTCGGTGTGGAGGTTGAGGAGGGCCCTGATGCAGAGGGGCTGTGCCATGATGTGGCTCAGTGGTGGCCGCTGCGCAGGCTCCAGGCTCAGCAGACTCAGGACCAGCTGGCGCAGCTCAGGGCTGTATCGGTCAGAGATGGGTGCAAAGGTGCCACTCATAATCTTTAGTACCAGTGCTGGCAGGTTCTGTGGAGGCACCAAGTTGAGTGGTGGCCAGGGGTTGAGTTGGGCTCTTAGGCAGAGTAGCACTTCCTAGCTCCAGCCTCACCACCACCACCACCACTACCACCACTACTACTAAGGGCACGTGCACACCACCCCCCACACCCCCACTGTGGGTCTGGAGGAGATAAGAGCCCTGCCTTCAGGAAGTAGGCCATGGAAACCTTGCTTTCTGAAATCTATAATCTGATAAATGGTCTGTAGTTCCATCCTCTAAAACCCCAGGCTATGGATAAAATTCAAGGCTCATTCTTGTGTGTGCCCCTAATCTGATGGGAGAGTCACAACCATGCCCTCAGGGAACGTCAATGTAATGGGGGAGGGGGTCCAGATTCCACCCTGAGGAACTCTGAGTCTGAGTCTGAGCTTGAGCCACAGCCCTGCCCTGGGGTTAATCCATCTGTCTGAGGAAGGAGAGACACCTCATCCACAAAGAAACAAAGAAGTGGTTGGATCTGAGGGCTGCTGGGCAAAGAGGGAAATTTCCCAGTTGTTCCCTTAGACATATTTCTACTTACTGCAGCCTCGAAAGCCCTCTTGAGACTGGCCAGCTCATACAGGACACAGCCCAGGGCCCAGATGTCGCTCTTCTGGTTATAAGGCTTGCCTTCACATAGCTCAGGGGAGATGTAGCAAGGAGTACCCACCACCTGCAGGAACAAAGCCTGAATTACAGCCCGAGGGAAAGCGGAGGCAGGGGGTCCAGCCAGAGGCCTATCTGGGGTCTGCTTTTCCTTAAAGCAGGCCAAGGGTTCCCACAAGAAGGGATCAAGGAGCCAGGGTGGGGGAGTGGCAGGGAGGGACAGGTAGAGATGTGGAGTAAGCCATGGCCCTCAAGACCTCTAGCACCCTTAAGGCACCCTCCATGTCCAGGTACCGTGTAGGCCTTGCTTTTGCTGCTAAGGATCTTGGAGATGCCAAAGTCACCAATCTTGACAACCATGCGGTGTTTGTCAAGAAGGATATTCTGGGTCTTGAGGTCCCGGTGCAGAATGAGGTGGGTGTGCACATGATGCAACGCGAGCAGGATCTGCACAAAGAAGTGCAGGATGGTCTCCTCCTCTAACAGAGAATTGCAGCGCTTTTGGATGAACTCAGCCAGGGTGCCACCTGTGATCCAAGGAACTAATCAAGATCCAGGCGCGCGCGTGCGTGCGTGCGTGTGCGTGCGTGCGTGCGTGTGTGTGTGTGTGTTTTAAGATCCAGGTCTTTGCCAGACATAGTGGCACATGCCTGTAATCCCAGCACTTGGGAGGTTGAGGCAGGAGGACTGGATCACCCCAAGTTCAAGACCAGCCTGGACTACAGAGAGAGACTCTGTCTCAAAAAACCAAAACAAAACAAAGACCCAGGTCTTTTCACACCTGGGACACCTGTCCTTTTATGGAATAGGGCACTGGGACCACAGAGGGGAAAGCCTCTGCCAGGGGCACACAAATGGGCAATTGGGGCCAGAACTCTAAACCCATGACCCTTGGCCAACCCCATTCAAGGAGGAAGACCATCTGATCACATCTGCTTGTCCTAGGGGTGGGGAGCCCTGTAGCAAGGTTGATGCAAGGAAGCTGGCCCACCTGGTGCATATTCCATGGCAATCATGAGAGCCTTGTCCTCTAGGAAGTTCTCATAGTATTCAATGACATTGGGGTGGTTGAGCAGCTTGAGCACTTGGCACTCATTCTGGGCTGCCTGCCGTTCTTCCTTGGTCATCTGTTCCACTGGGATCTGTTTGATGATGACCAGCTTCTGGTCAGCCTTGCGCAGGCACAGGTGCACAATCCTGAGGATACAAGTACGGCAGAGCCATCAGCTGAGCCTCCAGCCACTTACAAGGCAGGGCAGACCTAGCAACTGGCTATTCCTTAGAAAAAGGTAATGGGCACAACCAGGCTAGGAGGTCACCTAACCAGGTGCATGCAACATTGAGCTTGGGCCAGGCCCTGTGGCACAGGCCTGTAATGTCTGCACTTGAGAGGGTGAGGCAGTAGGACTGCAATTTCAACAACCTGGGTCACATTGCAAGACACTGTCTCAAATAAAACCAAGCAAACAGAAAACCAAACAAAACAGAACATTGAGCTTTGGAACAGGGAGAACTGGTGACAAGGTCTACATGAGACCTGAGTTTCATCACAGGCTCTGGAATTAACTGGCTAGGTTCAAATCCTGGCTCCTTTTCTTACTAGTTATCTGGTCTTAGATATGATATAGTACATCACTTGGCAAATAGAATTGTTAAGAGAATTAAATCAGCATATGCCTATAAGGTACTTAGCACAGTACCTGGCACATAGAAAATGCTCAATGAGCCTCGCAAGCACAAGGACCTGAGTTCCATCCCCAGTACCAAAAAAAAAAGCTCAATGAAATAGGAGACATTCATGTTAGCATTTTATTTCAACTCTGTGGTCAGTGACTATAAAGGCATGAACTAGCTGGGTGGATGTGGTGGTACACGCCTATAATACCAGCACTTGGGAGGCTGAGGCAGAAGGATCCTTGTGAGTTTGAGGCCACCCTGGGCTTCATAGTAAGTTCAAGACCAGCCTGAACTACATAGGAAGACCCTGTCTTAAAAAAAAAAAAAGCAGGTACTACACTGTTCTTGTTCACCATAATATCCCCATAACAGCCCAGTATTTTGCACACAGTAGGAACTAAATAGGTATTTGGTAAATCAACAGACTATGAATTTATCATCTAAGTCTTAAATTTTTTTTTTTTTGGAGACATGGTCTTGCTATGTAGCCCAGGCTGGCCTTGAAATCTTGGCAATCCTCCTGCCTCAGCCTCCTGAGTGCTGGGACTACATGAGTGCACCACCACACTCAGTTTAAATTTTAAATTTTTATCTCCCACTCAGACCTCTCCTCTGAGCCCCAGATTGATATATCCAACTACTGTGTTTTGCATCTCCACCTGAATGGCTCACAAACATCCTAAATTTTAATCAACTCAAAATAAAGTTCTTTTAGTTAACTGGGGATTGAACTCAGGGCCTTCATAATGAGCTACATCCCCAGCCCATTTTTATTTATTTGTTATTTATTTATTAATTAATTAATTAATTTATTTTTTTCAGTACCGGGGATCAAACTCAGGACCTTGCTCTTTCAAGGTAGGTGCGGCACTACTGAGCTAAATCCCTGGCCCTTTTATTTTTTAATTTGAGATAGGGTCTCATTAGATTTCTAAATTTCCTAGGCAGGGCTCAAACTAGGAGGAATAGGGAGGGTGCTGGGTATGTAGCCTACTTAGACTAAGTGCTTGCCTAGCGTGTTCAAGGCCCTTGGTTCAATCCCCTGCACTTGGGGGGGATAATTTAAAATAATTCCAGAATCTTTTCTTCATCTTATACTATGCACATCAACAACTCTTGTTTCTATCTCTAAAATATTGTGAACCCATCTAATTCTGTGCACTCTATTACCCTTGCCCAAGTCATGATTTCTTGCTTTTAAAATTGCATTAGCTTCGAAAATGCTCCCTTTTACTCTTCTTAACCTCAAATCTAAATTCGACACAGCAGCCAGAATGACATTTTGTTTGTTTCTGTTTTCTTTGTGGTGTTGGGGATTGAACCCAGGGCCTCAAGCAAGTTAGACAAGTGCTTTACTAGTGAGCTACAGTTCCTTCTGAGAATGATTTTTTGTTTTGTTTTGTTTTATTTTTTGAGACAAGTCTTGCTGTGTAGCCCAAGTTAGCCTGGAACTCGTGATCTTCCTGCCTCAGCCTCCCAAGTGGTGAAATTATATGTGTACACCACCATGCCTGAGAATAACATTGTTAAATCAATACAAATCAGAGCTGGGGATTTAGCTCAGTTATTTCTGGCACCGAAAGCGAAAGGTCCCAAGTTCGATCCCTGGTACAAAAAAAAAAAAAAAAAAAAAAATCAATACAAATCAGCTAGGCCTGGTGGCACATGCCTGTAATTCCAGCACTCCAAAGGATGAGGCAGGAGGATCGCTATGAGTTCAAGACTAGCCAAAACCATACAGGGAGACCATTTCAGAAAACAAAACAAAAACCAACAAATCATGAAAAGACTATTCCATGGGCAGGGGATTTAGCTCAGTGGTTCCAGCGCCTGCCTTGCCAAGTGCAAGGTCCCAAGTTTGATCCCCGGTACCAAAAAAAAAAAAAAAAAGACTATTCCTCTGTTTCCACACTGTTCCCTGAAGCCAGGAGTAGCACAAGCCTATTATCTCAGCACTTGAGAGGCTGAGGCAGGATTGTGAATTAAGGGCTGCCAGGTCTTCACATTGAGATCCTGTCTCAAAAGACAAAACAAGGGCCAGGGATTTAGCTCAGTGGTTCTGCCGCCTGCCTCGAAAGCGCGAGGACCCGAGTTCGATCCCCGGTACCAAAAAACAAAAACCCCAAACCCTCTTCTCAGGGCTGGGGGTGTAGATCAGTAATAAAGCCGGTGCTTATCACGCGTGGGGCCCTGGATTCAATCCCTAGCACAAACAATCCCAATCTCAACCCCCTCTACCTCAGTTTACAAGGCCATAATCTGGTCCCTGCCCTCCGTGACAATCATATTTTATTTTATTTTTTTTGGCATCGGGGATCAAACTTAGGTCCTTGCGCTTGCGCAGCAGGCGGTGAAACCACTGAGCTAAATCCCGGGCCCGACAATCATATTTTAAAACTGTTCTTTACCTAGCCTGCTACATTCCAACTACACTACTCTTTTTGTTTCTTGAATGCTCTGAATTCCTTCCCACCAGGACCTTCGCAAATGCTTTTCCTTTTCCTGAAAAGTTCTTTCACCTTCGCACCGCTGGTTTTAATTCCTCAAATCTTGGCTTTAGATATCACCTCCCAGAAAATTCTTCCTTGACTACCCCGATATTCTCTCTGGTGTTGTATTCACTGTTAATAACCGTTCATGACTGCTTTAACAACGTCTTCTTTATCGTATTATTCTCCTATCGTTTAAACTCCGAAAGGGAAAGAACCACACCTATTTCTTATTTATTTATTTATTTATTTTGGTACCGGGGATCGAACTCAGGTCCTTGAGGTTGCAACGCAGGCAGTGGAACCACTGAGCTAAATCCTCGGCCCAAACCACACCTATTTCGTCATAACTGTACACCCAGGGCCCAGAGCCTGACTTTTGTAGCTGGCGCTCAACATTTGTTCGAGGAAAGTACAAGGAACTTCACACAGCTTGGAGGGCGGAGGCTGACGGGGCGTGGTCTCCTTGGGGGCGGAGTCTCAGCTCCCGGTCCTAGGCCGGAAGCCTGGGCGGGGCTTCTCAGAATGGTGCCACGCCTCGGGGCGGGGCTAGCTGGGCAGCAAAGTCGCGGGCACAGTTAGGGGTTTATTTTCCCTGTCCCCCTAACAGTTCCTCCCTCAGAGCCCTGGCTCACCCGAAGGCACCTCTCCCCACCACTCGGATCCGCTCGTACTTCTCCATCTCATTTCTCAGAGATACGCATCCGGAACCTCCGGCGCGGCGCGTGCGCGGACCTGCCCACTCAGGAGCCCCGCCCTCTACGTTGTGAGATGTTTGCTGGGCGGAGCTAGCGGAGTTGTGTGAGTTCCAACTATCGTGGCATCTGTGTTTGTGGACTTGCAGTGTCCACAACACGGGTACGAATTCGCTTTTCCCTCACGATCTTGCCCCACGTGTGGCCCAGGAATAGGATAACGCCCATTTCTTTACGCATTCCGCAGTGCTCAGTACGGTACCAGGTGCTTTTCACTTGGCTCGATCCGATCGGCTCTTGCGGACCTTAATAGAGGCGAGGTATACCCTGCCTGCAAGCGTTGGCTTCCGAAGGCCGAAAAGGAGAGACAAGCGAGGATCGACCTCCCGCTGCCCACGAGTGACGCGCTTTCAGGAGGATAAAAGCAAATCCTCATTGGCACGCAAGCAAGAAACAACCAAACTGAACTGAGAGCAGCTCTCAGTCTGTGGAACAGAGAACGGGTAGTTTCGTGTTTGCCTAGGGAGGGACCGGGAAAACCCCGAGTTGTGCAAATTGATTCACCTGGGGAGGACGTGACGCGATCTCCAGGCTGAGCAGACTGAGCACCGCGCTAGTCGCGCGCTCAGCGCCCAGTCACCCCATCTACGCAGCAGCTGGAGGATCAGCCCCTCCCCTAGGGGAAGGTGGGAGTGGGTGCGGACCAATAATTGGAAAGCGTCTGGGAGGACTGGAAAGCACAAAGCACGCTGTTTGGCCGAGATAGGTTCAACACTTCTGCCCAGCCCGGCGTGGTAATGGATGCCTGTAATCGCAGCACTTGGGAGGCTGAGGCGGCAGGATTGCGGAATTTGAGGCCAGCCTGGGCTACATCGCGAGACCCTGTCCTAAAAAAACAAAAACACACAACGAGAAATGAAACAACCAACAAACCTCTTCTGCCCAGAGTTTAGGGTTAGGTTAAGATTAGGGCTAGTCTGACCCGCTAGGATCTCAGGATCTCAACTCAGAAGTGAGTTTAATTCCAGCCTCTTCCTGGCGCCACCGGCTCTGCCAGAGCTCTATAAAAACTTAGTATTAAAGAGGAAGATGGTCATTAATTAGCAAAGGGTTAACATCCCTATTTTAGAGTGGGTGAAGAGCTGGGTTTGGCACATGCCTGTAATCCCAGCACTTGCGAGGTTGAGGCAAGAAGATCGTCGTCTGCGAGACCCTGTATCCAAAAAAAAAAAAAAAAAAGCAAGGAAGGCAAGGAGGTGTTTTATCCTCTGCTGCCGCCTCGCCCACGTGGGACACTGGACGACCAGGCGCCTGGCAGTCGCTGGTGGCCACTGGCTCAGGCTGGAGTCAGTTGGCAGAAAAGCTGCCCTGTAAGCCAAGGGAACTGCAGAGGGGGGAAGCCACTCACCCAGTTCTTCATGCTCTCGCTTAGAAACCAAATGAGCCTTGGGTGCCTGGCAGCCCCACGGGGTTAATGTGTAACCTTGGAGCGCTCAGGGGAGACAGCAAACATCCAACCGACTTGGTGTTTGAACCTCGGGTTTTCACCTTTTTCACGCAGCACCCTTCTCACACCCACTTCTCCTTTCTCTCTTCTCCACTGCTGCACACACACCTCTTACTCTCCCAGCCGTTCTCAGCCTCATCCTTTGGGATAGGGGAGTGATGACGAACCTTGTTAGAGACCGAGTGTCCAAACTGCAACCCAAAACCCACTTATTTATTGCAAAGTGCCAACACTGCAACTAAACCTGAATACTGAGGTTTTTGGTTAAGAAAAAACAACTCATACATTTACATCTTTTGTCTTAAAAAATAAAAAAACAACAGAGCTTTCAATGATACAGCTTTTTAAATTTTATTTATTTATTTATTTATTGGTAACAGGGATCGAACTCGGGTCCTCGTGCTTGTGCAGCAGGCGGCAAAACCACTGAGGTAAATCCCCGGCCCTCGATATAGCTTCTTATTGAAACATAAAAATTTGTATTTGTCGTGTTTTTGAACAATTAATGTGATCTTAGCTGTTGAATGCATGCTGATAATTTGTCAAACCTTAGCTGGGGGGACTTGCCTCCGGTCTTGACAGAGAGGGCTCTGCGTGCCCAGTTCGGCACTGGCCTAGGGTTTGCGTGATTCTCTCCCCAAGAACTGCCTTGGAGAGTTGGGACCCCGCGCCACAGTGAGGACAGGCTGACACCTAGTGGCCGGGAGCCGCAACTGCTCCAGGCCAGTGGCCTGGAGAAGAGAATCACCCCAGCTGTCTGGGCAAATCCGGTCTTCTCCCCCCCAGCCTCCAGGGAGCCAGGAGACTAGGGCTGGGACGGTCTAAAGGAGGACTATGACAGCCGCTTGGCCTCCGGGGCTCAAGAGAGAGCCGAGAGATGCGGGGAGAAGGAGGAAAACAAGTCGATCTGAGGCCAGAGGCGGGACGGTGTCTGGGCGGAGCCACTGTTCGAGGCGGGGTTTCCGAACCCTCCCCAGGACCAGGGTTTTGTAGGGGAAGCGGACGCGTGATGGGTCCCGCCCAGCTCTGCCCAGAAAGGAGTTGAGGCGAAGAGAGGGATCTCGCGGAGCCGGCCCTAGGCAGGCGAGCGGGCGGCCCCGGAGAAAGTTGGTACGCGGGTTATGGGGCCGTTTGAGCGCGGGCGGCCGGGGACTCTTTCGGCCGTCAGGAGGCGCCAGCGAGGGATGTCTCCGCCGCGGCGCCCCCAGGACAGCTCCTTCCCGCTTGAAGTTGGCGGGATCCGGGCGGGGCTCGAGAGGCCCCGGGGGAAATGGGGCTCGCGCCCTCCTCGCGGCAGAGGCGCCGAGGGGCGGAGGCAGCGGGCGGGGCGGGGCGGGGCGGCACGGCCGGGGGCGGGGGCAGAGGCTCGGCAGGCAGGCAGGCCAGGGAGGAGCGAAGGGGCCTGGAGGGCTCCGGGAGAGTTGTGTGGGGCTGGCGGCTGGCGGCCGGCGGGAGAGGCGCCCGGGGTGACGGGCCGGAGGGAGCCCCGTTCACAGAACAGCTCAAGGAGGCGGCTTAGAGGGCGGACGGACAGACTGCAGGGAGGGCCAGCATGCTGCCCCTGCTGCACCCCGCCTTGCCGTTGCTCCTGGGCGCCACGCTGACCTTCCGGGCACTGAGGCGCGCGCTCTGTCGCCTGCCCCTGCCCGCGCACGTGCGCACCGACCCCCTGCGTACCTGGCGCTGGCACAACCTGCTGGTCTCCTTCACCCACTCCATTGTGTCAGGGATATGGGCGCTGCTGTGGTAAGTGAGCGACCGGGGGCGTGAGGTGGCCCGGGGATTCCGTGCGGGTGCTGGGACAGGCTTCCGCGTTACTATTTCCATCACTCACCAGTGGGTCGAGGCCGTGAATCTCACCTGATTCCGTTTGGAAAACTACCCAACCAGGGGCGGCCCAGGGAAACCCGAGGCAACGGGGTTTCGGCCAAGCCCCTCCTCGCTCCCTTGCCAGCCAATGGCGCAAGCCTGAACTGTCCCGGGACTGACAGTGTACCGGGGGACCTGAGGGTCTCTTCGGGTGCCGACTATGCTAAGGGCCTCCCTTATTCCTTCCCAGTTTATGGCAGAGCCCCGAGATGCTGGTGGAGATTGAGGCAGCTTGGTCGCTTTCTGGCTATTTGCTCGTTTGCTTCTCTGCTGGTAGGTCTTGGCTAGGAAGCCTGAGGTAAAGTGGGTGTACTGGGGAAGAAGGTTAAGTCCCTTTCATGACCTTTCTCCATTCCTCCACTAGGGTATTTCATTCACGACACGGTGGACATAGTAATTAGTCGTCAGGCCAGAGCTTCTTGGGAATACCTTGTTCACCATGTCATGGTAAGTGAGAAAGCAGTGATGTGGTATGCATAGCCACGCTGCCGGCAACCTAGTCCCAAGTCCCATGTTCTTTGTGAACATGAGAGGGAGGTCATCTCAACCCCAGTCCAGCCCTGTGTCCTACTTTTCTAGCTGAGGTGCCACTATCGGTGTTCTTGCTCAACAGACTGGGAATGGCACCCACTGTGCCCAGAACCTGTGGGCAGGGATCAGAATCTAATCTTATGAATGAAAAAACCCCACCTTATCTACTTTAAACTGTTAGAATTTGGGGAGAACATGGTCCAGTGGAGCATTTCTGTAATTACAGCTACTTGGGAAGCTAAGGCAAGAGTCACAATTCAAGGACAGAATGCGTAACAGTGCGATCTGGTGTAAAAATATGAGCTAAGACCTGTCGCAGTGCTAAGAGTACCTCTGATATTACAAAATAGAAAATACAAGTAGAAAAAACATTGAGGCTTGTCTGGCCCTCTGGTGTGACATTCCTAACTCCCAGGAGCCTTGGGACCTGGCTTTCCAACTCCTCATTTATCCTCTAGGCCATGGGTGCCTTCTTCTCAGGCATCTTTTGGAAAAGGTTTGTTGGTGGAGGTGTCCTAACACTACTGGTGGAAGTCAGCAACATCTTCCTCACCATGCGCATGATGATGAAAATCAACAATGCCCAGAATCTCCTCCTCTACCAGGTCAACAAGTATGTCAACTTGGTCATGTACTTTCTCTTCCGCCTGGCTCCTCAGGCCTACCTCACCAACTTCTTCCTGCAGTATGCAGGCCAGAGGACCCTGGGGACCTTTCTGCTGGCCATCCTGCTCATGCTAGATGTGATGATCCTCATCTACTTTTCCCGCCTCCTCCGCTCTGACTTCTGCCCTGACCGTGTTCCCAGCCAACAACACAAAGATAAGTTCTTGACTGAGTGAGAGGAACAGAGCCTGGTACATGTGGCAAGGACAGCAAACACAGAACAGAAACAGCCTCACACATGAACTGGGTCTCTACCCCAACTGAACATCCCCAGGGGCCAGTCTCTACCTTGAGCCTACACCCACACTACTGAAAGCACTCTTCTGAAGCCTTAAAATCCTTTCTTGGGTAACCAGTGAGGGAAGCAGACAAACTGGTTGGACATGCATGTGGGTGTGAGGACAAGGATCCAACCCAAATCCAGCCAACCCACAGTGACCTGAAATGGATGCTAAAGACAGTTCTAAACTTCCAGGGATAAAAGGGAATCCTGTAAAGCTTGTTCTCTTGTCCTGGAGTTCCTAGGACAAATAACCCTCATCTGAGTAATAAAACCTCTGGTGTTAACTACCAGGGTTATTAACAAGTATAATGGCTTGAGGGATTGAGTGTTCCAACTGGGTAAGTATATTGGGAGTCCTACTCAGAGCTGGAGATGCAGCTCAGTGGTGGGGAGCATACCCACCATCACCCCAGGGGGCCTTTCCCAGGCCAACCAGAAACTGACATAAAGAAAAGAAGCATATGTATGTGGTGAAAATAATGTGTATTTAGAATTAGCCAGCTGGACTGTTTAGATGATCCCAATCTGAAAAACAAAAGGGAAGCTTTGTTACTGGGGATGAAATAGGTAGATTAAGCTGGGTGTTTCGATTAAAAAGCAAACTAGGTGGGCAGAGCTTGTTCAACACCAGGGTGCAGTCAGTCAATTATGACTAATCAGGAAAAGTCAGGCTTTGGTCGCTAACAGATTCATCATTTGCACCCAGAAGGTAAATGTGTGATGTTAGGAGTCTGTAGGAAAGGAAGCTTACTTTGTTGGCAACATCCAAAGCATCATAATCAGGAGCCAGTCGAACATACGCCTTCTTCTCTCCATCAGGCCTGGGCAGAGAAGGATGCCTTAGCCCTTCCTGCCTCCATCCTTCCCCCCTCCCTGAATGCCCCCATCCTCTGGTGCATCAGTGGTTCCTTTGTTCTTATCATTCTTTTCCAAATAGTGAATTTTCCATCATTTGCATAGAGGAGTCGAGCCAGTTTCCTTTCATTGGAAATACAAAACACTTGAGACTAAATCCATGTAATAGTACTTTACTATAGTGCCTACCTCTGCCCCAACCTCATCAGTGAAGTCCTAGAGAGTTTCCTCAGATCTATACTTGATACAAAGGCCAGTAATTTCACAGGGGACTTTGTACAGTGTAAATCCTACTTCTGACCTCAAGAGCAGTAGCAGGGAACTTAAAGGCATTCATGAAGTTTTCTGGGATCCCTTCTGTGGCTCTAGCCACTTCTCATGGGGCCCCACTCACCTGATTAGGGTATTGACCTTGGCCACGTCAATGTCATAGAGCTTCTTCACAGCTTGTTTGATTTGGTGCTTGTTGGCCTTGACATCCACAATGAATACGAGTGTGTTGTTGTCCTCTATCTTCTTCATGGCTGACTCTGTGGTCAGGGGGAACTTGATGATGGCATAGTGGTCAAGCCTGAGGGGTGAACAACATGGGGGTCACCTGGCCTGGGTCCAGTAGGATGGGCTTTTTTTTAAGAGTCCAAGGCTGAGAACACAGGTGCGTCAGACAATGGGTACAATCATTTTTGTCAGACTTTGGTTGCCGCTAATCAGTGTCATCAGCTGCACCTTATACCTAGGAGTGTGAAGCTCCTCCTAGGAGGCAGAATCCTTGAGTATTTTCTTTAACCTGAAAGCCTCTCATCCTTAAAGAATCATCTTTGACTCAAACCCTTTCATTTGCTGGAGCTCCACGCTGACAAATTCCCTAGGAGGGTGGGTCACATTTCTGCCCCCAATGGCTGCTAAAGGGGGGCTGTGATCAATAGTTACCACTTTGTTTGAGACAGGGTCTCACTATAGTCCAGGTAGGCCTTGAACTCACAATCTTCCTGCCTCAGCCTCTAGAGCGGGGGGATTACAGGCTACCTTGAACACACTTCAGACAAGCCACTCCTTGTCCAGTCACACTACTTTCCTGGTTTTTTGGGTTTTTTTTTTTTTGGAACCGGGGATTGAACTTGGGTCTTTGTTCTTGAGATGCAGGCAGCAAAACCACTGAGCTACATCCCTGGCCCACTACTTTCCTGATTTGAAGCTAGGTCAAAACCCAAACTCTTTATTACACTAAATCTAGGTCCAAATTGGGGGCATAAGAGAAGTACACATTTGTCCCTCTTAGGAAATACCTTTTACCCAGCCACCCAACTTCTTTGAGATTATCTCAAAATAAAAGGCTGGGGATGCAGCTCATCAGCAGATCACCAGCTTAGCATGTTGAAGGACCTTAGTTCAATCCTCAGTATGGCACACACACACAAACCACCCACACCCTCACCTCCAAGGACTGTTTCCTAGGTGGTGCAAGCAAGGAACTAAATTTAGAATACTTTATGTATGTATGTATACATATATATATGATATACATTTTGGGGGTTGAGACAGGGTCTTGCTGTGTAGCCCAGGCTGGCCTCCAACAATGATCCTCCTGCCTCAGCCTGCCAAGTGCCGAGTTTACAGGTGTGCACCACTATGCCCGGGGAAAGGAGCAGCTCTTTTTTAAGGAATGTATCCTATGTTGGGTGTGGTAGTGCACTCCTCTAAACACAGGACTTGGGAGGCTGAGGCAGGAGGATTGCCATGAGTTTGAGGCCAGCATGGGCTACATAGTGAGCTCAAGGACAGCCTTAACTACATAGTGAGACCCCGCCTCAAAAAAGGGAACAAAACTCAAAGAATCTACCTTTATTTTTTCCTTTTTTGGTGCTGGGGATCAAACTTAGGGCCTCCCTCATGCTACAAAAACACTCTCACTGAGCTACACTGCCAGCCCCAAGGAGCAGCTCTTTAATCCTGCTTTATACTCCCCACAAGATACTTTCAAACTGACCATGCTGAATAAATAACCTAACAGAAAACTTGAGACTGTAGGTGGACAGTTTTTCTGCCAGTATTTAAAAACTCTTACTCTTTAATTTTATTTTGGTACTGGGGATCAAACTCCAGACCTTGTGCTTGCAAGGCAGGCAGTGGAACCACTGAGCTAAATCCTCGGCCCTCTCTTACTCTTAAGTAGGGCAGAAAAGCCAGATGTGGTGGCATCCGCCTGTTATCTCAGCACTTGAGGCTGAAGCAGGAGGTTCACCATGAGTTCAAGGCCAGCCTGGACTATACAAGGAGACCGTCTCAAAAAAAAAAAAGAAAAAAAAAAGACAGAAAAGTCTCATTCCCCTTAGAGTAATACAGTAAATATCAATGGGTTTTTGAGAAGCATGCTCTAAGGTGGGTAACATCAATAAAAAATATCCAAACATCTTCAAACAGGTCTGTGAGCAGTACTGACTTGTTTCTCCTGGGGGCGCTTTTCCGAGGGTATTTCGGCTGCCGCCGGAGCCGCAGTGTCTTGGGACGGCGGAAGGTGGGTGACGTGCGGATTTTCTTCTTTTTGTGGCTGTGGATGCCTTTCAGCACTGCTTTCTTGGCTTTCAAAGCTTTTGCTTTGGCTTCAGCTTTGGGAGGGGCAGGAGCTGGTAAAGAAAACGAAGGTGCGGGATTCAGAAACTGGCAGGTCACTTCCGGCCTCACGTCCAGTAATGGGTGACCTTGCCTACACGTGCATCAGTGGTTCCTTTGGAGACATCACAAATCTCAGGAGATTAATTTTTTTTCCATCATATGCACGACACGAGAAGGAAAGATAACTAATTTGGAGTAACTTCAAGGATACAAAGAAGAAAAAACTTAACACTCATTAAGGGAGAAATATACAGGGCCATTTAACACACACAGAAAGGCAAATCAGTAACGTTGAGGCCACTTATGTCCTTACGAACCTGGAGACATGGGTCACCGGTCTGTGGATGTTTTTAATTTCCGAGAGTCCACTGTGTGGCTCGCCCGGTCAGATAATGCCTCCTGGGATGCCTCTCCCACCCCTTCCACGGAAGCCTAGCCCATGCGGCTTGCTTACGCCGTCCCGACAAAGTACGCCCCAAGAGCGGGGGGTAGCTCCGAAGATTTCCCCAGGACTCGCCCCCGCCACTGCCCTACGAATGCGTTCGCTCTCCGGGCAACCCAGGCAAACCCGCTGTGGCCCCCAGCCCCAGCCCCAGCCCCAGCCCCAGCCCCAGCACACACACCTTCCTTCTTTGCCTTCGGCGCCATCTTGGTAAAAAGGGCCTCCTGGGTTCGTTCCCACGGGCTTATACCGCTAAATCTCACTGAAGACTCGCGATGCTTTTTACCGAGATCTGATTGGATGATCTTTGGCGTGCTTCCCGCTGGGAACTGTAGTTAGAGTTCATTTCTTCTCAAGCGTGACTAAGCATGCGCCACCTCGCCCCTCCTCCGGCCCCAAAGCTTCTTGGGAGTTGTAGTTTTTGATTGGTTCATTTAGTTGTTTTTGTATTTTTGGGGGGGTGTTGTTTTTTTAATTTTTAAAATAACTTTATTATCAAACACACACATATACAAAAAATTAAAACTATTCAAAGAAGAACAATGCAAGGGGGAAAAAAACTACAATAATATTCAAATACAGTAGAACTCAACCAAAACAAAACTGAAAAGCACTTAAACATTTTTCCATATAACTTAAAAAAGCATCTCAAGCACCAACAAGTTGTTGTTGTTGTTGTTTTGAGACAGGGTCTCACTATGTAGTTCAGGCTGCCCTTGAACTCACTATGTCATCCGGGCTGACCCTCGTGGTGTTCCTCCTGCCTCAGCCTCCCCAGTGCTGGGATTTATACACATGTGCCACCATTCCTGACTTTTTTGGTTTTTGAAGACCAGCTCTCACTATGTATTTCAGGCCTGTCTTGAACTCATTATGTAGGCCAAGCTGAACTTGAACTCTCAGTGATCTTCCTGTCTCAGCCTTCTGAGTGCTGAGATTACAGGGTTGTACCACAATAGGAAGAAGTTATAAGGGGGTTTTGTTTTTTCAATTTTTTTTTCTTTTCTGTTTGTTTTGGACAGGGTCTCACTTTGTAGTTCAGGCTGGCCTTGAACTTACTATGTAGCCCAAGCTGGCCTCAAACTCAGTGATCCTCCTGCCTCAGCCTCCACAGTGCTAGGATTACAGGTATGTACCACCATGCCTGGCTTGGATTGTAGTTTGTTGTTGTTGGGTTTTTTTTCCGGTAGTGGGGAGCGATTGAACTTGGGACCTTGCGCTTGCGCGGCATGCACCGGAACCACTGAGGTAAATTCCTGGCCCATATAAACATATCTTAAAAAAACTACAATCCAAAAAAACACAAATCCACCAGTATGGGCCGGGGATTTAGCTCAGTGGTTTTGCCGCCTGCTGCGCAAGCACAAAAACTGGAGTTTGATCCCCGGTACCAACCAACAAACAAAACAACAACAACAACAACAACACAAAAAACTGCAATCCAGAGCCGGTACCAAAAAAAAAGATATGTTTATTTGTCTAGATCTGAGGATGGTGTATCAGCTCCCTCTTTGAATCTTGTCCCGGGTCCTTCCCATCCTGAACAACTTTCAGTCTCAGGGAAGAGAGGATTTCAATCTCTAGAAGATGATAACACTGCAAAGGGGAAAAATACAGTTAGACTGAGTAGGGGAGGGTAAAACAAAGTTCTAGAAATGTTAGAGCACAATTTGCCCGATTTAATTCCCTCAGACACTTTTGTGGAAAACTGAGGTCCAGAGAAGGATATGGTTTAGCAATTACCACAGCGATTTGGTGACAGAAAGTCGTCTACGGTAAGTATCAGAGGAAGTATAAAATGGCCACTGTCTGTTTCTCGATATTAACTGCCCCCTTATTGGGGATTAAACCTAAGGAGTGAACTACATCTCAGTCCTTTATAAAAAATTTTTACTTCAGGGCCAGGGATTTAGTTCAGTGGTTCTGGCACCTGCCTCGGAAGTTTAAGGTCCTGAGTTCAATCCCCGGTACCAAAAAAAATGTGAAAAATTTTTATTTTGAAAGCTGGGCGTGATGGGGCATGCCTGTAATCCCAGCTCTCAGGAGGGTGAGGCAGGAGGATTGCCTTGAGTTCGAGGCCAGTTTGGGCTACATATTGTGTTCAAGGCCAGCCTGAACTGCATAGAAAGACCTTGTCTTTAAAAATATATATATATTAAGACAGGATCTTGCTAAATTGCCCAGGCTAAATTGCTCAAACTTTTGATCCTCCTGTGTCAGCCTTATTAGTAGCCTGGGATTATAGGATATGTCACTGTGCCCAGCTCGCTAATACCCTTGAGGTAGTTCTACATTCCAAACACCACGCAGATTTCTCTAGGATCCACTAGTTCTTCCTGCGAATGATTTTTCTTAGTCCCCTCCCCTGAGCCAGTATTTGCTTCCCCTGTTCCACTCATTGGGGTGGGGGGGGTGGGGTACCGGGGATTGAACTCGGGTCCTTGTGCTTGCTAAGCAAGCAGCGGAACCACTGAGCTAAATCCCCGGCCCTCCAGTCATCTTTGCATCTTCAAATTCAGTTCCTGGCACAGAGCAAATTGCATGATGCTGAGGTTAATTAACTGTGCTGCGGGTCTGTGTCTAATTCACCCCATCTTCAAACACACTGAGTCTTTTTGTTTTGGTTTGGTTTTTTGGTACCGGGGAGCTTCTGGAGCCAGAAGTCCTCCTTGATGTGAAATGGGATGCTCTTCTACACTGGAGGTGTCGGCAAAAAGAAAAAAAATTGCCCTAGGTTTTTTCTGTGTGTGGGTTCTAATGGAGACAGGAAAACGAATGCCTATACCAGCAAGGAAGGAGTCTTCGTGTCCCAGAGTGGTGCCCATCCAAAGGGCCGATTCCTCGGTCCGCCTAGCCCTTCTTCATTTTGCATGGAGACAGGCAGCTTGGCAGTCAGCTCTCCCACTCCATGATCTATACAGCAGCCTGGAAGGAAAAGACACCAGACATCGGAAGTCTCTCCTCGGTGGGCACGTCGCTCTGATCACGGCACCTCCTCACACTTCTCCGCCCCCCACTTCCCAGGGCAGAAGGGAGAGCAGGGGCAGACTATGAGTCACGGCCCGGGCCTGCAGTGTAGGAGGGAAGCGCCGCCTCCCCTAGGGCCCCTTCTCTCTCCCCTTTGCCCTCCCCGCGGGTTCCTGCCCGCCAGATGCTGCGCAGCAATCACCGAGTCTCCATCATCAGTTCGGCTGGGTAAGGGTCCCCAGGAAGGTGCAGCCTGGGACCCGAGGTGCTGGGCAGAACGTCCTGGGGGATCCAGAGCTGGACAGGCTCCAGCCTGGGTGGGGGGGCCCAGGGTGCGGCGTGAGGCGTCCGGCGAGGGAGCGGGAGCCGGGACCGAGCATTGGAGTCGGGGGGGGGGGGGGGGGGGGACGAGGGCGGGCTGCGCGGCCGTTGCTGCCGGGAGAGGGGCAGGGGGCGGCCCTTCTCCAGGAATTTCCGGGGATCGTGTTTCAGCGCTGGAGGAGCGGGAGCGGAGAGGGACTCCAGGCCCTGCAACGGACTGGGCCCCTCGCCCCCTCCTCCCGCGGCCCGGGCCGGCAGCGCCTCCCCTGCCCACACTGACCCCCTGCGGCGGGGCCGAGCAGCGCCCGAGGGCCATTGTTATGGTGGGGCCGCCCCCGCCGCGAGCCGTCGTCGGGTCGCCGCGGCCCCGGGTGATCGTGGGAGCTCTCCGTCCGCGGGTCATTGTAGGGTCCGCGCGGGCCCGGGTCCCCCGCGACGGAACTGCCCGCCAGGCAGCCGAGGGGTCTCCCCGCCCCCGAGTCGTCTTCGGGGCGCCCCGGGCCCGGGTGGTCGTGGGCTCGGCCCGGGTGGTCGTGGGCTCGCCCCGGCCCCGCGTGATCGTCTCATCCCCGTGGCCCGCGGTGGCTGTTGCGTCTCCCAGGCCGCGGGCTCCCACAGGCTCCCCGTGGCCCCGAGTGATCGTCGGGACCCCCCGGCCGCGCGTGATTGTGGGCTCTCCACGGGCCCAGGAGGCAGGGGCGGATCAGGCCTCGGCGCCGTCTCTGGGCGCTCCGCAAGGCCGCAGGCGAGATGAACCTCCTGGCGCCCGTGCGGAGGGACCGCATCCTGGCGGAGCTGCCCCAGGTAGGCGCCAGGGCCACGTCGGGTTTCTGGCTGCAGCCGGGCGTGGGCGGGGAGAACGCGGCACCAGACCCGTTAGAGGAACTCGCCCAGCCCCGCTGAGCGCTGGCGAGGCCTCGGCTTCTGGGTGGTCCTCCCTCCACCCCAACCCTTCCCTCCCCACCCCGCCCGGGTTCCTTGGCTTCGGGACAAGGACCTAAAGTGGCTGAGCCCCTTCTCTTCCAACACTCTCAGTGCCTGAGGAAGGAGGCCTCTTTGCACACGCACAAAGACTTCCACCCCCGCGTCACTTGCGCCTGCCAGGAGCACCGGACAGGCACCGTGGGGTGAGTTAGGGACATCTACAGCACAGACAGGAAGTCCTAGGGGACGCTGAGGTCATAGCAGGGTTACACATGCATGCATCCCCTTGGGGCTCCATTTCAGCTCCTGCCAGGTGCATGGTCATGTCCCGTTTAAGCCTCTGGGCTCTCCCTTTTTCTTCCAACAAGTTTGTTGGTCCTTGCAGAAAGGAATAGAAAGTGTCCAGCAAGGGGCAGTGGACACATACCATCCATTGAGCCCGAAGGCAGGGGGCTCTCTCTCTGTGTGTCCAGGGATGAGTCTCATTGTAGGTTAAAAGAAGTAATGCTAGTAACAATTGCTGTCCTTAATTAAGCACTGCTGGCATGGTGGTGTACTCCTGTAATCCTAGCACTCCAGGTTGATGTACCCCAGCCTCGACTACAGAGGTTAAGGCAAGATCACTGCAAGTTCAAGGTCACCCTGGGCTGCAGAGTGAGTTCCAAGATAGCCTGAACTGCATAGTGAGATCCTGTGTCAAAAACAAACATAAAAGCTCCAAGGATTTAATTCAGTGGTTCTGGCGCCTGGCTCAACAGGGCAAGGTCCCTTTGATCCCCGGTACCAAAAAAACCCAAACAAACAAAAAAGATCATTAATTGAGCATTTACTGTGTGCCAGGCAGTGTGTTAGCTCACATCAATTTTTTGGTTTTTTTGGTACCAGGGATCGAACTCGGGACCTTGTGCTTGCAAGGCAGGCACCGGAATCACTGAGCTAAATCCCTGGCCCTCAATGTCTTATATTAAATGGAAAACATCACTAAAGATGCATAGTGATTTCAGAAATGTTAAAATGGAGAAGGGCAGTGTTTTAGAACATAGGATTTTTATCTCATTTTAACCTTCACAACAATTCAAGGAATTAAGTACTGTCTCCTCTTAACAAGTGTTGTGCTGGGTGCGGTGGTTCATGTCTGTACTCCCAGCACTCAGGAGGCTGAGGCAGGAGGAGGATTGCCATGAGTTCAAGGCCAGCCTGGACTAGAAAGTGATGCTGGGGGTGGTGGCGCATGTCTGTAATCCCAGCACTTGGGAGGCAGAGCCAGGAGGATCACTATGAGTTCAAAGCCAGCCTGGACTACATAGTGAGTTTGTGAGTTCAAGACCAGCCTGGGCTACATAGTAAGACCCTGTCTCAAAAAAAAAAAAGTGAATTCAAGACCAGCTTTTTTGAGACCTTGTCTCAAAAAACCAAGAAAAGACAGACAAAAAACAAGTTGAAACTGTCGCTCAGAAAAGTAACCTGTCCAAAGTCACACAGCTAATCAGGGCTGGGAGTATAGCTCAGTGTAGACAGCTTAGCTAGCATGTGCAAAGCCTTGGGGTCCATCCTTAACACCACAAACAAACAATAACAACAAAAGAACTCCCCAGGATGAAAACTAGTGTCCACTCTTGTGTCCAGCAGATTTAAGATCTCCAAGGTCATTGTTGTGGGGGACCTGTCGGTGGGGAAGACTTGCCTCATTAATAGGTAAGGGAGTGCTGAGCTTGGCTAGACTGGGTTGGGCAGGGTGGGGCAAAGCCTAGCTAGGTAGACTCAGCTACAGCTCAGAGCACCTGGTGCCTCCTCAGGTTCTGCAAAGACACTTTTGATAAGAATTACAAGGCCACCATTGGAGTGGATTTTGAGATGGAACGATTTGAGGTGTTGGGAGTCCCCTTCAGTCTCCAGCTGTGAGTGCTTCCCCCACCCCTTTCAGTCATTTTCCCTGATGCCGACACCCCTGGCCCCACTCTCTACTACCTGGGCTCTCCTCTCCTTCCTCCCAGTTGGGACACCGCTGGACAGGAGAGGTTTAAATGCATTGCGTCAACCTACTACCGAGGAGCTCAAGGTAAGGGCTCGGCCGGGTGGGGCAGAGGGTCCAAGAGAGTGCACCTGGCCTCATCAGAGCTGGTGTAGCCGGGGGGGAATGAACCAGTGGTGTGTTCCCTACTGACCTGGGACTGCTTCTGCCACTATTCCAGCGATCATCATTGTCTTCAACCTAAATGATGTGACATCCCTGGAACATACTAAGTATGTGAGGGTGCTGTGAGGAAGAGGGAGGATCGAGAAAGGGAAGATTCTGAAAAGAGGGTGGTTAGGGGAAAAGAATGCACCTGAAGGTGGTGCTCTCAGGAGAGAGCAGTTGCTTAGCACGCACCAGGTCCTGGATTCCATCCCCAGTACTGCAAACAGGAAAAGAACACATGGTGGGGCGGGGGCCTGTGAATGTGGGTGGGATGGACCTGTCTGGCTCCTTCCTTCCTCACACCTGTCCCCCATCTGGCCAGGCAGTGGCTTGCCGATGCTCTCAAGGAGAATGACCCTTCCAGTGTACTTCTCTTCCTCGTGGGTTCCAAGAAGGACCTGAGTGTGAGTGTCCATGTGTTAGTGGGGGGGACCTTCCAGTTTAGGGAGGGCCCTCCATCTGACGAGAATGCCTTCCTGCAGACACCGGCTCAGTACGCACTCATGGAGAAAGATGCCCTGAAGGTGGCTAAAGAGATTAAGGCTGAGTTCTGGGCAGTCTCTTCTCTCACTGGTGAGTGTCAGGCCTCTGGATCCCTGCCTGCCTCACCTCCCATTCTACACTTATAGCTGTCCCACATGCCCTAGACGTGGTGCTGCCCCAACACCCATGTGCTCCCCATGTCAGGTGAAAACGTCCGGGAATTCTTCTTCCGTGTGGCAGCACTGAACTTTGAGGCCAACGTATTGGCTGAGCTGGAGAAATCAGGGGCCCGGCGCATTGGGGATGTTGTCCGTGAGTGCTTGCCTGGTTGAGGGTGGCATAGAGCAAGGGGAACCTCCAGCCCTGCTTCAGAGACTTTCCACCCTTTTGCAGGCATCAACAGTGATGACAGCAACCTCTACCTAACTGCCAGCAAGAAGAAGCCCACATGCTGCCACTGAGGGGCTAGGAGACTATCCAGAGACTGTGGTCCCTGGGGCACTGCACCTCCTTAATCTCAGAGCTTGGCCCCTGGATGTTTGCACTGATTTTATCAAGACCAAAGAGCTACCATTGGTGGCGGTAACCCTGCCCAGGGACTGTTGGGACTGTACTAATCACTTCCTGCCCCCAGGCATCATACCAAAAACTGAAGGCCCTCCCTCTCCTCTGGAGGTTCTCATGCCAGGGAAACTGTCCCTGCTGCTTCTGCCCAGCCTTTGTGTATGAGGATGCCTAATGATTCCAGCCCAACACTGTGCCTTATGCATTAAAAGCTTTGCTAGCCCTTGTGGGTGGACTCCTTTGCTGAGAGTGCAGGATTTGTAGTGAAGGCTGTAAGGCTATTTGGGACTGCAGTGAGCCCCCTGTGGGGATTTTGATCATCTCTGGCCCTTGGGTAGGGCTCAGGCAGTTGGGAGATCTTAGAAGAGGTTTAGGAAGCTGACCAGACCCTTGCAGGGTAAGATCTAAAGAGCTGGTTTTGAGCACCTTCTCTTCTGTCCTGTCCCTTCAAATGCTTCCTACTTGGTATTTATACCTAAATTTCCACTGTTAGAGGTTTTTTTTTTTAAGACAGAGTCTCACTCTGTAGTCCAGGCTGGTCTTGAACTCTTGGTGTTCCTCCTCCTGCCTCAGCCTCAAGTGCTGAAACTATAGATGTGGGCCACCATGCCCAGCTTCTGTCTTCTCTCTCTTTTAAAAAAAAATTTTTTTTTTTCTGGTACTGGGGATTGAACTCAGGACCTTGCGCTGATGAGGCAGGCGCAGTGCTACTGTGCTAAATCCCTGGCCTCTGCCTTGCCTTCTCTTATTAAAAGTTTCTCTGTGGCTGGGGTTGTACCTCAGTGGTAGAGCGCTAGCTTGGCCAATACCCTGGGTTCCATCTCCAGCACCACAAAATGGATGGAAGGAAGGAAATAAATGATGAAGTTTTGGACGCTTTATAGGTTGACCAGATGGCCTGGAGAGGGTAGGGACTCTGGATCTTTTCAGAAAAACTTTTGAGTCAAGACCTTTTTTTTTTTTTGAGATAGTTCAGCTGCCCTTGAACTTACTGTATAGGGTAGGCTGGCCTAGAGCTCGTGGTGATCCTTCTGCCTCAGCCTCCCAAGTGCTGGGATTACAGGTATGTGTCTCTGGGTCCAGCTTGGACCTACTGTATCTTTAAATCCTTATACCTCCACTAATGATGAGAATGCGGGCAAATCAGTTATCTTCTGGGCCTCAATGTCCTTATCTATAAAATGAGGTTAATAATACTGAATTCAGGAGGTTATGTGACTGAAATAAGATAAAGCACCAGCAGGGGCTGAAAGCATATTGCTCAGCGGTAGAACATTGCTTAGCATGTTCAAGGCCCTGGTAAATTCTCCAGCATTGTAAACAAGACAAAACAGAAAATCCCAGCCAGGGATATAGCTCAGTGGCACCCCTGCCTGGCAAGCACAAGGTTCTGAATTCGATACCTGGTACCAAAAAAAGAAGAAGAAAATCCCAGCTGCGTATGGTGGAGCATGCTTGTAATCCTAACATTTTGGGAGGCTGAGGCAGGAGATTACAAGTTTAAGCCTAACCTGTGCAATTTAGTGACTCAGACCCAAAATAAACAATTAAAAGGGCTGGAGAAGTAGCTCAGAGTGAAGACTCCAGGTTCAATACCCAGTAGCACAAAAAATAAAGTACTAACACATAGGAAGAAGTCAAACGTTTTATTACGGCTAGCGTTACAGGAGGAAAAGTGATGAAGCTCCTGGCTTCCTGCTGGGATCTGACCCCAAATCACAAATTGGCTGGAAGTTCCCCAGACATCCAGTGCAAGAAAGGAGGACACATGTGGCCTCCCATCATTCTGGGAAGCCAAGGAAGGCTAAGATTCAAACACTGATCCTGCCTCTGGGTCAGCAAGTATTCTATCCATCCCCTGCCTAGTTCCTTTCCTACCCAGCCATGGTCCATCCAGGAAGGGCTGGCTGTTCTGCAACCTCCCTCTGCTTCCCCTCCCTGCTGGATTCCAGATTCTAGAGCTACAGGGAGGAGGATCTGGGCAGTGGCCATGCTCAATCAGGAGTTAGCTCTGGAGGAAAGATGGCTGGGGTCAGCAGTAGTAGTGTCAAGTGGATGTCTTCAAGAAAACAAAAGTATAAACACCTTTGGGCAGGGGTGTGATTCTGGTAGAACTCTTGCCTAGCTAGCTTACCTGCTCTCTCTCTCCCTCCCTCCCTTTTTCTTTCTCTTTCATTGCCTAGCAAGCACTCTTGAGAATCTGGGTTCAATCCCAAGCACTGGAAAATAAAAACAAAAAAAATCCATCATCCCTTTTCCCTGGCTGCCCTTTGAGGCATCCTGGCTTTGGAAGCTGAGGAGGAGGAATTGAGAGGTGTGTATGGAGTGTTGGTGAGGCCGCTCTAATTTCTTCACATTGTAATTTTTTCCATCTCTGCCCTTCATAGCACTAGGCTTCTCAACCTTGCTTTGCACAGAGGCTCAATGTGTAAAGCCACAGTGCTGGTGTTTGTGGCTTGAGCTGTGGAGAGTTCTGTGGGTGGTTGTTTTTGGTAATGGGAATCCGAACTCAGTACCTTGCCAGGGAGGTGCAGTGCCACTGAGCTAAATCCCTGGCCTTGTTTTTTGGTTTTTTGAGACAAGGTCTTGCTATGTAGATCAGGCTGGCCTTGAGCTCACTATGTAGCCCAGGCTGGCTTGGAACTTGTGATTCTCCTGCCTCAGCCTCCCAAGTGCTGGAATTACAGGCGTGCACCACTACAATTCCTTGTTCTGTGGGTGTGTGGGGAAGTGTGCCCATTGTATTGGGTCTGTAGGTGATGAACAGATTTTCTGTGAACTGTATGATACAACATGAAAAGTGTGTATATTAAAAAAGTGAATGTGTCACTGGGATGAAGTTAACTATGAGGGCAGCGGGGTATGCTCCCTGGACCGGAAAAGCCAATGGAGAAACCAACAGACAATTGGTCAGTGAGGTCTCTAGGACTCGGGAGAACGCTGTGGGGTGGCACCGGGTGGCCAGGCGCCACCGTGTCCTCACGGAGGAGAGTTCAACCATGGACGCAGAAAGCGTGGGCTACCACCCAAGCCTGAGCAACCATGGAGAAGCCAGGAAGCGTGCGGTGTTTTGGGGGTCGGGGAAGATTCGCTCGCTCCGGCGGGCAGGGGTGGCCTTGGGGCTTCAACTAGGAGGCGGAGCGCGAGGTTCCGGGAATGGCTGGGGCGGGGCCGGGGCGGGGCTGAGCCGGTTTAGGGCGGAGGAGGGGCGGGACTGAGGCCTGGGGTTGGACTAAGAGCTGGGCCTGGAGCGGAACGGGGAATGGGACTGAGGGCTGGATCTGTACGGTGAGGGTCTGAGGTAAGGGGAGGTACTGCTGTTAAAGTTGTGACCCAGAGGGACCAGGGGGGAGCTGGAGTCCCCGGATAAAGAACGCGGCTGACGCTCAGACCCCGGTTGGGGAGACCGCACCGTCTAGGGCGGGAGGGGAAGGGGGCGGAGGTGGGTAAGCATGAGGCGGAGCTAAGGGTTGGTCTGGTGCGCCGCCCAGACTGGAGCTCCGAGGGAACTGAGGTTCGAGGTTAGACTCTGCGAGGAAGAGTCCTGTGGAAGAACTGGGCTGAGAACGATGTGGGTGAGGACAACAGTAACGATTGAAAAATGGACCGAAGAAAACACTGGGCGCGAGGCCGGCACCTGGGACGAGGGGGAGAGCTGCGGTGAGGAGGGACCGAGCAAGGGATCGGGGCGTGGCTGGGGCCGGTTCCAGCCCGCCCTGGGGAGGTGTAGCAGGGAGGCGGGTCCTGGGGAAAGAGGCGGGGCCAGCCGCTGGTCTGGGGGCGGGATCACGTGAGCCGTGGACCAATGATTGAGGAGGAGTCTTGAGGCCCAAGAGGGCGTCCTACGGACCAAAGTCTTTAGCAGGTGGCTGGAGCTGGAGCTGCAGCACCTGTTTGCAGGGCTGGAAAATAGCTTTGTTGTGTTTGCAGCCTTAGGCTCAGGCCGCCGGTTTGGGGCACTGGGGTTCTTGGCTGAAGCCCACGGCCCATTGCCTGACCATTGCCACTCAGGCGCAGGAGCTGAGGGCGGGCTATTCCATTGACCTAGGAAGGGAAGACTTCTGGGAGTTCCACACGTGACATCACAGTCCTGTCTGGCTGGGGGCGGGACCAGGTGGCATTTCCAAGGAGACGAGGGTGCACTGCCCCTCCTTTACACCCTCTTATTCCCTCCTTCCTTTCTTAGTTTTTTCCCTTCCTCCCTTCTTCCTTCCTTCCCCTCTCCTCCCCACTTCTGCAGCTCTGGTGGCCGTTCTCTGTGCCTCCAGGGATGGGCAGCTGCTCGGCCCGCTGCCAACAGGGAGGATTTTGTACTGATGAGCATCACCTGTGAGTTAGGCTTTTGCCTTGGGCTTACTGCTGCACCAAGGAAGGGACAACAAGCTCTGTCTTCCTTTAAAGATACCCCCCCCACACTTCATATGAAGTCCCTTGTGTCACTGCTGCTGCAGTCAGAGCACTTCTTTGTTCTCTCTGGAACTAAAGGACAGATCATTTTTCTCAGAATCTGAGGAGAGTTACTCAGTCCCTCTTTCCCTTGGCCTTCCTCCCTCCCCTCTACAAATAGCTGGTGGCTGTCAGGGTCTGTTGGAGAGTGAGTCCGTGGAAAATAGGCGCTGACTCTGCACAAGACCACCTCCGTGGTGACAGAGTGAGCAGAGCCAGTAGAGTGACAGCAGAATTTCGGTCCAGGCTCATACTCAGGCACTTACTTCATGGCCTTAGGGTCCAGGCAGGATAAGGCAGGATGTGGTTAGGATTAAGAAGGTGAGGAATTAAGTGTTGATGTGGTTTTTTGGGTTTTTTTTTTTCGGTACTGGGGATCAAACTCTGGTCCTTGCGCTTGTGCAGCAGGCGTTGAAACCACTGAGCTAAATCCCCGGCTAGTGTTGATGTGGTTTTAAGACTTGGTTGTGGCACTTATGACCTAGAGGGACCCTTTATGTGTATCTCTCCAGTCAACAGTCAACAGAGCTGAAAGTGTAGTCTTTGAAGCCAGGAAGACCTGGGTTTGAATCCTTCTGCAGTCAACCTATCTCTGGGCAAATTACTTATCCTCTCTGAGTCTGTGTGTCCCCATCCATAGAATTTAAAGACATAATTTAGAAATCCAACATACCACCTGGTCATGTGAAGGTGTGAATGCTTGCTTAAAATGGATGAGGCCCCGGGTTCGATCTGCAGCAAACACTCCTCCCCCAATGCCCTGAGGTTTGAACCTTGGACAGAAGCTCCAATACCTCTTTGTGGATGTAATAGAGGTTTAGTCTGTTTTTTTCATATATTCATTCAGTTAACCAACATTTATGAACACTCTCCATGGCTCTATGGATACAGAGGCAGATGAAATAATGTGTTTTCCTCTCAAGGACCTATAAGTACATGAATGTCACAGGTTCCAGGTACTATGGCTGCAGGTGAAAAGGGCACAAGACACATGATTTTTTGTTTTGAGACAGGGTCTTGATATGTAATTTAGGCTGGCCTTCAACTCACCATGTAGCTCTGGCTGGCCTCGAACTCACAGTGATCCTCCTGCCTCAGCCTCCTGAGTGCTGGGATTACAGGTAGGTGTCACCATGCCCAGCTTGACAAACATGATCATTTCTACTTGGATAGCATTGTTCTCTCCAAGATGAGCTGATGTATTTTGGGAGTGGCAGGCAGGAGAGAAGGAATGGAAGGATGAGGGGGTGGGAGGAGGGATGGATGTAAGGTAGGAGGAACTGACAACTGAGGGAAGGAGCCAAGATTTGGTTCCTGGGGAAGCTAGTGTATCATGCATGATAAGGAGTCTGAACTTCATCATGAAGGCAGTGGGATGCTATTAAAAAGGAATGTGGTGGGCAAATAGCATTCTGCAAAACCCAGCCTGGCTTTATTGTGAGGACTAGAGGAGGGTAGAAACGAAGCAGAGAGGTCACAGAGGAGGCTACTGCAGTTAAGTCAGAGATGAAGCTCTGAACCAAGACAGAGACAGATGAAAGGGACAAGCCTTAGTTATTAGGTTGGTGTGGAAGTGAGGCAAAGGGTGATTCCTAGCCAAGGTGTCTGTTGCTGTCTGAAAAGGATATAAGGAGGTTCAAGGGAGCGGGTAGTAAGATGGTAGATTTGTGTGGGAAATGCTGACTTTAAGGTATTTGGGGAACATCCAAGAGGCTATGCATAGCAGGAAAGCAGCCTGGGATTCAGGATAAAAGCTCAGTAGTAGAGTGCTTGCTTAGCATTTTCGAGTCTCTGGATTCAATCCCACTAGCCCTGTACATAAATAACTTGAGTGGGGTGGCACACATCTGTAATCCCAGGCTGAGGTAGGAGGATTGAACTTCTAACCTAGCTCAGACAATTTAGCAACTTAGTGAGAACTTGTCTCAAAATAAAAAGTTTTAGGGCCAGGGATTTAGCTCAGTGGTTCTGGTGCCTGGCTCGAAAACGCAAGGTTCCGAGTTTGATCCCTGGTACCGAAAAAAAAAGAAGTAAAATAAAAAGTTTTAGGCCCGGGGATTTAGCTCAGTGGCACCGTGCCTGCCTTGCAAGTGCAAGGTCCTGAATTCAGTCCCTGGTACCAAAAAAACCCCCCACAAAAATCAAAAAAGTTTTAAAAAGGGCTGAGAACATACCTCAGTGTGAAGGCCTGGCATATAACCCCCCAGGGCTGGAAAACTAACTAAATAAATATAAAATATAAAAATAATTAAAAAGTCAAGAAAACAGTCTGAATTAAGACTCTGGAGTATGTCATTTTATTTACCCAGGACAAGCTTGCAGAGTCCAGACCACTGAGGGCTAGTCAGACAGCCCTGGTGATCACCAGTGTAAGGGTACAGCAGAGGAAGAGGGGACAGCATTTGAGACTGGAAAGAATAAAAAAGCTAATTGGAGAAGGAAGAGAAAGGTGAGAGGTCCATTACAGTGATGAAATAGTGAGAAGCCCAAGGAATAGACTACAGAAAAGATGGCTTAGTGAGCAGGGTCAGGTGAGATGAGAGGAAAAGAAGGCTACAGGGCTTGGCGACCGAGAAACTGCTGGTGGCCTTTGCTTAAGCTGTTCTGATAAAGCGGCAGATGGCTGTGGTGGTGTAGGTGGCTTGACTAGAAGGGGTGAGTTTACTGAAGGTAGGCCTTCTGCACTAGGCGATACTAGAGCTGTGCAATATGTCTGCCCGGTGAATAAGTTTAAAAACTTGGATTGAAGCTGGACGTGGTGTCACACACCTGTAATGGCAGCATTTGGGAGGCTGAGGCAGAATGGCTGGGAGCTTGAGGCCAGTTTGGGCTACACAGTAAGTTCAAAGCCAGCCTGAACTATATAGCATCTGAGACCTTGTCTCAAAAAGCAAAACAAGGCTGGGGATTTAGCGCAGCGGTTTTGCTGCCTGCTGTGCAAGCGCAAGGACCCGAGTTCAACCCCTGGTACCCCCAAAAAACAACAACCAAACCAAAACAACAACAAAAAAAACCAAAACAAAAGAGGGCTGGGGATTTAGCTCAGTGGTTCCCCCACCTGCCTCCCAAGCGCAAGGTCCTGAGTTTGATCCATGGTACCAAAAAACCAAACCAAACCAAAAACCCACAAAAAACCAAAACCCTTGTATTGAAAAGGATAAGGGGAAGGAGGAGAAACAGTGGCAGAAGGAGAAACACCATTTATAGAATGTTTTAAGAGGCCGAGGCCAGTTTGGGCTACATAGTGAGACCCTATCTCAAAAGACCAAGTTCTGAGGCCAGGGATTTAGCTCAGTGGTTTTGCCGCCAGCCTCACAAGTTCAAGGACCTGAGTTTGATCTTCGGTAAAAAAAAGACAAAGTCCTGGGGCTGGGGATATAGCTCAGTGCACCACGCTTGTCTGGCAAGTGCAAGGTCCTGAGTTCAATTTCAGGTACCAAAAAAAAAGGACAAAGTTCAGTTTTAAAGCCAGGTTCCATGCCTATAATCCCAGCTACTTGAGAGGCTGGTGTATCACAAGTTTAAGGTCAGCCTTGGCGATTTAGCAAGATTCTGTCTCAAAGAATAAGCCGGGCATGGTGGCACATGCCTGTAATTCCAACACTTGGGAGGCTGAGGCTAGAGGATCACCATGAGTTTGAGGCAAGCTTGGGTTACACAGTGAGTTCAAGACCAGCCTGAACTACATGAGACCCTGTCTCAATTGAAAAAAAAAAAAAGGCCGGGGATTATAGCTCAGTGTAGAACTTTTGCCTAGCATGCACAAGGTCCTAGGTTCAATCCCCAGCTCTGCACCGCACCCCCTAGAAAGAACGTTTTGTTTAAAAAGATGTTTATAGGGCTGGGGATTTAGCTCAGTGGTGCCGCTGCCTGCCTCGAAAATGCAAGGTTCTGAACTCAATCCTCCATACCGGGGGAAAAAAAAAAAAAAAAGATGTTTATAGCCTGTAAAGGGGGTGGGTGGTAAGAGCCAGTAGAGGGAGAAAGTGAACTGGGTGAAGTGGTACACACCCATAATCCTAGCATTTAGGAAGGCTAAGGCAGGAGGATCTCAAATTAGAGGGCTGCCTGGACAATTTAATGAGACCCTGTCTGTAACTAAATAAATAAATAGGGAGAGGGTGACATTCTGACCAGTACCTATAGTATAGATGCTTTGGGCAGGATGATGGAAGGACACCTCATTCCCAAGGTAGAGTTGATGTGGGTAGAAGCAGCCATAGGAAGTGATGGTGAAATTATTTGCCAAGAGGAACAGTAACAGTGCAGGAGTTCCCAGAAAGTGCCTGAAGTCCTTTATTCACTTAATACATTGAGTACTTACTCTGCTGTGGAAAACAGGAGGAGCTGGGCCGAGGATGTAGCTCAGCAGCACATCACCTGCCTGGCAAGCACAAGGCCCTGCAGTTTGATTCCCAGTACCAAAAAGAAGAAAGAAAAAAACAGGAAGAGGTGACCAAGACCTGTAGAAGGATGACCAAGTGCTACTGAAGGTGTGCTGCTGAAGACCCAAAGCAATCAGCTTTCTATTTTTTTTTTTTGGAAACAGGGTCTCGCTATATAGCTTGGGGTAGGTTTGAACTCTATGTAGTGCAGGCTAGTTTTGAACTCCCAGGAATCCTCTTGCATCAGCCTCTCAAGTGCTGGGATTATAGGTGTGTGCTACTGCATCTGGAAGCTTCCCTTTCTTTTCTTTTTTTTTTTTTTGAGACAGGATCTAGCTATGTTGTTCAGGCTGGCCTTGAACTCACTGCAATCCTCGAGTGCTGAGACTTCAGGTTGCACCACCTTGCCCGTCTGTTTCCCTTTCTTAAGCAAGGCTCTAATCTTCAAAGGACAAACCTATGGCTGGGGTGTAGTTTAGTGATAGGGCTCGTCCCTCACTTATGTGAGGCCCTAGATTCAATCCCCAGCACATCAGAAAGTTGGAGGTCTGCTTAGGGACACCCCCTGACCAGGCTCTACACTCATGGGACAAGTTGTGGAGCTGCCCTTCCTTGCCTCCATCCTAGCTCACTCCTAATCATAACCACAGCTCCAATGATGCTCCTTCCAAGAAGTCTTCCATAGTCCTTGACTCCCATCTCCAGTCTTGGCAGGTGGCCCTTATTCTGTGCTCCCTCTCTCTATCTGTATTACGCTAATATTGTGAACCTCCCCTGGCCAGGGATTTAGCTCAGTGGTTCCAGCGCCTGCCTTCCAAGCACAAGGTCCCAAGTTTGATCCCCGGTACCAAAAAAAAAAAAAAAGAAACCTCCCCTGCATCCCTCTCCTCTCCTCCTCCCTCAGCTGTGATGGGAGGGACTGTTGTTTAGTTTTTAGTTTTTTTTGTTTTTTTTTTGGTGCCGGGGATTGAACTCGGGTCCTTGCGTTTGCGAGGCAGGCTGCCTGCGGAACCACTGAGCTAAATCCCCGGCCCTTGTTTCAGTTTTTTGAGACAGGGTCTCACTACATAGCCCAGGCTGGCCTTGAACTCCCAGAGATCCTCCTGCCTCAGCCTCCTGAATGCTGGGATTAGAGGCCTGCACCACCACACCCATGTTGTGTTGTTGTTAGCTGTGTTGTTCTTTTTAAAGTCTCTGGATCTCTATGATGCAGCTGGGCCAAACTTCTCAGAACATCTTTGGTGAATGAGTGGCATGGGGAGGAAGCTGCTGTTGCCACTGCCACTCTGTACTCTCTTAGATGTAAACAGGTTACCCAGCTGGGAGAGAAGACATCTGCTGCCTGGGGAGGCACCTAGCACCGATGCATCTACCTTCTCTGAAGGTGGGTCCAGGAGAGCTGCGGTCTCGGGTCCTACCACTCTTCACTTAGGAAAGCTGGCCCCCTGGTGGAAGAGTGTGTTTGGTCCAGAAGGGGTTACCAGCTGCTCCATGCTTACCCTGTTCCGTACAGATGCACAAGAGTGTCCCTTCCTTAAGCCTGACCACATTACACATTTCCTTTGTAAAGCTTGTAGGGTGTAAGATAGGGTCTTGCTATGTGGTTCAGGCTAGCCTTAAACTCTCTATGTAGCTCAGGCTGGTCTGGAACTGTGACCCTCTTGCCTCAGTCTTCCGAAGTGCAGCCACTATGCCCAGCTCCTTTGTAGAGCCCTTTATTGTACACAAATACCTTTCACATGTGTGAAATGAGTCCTCCCCCAAATCCTGCAAATTGGGTATTACTACCATCCCATTTTGTGGCTAAGGAAATGAAGGCTCAGAGATGTAAAGTAATTTGCCCTAGGTCACCCAGCTAGTGAGCTAAGATTGAACTTGGGTCTGACTCCCAAGTACAGGGCATGTGGCACTGTGCTGCCTCTGTCCTTTTCAGCAGTGCCAGGAAAACTTGAGGTAGGGATGATACTTAAGGTCCTGCCACACATGCCTCTTCATTCCCCCGCCCTGGGAAAGTGAAAGGGAGCAGGAGGAAAGGAAAGATCACCAAGCGAATTGAGGTAGGATAATGGTAGGGACCTTCAGGGGAAAGTCAGGCCACACTGCTATCTCATCTCTCCAGCACTTTTTGGCCACCTGGCCTTCCATACCCTTGGCCTGGGTTAATTCCTGGCTGGTGGCCAGCATGAGGTCTTGCCCTAATTCTCCCCCTGGTGAGAGTTGGATAGAAGCACAGTCCTCATGGCTCATTATGGGGCTTAACTATTGTGCCCTCCCAGGCTGCCAAGGAACACAACAGTGCAGCCCACTTCCTCCCGGGGTGATCCCAAGCCAGGGGCACATGCAAGAGGGCCCCTTGTCCTCTGCCTGGAGTGTGAGATCTTGGGCTCCTGGCTCAGGAGTGGCACATGGAGATACCTAATGGGTTTATGTTTAATTCCATTTATGTTCTAGATGGTTCTAAGCGGAAAGCCCTTAGACTGGAGCTCTTGGACTGCTCTAAGCAGGCTCAGAGGTAAGGCAGCAAGGGTGGCCACAGAAGACTCCTGCAGCCGAGCAAAGGAGGCAGGAGCCTTTATTTAGGGTGTTTTCCTAATCCTAGTTCCCACTCTAGCAGCTTCTTTGTTTGCTGGCAAGATGGACCTGGCATCTGTGGTGCCTAACAGGGTAGAGTGGTGCAGGCTGGGGTGGGCTGTTAATTCTGTGGTTCTAGGAGAGAGAATGGGAACTTGAGTAAAGAGCAGGGGCAGAATGGAGGGGAGTGTGAGAAAAGGAAAAAGTGTCAGGAGGGGGAAGGAAAGGGGCTGGAAGAAGAATGAAAGTGGGCAGGAGAGGGAAGAGTAAGAAGGACCAGCCCAGGAGCTGAGTGTGATGGTGCATCCATTTTGGGAGGCTGAGGCAAGAGAATGGCAAGTTCTAGGCCAGCCTGGGAAATTTATCGAAAACTTGTCTCAAAATGAAAAACAAAGGGCTGGGGATGTAGCTCAGTGTGAAGGTCCTGGGTTCCATTCCCAGTACTGGGGAAAAAAAAAAAAGGCCGGGTGTGGTGGCTTTTGCCTGCAATCCCAGCATTTGAGAGGCTGAGGCAGGACTGCCATGAGTTCAAGGCCAGCCTGAACTGTATAGTGAGACCCCCGCTGCAAAAGAAACACACCAGGGCCGGGGATTTAGCTCAGTGGTTCCACTGCCTGCTTTGCAAGCGCAAGGTTCCAAGTTCGATCCCCAGTACCAAAAAAGAAACACAGAACAACAACAAGGCATGCCACAGTGGTCAGGTCTGTGCTTCTCCAGGCTTGGGTTGCCACACCATTACAGGTTTTGGGGCCAGAGTGCATCAGGGCCCATGAGGGTTAGATATGCCCAGCAGCTGGTAATTCTTAGCCACTGGGTGAGGGTAGGAGTCAGCAGGCCTGGAAGGTGAACTCCTGTAGAAGGGAGGGGGGTTAAGTGGCAGGATGTCACATGGCAGTGAGCGGGACTTGGGAGGACCTCCTGTGTATGAGACAGGGCACCACACATTTTCCAAGGAGTCTGGAGGGGCAAGTGGCTTACTGCAATGGATGGGGAACAGGGCAGTGTTTTACCAGTATTGACAGAACTATCTGGGTGGGGGCAGATGAATTCAGTAAAGCCTTTAGACTGAGGATGCCCCTCCTCCCTCAGGTGAGTGCAAGGAGTCTGAAGGGTGCTGCTGGAAACACAAACAGTATTCTGGGCACATCATCCACCCCTTCTCTGACTGTGGCCACCACAACCTGCATCTGCATGCTGTCAGCCACTGTGACTGTGATTCCAGGTGAGGGTACCCTCCTTATAGGATCCATCGCAGAGCCCAGACTCTCATTGTATCTCCCTCTCAGCCTTTGGTTTCCCTCTTCAGCTTTGTCTTGGTACTGCTAGCCCAGCCCCAGCCTGGAAACCTTACTGTGCTCCAAGAGCAAGGGGGAAGTCTTTTGGTGGCCTAGCCAAGCCCACTATCCCTTTGGCTTCTCTCTCTGGACCCTTGGGGGATTGTGGGGGAGCCAGACTGAGAGTCCCATGTGTGGCAGGCAGAAGGAATCCTCACAGAAGGCAAACAGTACCACCTCTTGGGACTCAAGCTCAACCTGCTCCCAAGATGTGGGCTCAACCTGCTTCAACATCATCCAGAACCCTTGCTTTCCACTCATCCCAGAGGAAGAGTGTGTGGAGCGTTTCTGATATGGCTGGTGAGTGCGGGCAGGCTGAGGGAGGAGGGCCTCCAGGGATTCCACTCTGTCAACCTTCTCTTCATATCCCCCTCCTCCCAGGTGCAAAAGCTACAGGCCTGTCTCTGTGACAGTGATCCATCATCCCATTCACCATGAGTGTGGGACAGATGACCTAAATGAGGAAGAGGAGGAGGAAGAGGGGGAAGAAGAAAGCAAGCCTTCCATCCCAACCCAGGTGGGACCCATTGTTATGCCCACTGACCCAGGCAAGGGCAAAATCCCTGGTGCCCCTGACTCAGCAGCACCCATCACCATCTGGCGCTGAGAGCCCCACAGGTAAGAGCCAGGGCAATAAGGTGATCAAGAAGGTAAAGAAGAAAAAGGAAAATGAGAAAGACAAAGAGGAGGAAATGACAGATGAGAAGGCAAAGCTGAAGAAAAAAGCCAAGAAGGGCAAGCTGACGAAGAAGAAAAGTCCAGTGAAATTGGAGTTTTCACCTGCAGATTTGAGCCAATCATTAAGCTCAAGAGAGTTGGCCTGGATGTCAGAGTCCAGCTCAGAAAGCCGAGGAGACCTGGAGAGTGAAGACAGTTACCATAACAGGAGGCAGCAGGAGCCCTCCAGTGAGGGTATTATGGAGTCATCATCGCCCAGAAAAAGAGAGACGAGCACTACCCAGGCCAAGAAGAATGGGACAGAGACCTCTTCACAAGCCAAGAAGGTGACCAAGAGGAAACCTCCCCCAGTGTCCAACCCCAATCTCAGTTGAGGGCAGGGTGAAGAATAAATGGCATCAAGCCTGTAGCTGACCTCCTGTTCTCCTTCCAACAGGGGTACTTCTTGGGGGAGGCAGTGGGCTCTGGGCATACTGGAGCCAAGGGTCAGGGACTTCAGGGGTTTTCTAAGGCCAATGCAGCTTCCAAGGAAGTCAGTCCATGGGAAGATTGGTGGAAGGGAACTAGGGGGCACAGCTGTTTCTTTGTAACATCTAAGGACCAAGGTGGAAGGGTACCTCTGGGGTTGGGGCAGGAGGGTAGACTTTCTAGCCCTGGGAGACTGGTATGTGTGAAACCCACTTCTGGGATAAGGCAGCGCTGAGCACCAATACCAGCAATAAACCGAACTTTTTCACCCTCTGCCACTGTGCCTGGCCTTTCCTTCCTTAAGTGGCCCTAGAGTAGATGCTCATGGCACCACAGGGGACATGACCTTCCTGGCTGGTGTAGTCCTGTTCCTACTGGACCCTTGTAGACCTTTTGTGCCTAAGATGGAACTGAGTTCCCAGCAGCAGGCCAGCCCCTTCCTCTGGCTCTTGCCAACACACAGCCGAAAAGGTCCTGAATGAAGGGGAGGGAGTTCACCAAGTCTGGGAAGCAGTGGTCTTTTCTGACTCTGCTTTGCCCCAAGCAGAGGAAAGGGAGGGAGGGAGGGAGAAGCCTCACTGTCCCAGCACTGACTCACAAAAAAGCTGTGAAATGAAACCCTTGTGAGAAAACTGGATTCAGAACAAAAAGGCAGTGGTGGGGGGAGAGAAACTGGACTGGAGCCAGAAGGCTGGCTGGGGCCAAGGCAGGAAAGGGGATGGGGGTGGGCAATGGCCTCCCCTGTAACATCCCAGTTCCCCTTCCCCAGGCCTCTGTGTTTGTGTGGGAGCACAGCAAGCACATGTGTGTAGGGCAGAAACCCCCAATTTACTTAGAGGTTGTCAGAGACTAAAGAACTGCTGAGCAGAGGGAAGAGAGGGTGGTACAGGGGCTCAAGTTAAGAAACCTAGATTTACTTCGGGAAGCCCCTTCTCCACTATACAGGGAAGACCAGTGGACAGCAGACAGGCAGCTGCATGTGTGTGATAACAGTGGCTCATATTTCTGAAGCACCAGGCACTGGGCTAAGCAGTTTACACCTGCAATGTCTTCACAGTAGACTGATAATGCAGGTGTCACCATCTCCCTTTCAATTTTAGTGTATGTGCTGCCCAAGCGAGCACACCCATCCCTTTCAGATAGGAAAGCCAGCTTAACCCAACAACAGCTGGCACAGGATCACAGGCTCAGAAGGAGGGCAGGATGGTGACCTCAGGCAGTCTGAAGCAGAAGCTATCTGCTCTTCTCTGAATTCTCACCTCTCTGAGGATCAGAAGAGGGACTCAGGGGAACCTCAGAGAGCTTCAAGCTCTGCTTTGAAAGCCACCTGTCCAAAAGCAGAGAGCTGGAGAGAGGGGCTTTAGCAAGTGCTCTGTAGAAACACTGTTTATTCAAATGACAAGCAGGAAGCGCAGTGGCAGCAGGTGGGTGACCAGGCAGGGGCTGGTAGGTTAGCACTGTTCCCTTATGTCCCCTAAAATCCTGCTTTGACAGCCACCAGGATGTTATCAGGATGAGAAACACTTTCCCTCCTCTCCCTCCTGCCCCAAACTGAATAAACAGCATCCCTCTCCCCACAAGGGCTGGGGGAAACACACATGCTGAGCTTGGTGCCCCATCACAGCCCAGAGTCAGGTGAGGGCAGAAGCTCAAAATGGCTTGTATGGAGTAGAATACAAAACTGCTCCACTCTCTCATCTTCTTCTTCCTCCCTGCCGCACTCCCTCCCAGCCTGGTCCCAGGACGGGTGGTAGGTGAGGGTCTGAAGTGGGAAAATTGCTGCCTGGCATATACTTAGCTCAAGCTCACAAGGCCATCAGCCTGTCACACATCCAGGCTGACTACCAAAAAGAATGCCACTTCACACCACTTATGGACAGAAAAAGAGGGGCAGGGAGTGGGGCAGTGGCAGGCTTTTCACAGCCTCAGAGGTAACCAGAGTCCAGAAAGCAGGCCTCCTACCGATCCATCTCGTCCAGGAGTGGGGTGGCATCGCCAGCAATGGACATGGGGGTGCTTTCGATCATGGGACTGGGGGAGGGCCGAGGTGTCAGCCGCTGCTTCTGTTTCCGCCGTTCTGCTTCCTTCTCTTGCAGCCACTGCTCTGCCATCTTTCCCCAGTCAATGGCTGCGTGGCTGTTGGACCTAGAAGGGAAAGGAATGGCCTTTGAGATAGTATTCTTCTGGGGCTGCTGGAAGGAAGCCTTTCTACCAGTCACTGGTGAGTGGCCACCCTCGCAGAGAGAACAAGCACAGGCAGCAGCCTCTCTGCTGTGGCAGAGCAGAAGCAGCAGTGGCCAAATACCACAATGCCCTTTTTTTTTTGGTACCAGGGATCGAACTCGGGTCCTTGTGCTTGCGCACCAGGCGGCAAAACCACTGAGCTAAATCCCCGGCCCCAACACAATGCCCTTTTGATCTTCCACTATAAATCATTGCCCAAGTCCTCACACAGGCCTCAGCTCTCAGAGGATCAGGAGCACCTTCGTGTGTTAAGGTCCTCTGGTCCTCATGATAACACCTGTTCCTACCAATAACTTGTCCTGTACAGCCATCTGTATACTTACTTTGGCTGCTGCTGCCGTTGCCGGGAGCTGGAGGAGGGCTGGGGCTGGGCCTGGGCAGACTGTGGAGTGGTGCTGGCTTGGAGCTGGTGGTACTGTGGTGTGGTGATGGGCTGGCTTGGGGTTGTGTAGGAATAGCTGGGGGTCATCAGTGGTGTGGCCACTGGCTGCTGGGCTGGCGTCGGGAACACCTGGAGAGGCATAGACAGATCAGTGGAGATGGGTTCTGGGCTTGTTTGGTTTTGATGCAAATTTCTGGGATCTGCAAGGGTGGGCTCAGCACAGAGCTTTGCAGTTGACTGACCAGCCCCTGAGCAGAGTGTGGTTCTAAGGAGCAGGAGGAGGCCAGCTGTCAGGCACAGACACACAAGGCCACCAGTCCTGAACACCTCAGATTTCTAGTGGCTAGAGGGTTCCAAATATCTCAGAAGAGTCTAGAAAAGCAACCCCCTGCCTCTTATTTCCTTCCCTATCAAATGGGCTAGAGAAAAGGAACATCCTATTGGAGTTGGTACTTAAGGCTGAGGCAGTCCCATCTATGCAAATGAGGCTCCTCAAGGTGGACATGCCAGAGAGTTCTAAGGGATATAAGTTGGTAAGACAGAATTATTCCCTCATTCCTCACCACCCCATGCAGGAAGCCTCCTCCCGAAGACACATACGTGGTAAGCACTGCTGCCTCCTCCACTGCCACCATAGCCATACTGGCTGGAGGCCCACTGGGCTGGGGTGGCATTAGGGTTCTGACCCTGGCCTGTCACAGCAGCGATGGCACTGAACATCTGTGAAGTCATATTCTGGGGGAGGGCATTCACAGCCCTCGTTAGATCTGTAAGAGGAGAGGCGAGGATCAGCATGTCAGAGGCGAAAGTCCTTCCAGCTCCATGCCTCCCAATCCCAGCTCTGGGTGCCCCACCTGCAAGGTTGATATTGGCTGGGGTAGCGTTGATAGAGGCAGGAGTCCTTGTCCTGCTGCTGCTGCTGGGGGTGATACCTGTGGGAAATGGCTGGAGTTAGTTTTTTCCCTTCAGAAATCTATTTTTGGCTTCGCAATTCAGGGGTTGGGAGAGGTAGGAGGATAATCTGTAGAGGTCCAGGGGATAGAGGACAGCCTACCAAGGCCTATACGTGTCCTTCCAACCATATCTTAGACGTCCAGGGAAAACAATTTACCTGGTACGGGATCCTGGTAGTGATCCTTAAACCATCTGAAGAGCCCATTCACAGTTGGGAAGATTTGGCCCCGGTACCGGAATCCTTCCGGAGTCACTGTTACATATTCTATCCTGGGATTTTAGAAAGAAACATGTATCAGTATCACTTAGGGTAGCTGTGACAGTGACCAGAATGGATGTCCACCATGTGAAGTAGCGGGGGAAAGGAGATGACAGAACCTGTTGCTGGCCCTGTGAAGCGAGGCTGCATGCAGCCGAGTACAGTGAAGGCCCAGGAGTCAGTGGCCCATGTGCTGCACACAGGCTGCCCAAGGAAGGGTGTCTGAAGGTTGTGCCACCACACAGATGTAGTGTGAAGGCAGCAACTACAGGTGAAGGGGAAACACAGGACAAAGAATGTCAAGGTCAGAAGAGGGCCCCCAAGGTGGCAAAGTACCATGCTCCCTACTCAGGGGGTCTTTCTTCAGTGGCCCTAGAAAGTAGTTAGTTTGCCCTTATTCAACACTTCTGAGAGCAGGAGAATAGCTAAGAGGAGGGGCCCTAGGTTCAGGCCTGGTTCTTGTTTTAGTTTAAACTCTGCCACTTACCACCTATGTAACACTGTAACAAGTTACTAAATCAGAATTTGTTTCATTTGTAAAATAAACATAATAGCACTTAAACCCACAGTGTGCGTGTGGGGACTGAGAAAGCATACATAAAGCGCTTACCACAACACCTAACTCAGGGTTGCGCTCAATCAAGGAGAGCTATCAAGAGGCAACAGACAATGCCAAGTATGGCAGAGTTCTCATTTACATTCAGCCAAAACCTGGTTCCTAATCTTCTCCAAGTATGAATTTTGCCATACTTGGAGAATGTGCAAGAAGTCTGTGTTCCTTTCCATAGGAAGCCATCATGACAGATCTGCTCCTGGTTACAGGGCCCCAGCTCACTCAGCTGTTCCTCATGGGACAGTTACCAGCCTCACACAACCTTGGCTGTTATCTTCTGGAAGCATTTTGGTGGAAAGGCTTCTCAGAAGGGAATACAATATTCCAGATGTGCCCAACATGGGGGCCCAGAGTATGAGGCTTTGTCATTTGGCCCCCAGCCCCACTAATACAGTCTGAGTTGTGTTTCACATGTGCTCAGTACAGGGAAAAGAGCAGAAATGCATATGACTTGGCCAAGGGCCAAGAGAAGGATGGAGGTAGGGCTTGGGGAAAGAAGACTGGTGTGATCACTAGTGTGTGCAAGAGACACAGAAGGTAGGCCTAAGGAAACGACTTTCCTCCAGCTTCAGGGTGAGCTAGAGAGACACAGGTAAAGGGATACCTCATGAAGGGCAGCCTGCTAGTCATACACAGAAGAGGCAGAGGAGGAGAAAAATACCCCCGGACTGACATCCTTCAGTGTGGGCACAAAAGCCAGTACACTGCAGCATCAGTGAACCACCCATGTGCTGAGTTCTCGGGAGGGTAAAGCAGGGAATGGCAAGAGGCCAGTGTGCCGCCCCAGTCTTGCACCTATGAGTGTCTGGGATTCCCATCACTCTTTGGGAGAGAGATGAGTTGAAGGGAACTCTTTCAGTGCTGATGAAAGTGTCTGTCTTATATAAATCTTTGCCTTTTGCTTCTAAATCACCACCCTCTTTTCCCATCTCCAACCTCCACCTCCGCTATACATAGGCAAGAGGAAAAAGGCAGTCAGGTAGAATCAGAGCCACATGGCTCCCTTCTAGCCTGTCTGTGGACCCCAGTGGCAGCACCTTCTCAGCACCAGTGCTCACCTGGGTTTACCCCGGGGCTGGTATCCCAGGAGGAACTTGCCGGGCAGTTCCTTGCAGGCACAGATGAAATAAGGGATGAAGGTGGGCTTCTCCTTCTTAGTTTTGATGAGCAGCTCTTCTAATTTCTGGGGGTAGAATGAGGGGAAGAGGTTGGGACAGCAGCATGCTTGGTACACAATGTCTGGCGCGTTCATACATATACTTCCTTCAACACCTGAGGGTCCTCTACACTGAAGGGAAAGTGTATATCCTTAGAGGCTTCAAGGTGCCATCTCTCCTCGGAGGGCTCCCGGCTCACCTTGCGGTCCCCACCACTGCAATCCTGATAATACTTGTGGTTCAGAAGATCCCGGGCAAAGGATGCCATGGGCTGGACATAGCGGGCAACAATCTCATCCAAGTCCTCAAATTCCTGTGGGAACAAGTTAAAGGCTCCATGTAATATATCCAGATTTGAGAGTCCTAGCCCTTCATCAAATCAACCCTCAAGAGAAACACAGGAGAGGGGCCGGGGATTTAGGTCAGTGGTTTCGCTGCCTGCTGTGCAAGCACAAGGACCCAAGTTCGATCCCCAGTACCAACAACAACAACAACAAAAAAAGACCCTGTCTCTAAAAAATACACAAAGAATGGGCCAGGGATGTAGCTCAGTAGCGCAGTGCCTGCCTGGCAAGCCTGAGGCCCTGGGTTCAATTCCTGGTATCAAAAAAGAAACGTGGAAAAAAAAAAAAAAGAGAAACGCAGGAGGACTTACTTCCTTGTCCTGCTAAAGCTGTACTCCATTACAAGGTACCCTCACTTTGGGTCATACATCACCACACTGGCTTATGGAGCACAGAGTTCTGTGACTCTTCCCTGGTTTTTGGGAACAACAGGGGATTCACTAGACTTCACCCAACACAGGAATGAGAAACCTGATATAGGTGTATGCACACACACAAGTGTTTTCTCCTCTTTCTCACTGGATTTATTTTAAAATTTGGAGGACAAGGAATAAGGGGCCAAAATATACAAAGTGAACAGAACTCATTCTACATGCCATCTCCTGTGTTGCTTTCCACAGCTAAAGTACATATAAAGCATCCAAATTAATAATGTCAGATGAAAGAGAGCAGAAAGGTCTTGTTTCTGGCATCAAACCAGGCTGTCAGGTGGGTAGGCATGTGTCTCACCTCACTGTTGATCCACAGAGTGGCTCCCAGGCTGAAGGCATTTTCCTTCCCCTCCTCGCGCACGTCCACATGCTGGTAGATGCCATCACTGACTTTCCAGGTCACTGTTAGGTGGTTCTCTCCCTTGCTGCTTGGTCGGATGATAACGTCACCCTGGTCCATGGTCTCCATCATCTTTTCTGCTTGCTTGAAATTGATATTATGGAAGGATGGGTGTGCAATCACTCGTTTGATGTATGCTAAAGAGGGCAGGAGAGAAGTACAGACCAGGTGGTGGGGCTGGGAGCCAACATCAATGGGACAAATCAGGGCTTGGTTTCTGACCCACTATAAAATGAACTCTTTTATCTCTCTGGGCCTGGATTCCCTGATACAAATGACATGTTAAGACTAGGCTTCAAGGGTGCTGAGACAATGAGGTTCGAGAAGCACAAGGCCTTAGTGAACAAATGTGACCACAAGAGTCACTTTCATAACATCTCTGTGCCTCAGGCCTTTAAAGTTGACTCCCACTCCCACTGGACTGATACACATACACCCTGTGGCCTGGGTCCAGCAGTGGGAAAGCTACCAAGATTCGGGGACACACTCACTGGTCCTCTGCTGCTTCCGCTTCATGTCTTCCTCCTGCTTGTGGTCTGTTGCTTCAGCATCAAAGTCATAATAGGTATCCTTGGGCAGTTTCCACTCATTGTTCCTGTCCATGAGGTCTGAGGTACGGCAGGTCAAGTCTGCACTGAACTTCTCGATGTCAATCTTCATGATGCGGCAGTGAACAGTCATTCCCACCTAGACCCACAGAACATGTGAGCTGGAAGGGACAAAGATTATGTAGCCCGAAGCCCTATTTCATATATGAGAAAACCAAAGTCCAGGCAGAAAGGTGGGACCTGCCCAAAGCCCATCAGCTAAGCAGGAATCTGGGGATGAGTCTTGCGGGAAGACCACAGGTTATGCCCTGCACTGATACCTCCCAGTCTAGACAAGAAAACCAACTGCAGGCTGCTGGGTTTACTCTTCTCTTCTACCATAAAGTTGCTACTACTGTTCCTAGGGTGTGTTCAAAGGTTCGTTGCTCCCTTTTTGGAAGGGAAGCAAAATAACAACTTTTTTCTGTACCTCACCAATTTGCTTGAGCCCTTTGGTCTAAATATGGCAAAAGTCAGTTACCCTGCATGGCTCTCCTGTTGAAAATTTGCCGGTTTATTATTAGGAATGTGTCTCCCTAACCCTGCTAAGGGCAAAGCTCTCCTGAGTTCATAACACTTAGAAGTAGAGAATCTGGCAGATCTGGCCTCAGCCATATCACTGACTGACTGATCCTGAAAGACAAGTGACTTCCTCTGAAAAAATAAAATATAAAATAATCTCTTTCCCATTAGGTTGTGGGAATAAAAACAACATAAGTACAATGTCATGTGCTGGTGTCTAGTAAATGTACAATAATGTAGCCATGGCAGAAGAATGTATTAGAAAAGAGGAATTTACTTAGGGATTTGCTCTTAACTCTCTTAAGCAGAGACCATCTGAATGTTCCTTCTTTGTCATCTGGTTGTGGGTTGAGGTGGTCTGTGCCACACATTTTTAATTCATCTCCTAGAACAGTGCTACTGGGCCCTGGAAGAATACGGGGGGTCTTTCTGTTTCACAGCATGTGGTGCTAAGCCTTGCTTTCTGCCCTCTGCCTAAACCACAGCTTCCCACACAGGAAGAGAACTTGAGCTCAAAGGGTGGCAACAGGCAGAAAATGCTTTAAAGGCTATGGACAAAGGCAGCTACTCATTCAGATGCTGCTCAGCCTAGCCTTTTCCAGTTAGTCAGAAATCTTCCCTGAAATTTCACCAGCAGGCACTGGGAACAGAGCCTAACTTCTAGAGGGAAAGCCCAAAGTTAGCCCTACTAGTCCAACCTTAGGCCAATCATTCATCTACCTTCACTCGCTCCTCAGGCCGCTTTACCACTTTGTCACTGAGGAATTTGGTGGGGATGAAGCCAGTGACACCATTGTCTAACCGTGTTTTGACACCAATGGCCTGGCCTGGGCACGAACCGCTGTCAAAGTGGTTCCAGACCTACAGAAGGCATGAGAAAAGAAAACTGATCATTAAGATTCTGGGGATCACACCTTCAGGAAAGAGCTGATGCTTGGCACTGGGCTGAAAACTCAGTCACAGGCTGAGAGACTTTCAACATCTACACTGTTCCTTGACTCATAGCTGATGTTTGGTACCATAGGCCATCAGATGAATCTTTCATGCTTATCCAGTGTACATCCTGCTAGCTCCAAATAAGGCCCTTCCCCTTTTGTTCTGCCCCAGTGAGCACAGAAATGTCTACTCAACCTTCTCAGAACAATTCACTAAGTGAACCAGGCATCCCTTGGCTATCTTAGGTCCTAGACAAATTACACCAGCTTCTTCTACTGGGTAAAGTTGACAAACTGTCCCTTTTATAATCTGCTTAATAAAATGTTAAGGCACAGAAAAAGTTTTTAAGTGGCTTTTTTGGAACTGGGGATTGAACCTAGGGCCTTTGCACTAAGCTATAGCCCCAGCCCTTTCTTTTACTTTTTTATTTTAAGACAGGGCCTTGCTAAATTGCACAGGCTAGGCTTGAGCTCACAATCTTCCTGCCATAGCCTCTCAGAGTGCTGGAATTAGATGTGTACACCACCATGCCTGACTTAAATGGCTTTAGTGATTTTTGACCATCAAAAAGGCAGATGATGTCTAGAAGCATGTGGGATGAAATTAAAGAGCAAAAGTTGAAAGGAGCCAGGCGTAGTGGCCTATAATCCCAGCACTTTGGAGGCTTAGGCAGGGGGATCACTGTGAGTTTGAGGGCAGCCTGGGCTATATAGTGAGTTCAAGGCCACCCTGAAATACAGAAGTAGACCCTATCTCAAAAAAACCACACACACACACTCACACACGAAAGGAACCTGCAGGCATCTTCTAACAAGCACATCAGGGACACTGTGTCTACAGTGTAGGTAAGAAATACATGTCATTCCCTAATCTGGTGGAGTGAGCAACTAGAGAATAGGATAAGAATGAGGGTGACCATGCTAGAATAAAGGAAAATACAAGTTATTTCACAGTAACATACAGGAGAATTTCATGTGAAACCTGTATGTACTCTACCTCTCTTCTTTGTGTACTTGTTTGCTAAGAGCATGATCTAAAACATTCCTATTTCTGATTACTTTCTAGATCACCAGGCAGGCCATTCAAAGAAATCCACTGATCATGTAACACTGCAGCACATACCTCACTTAGTTCAGGGAAATTGTCTTGCTGACAGAAGGGGCACTGCCACAGCCCTGTCTCATCGTTGCGGATCGCCTGGTCATAGCTCTCACCCTGTGGACGCCTGTGAGCAATGCCAGTGACATTGCAGATGATGAGCTTTCCTGAAGGAAAAGAAAGGTCAGAAAGGAAGGAACAGGCTCAGAGAACTAGAGAGGGGACTCTATCACACCATCCTTTTTGTGGACAGAACATCTGACTTAACAGTATCTCTACTGATTACCTTTCCTTCCTGAAAAAGGTACAGCTTACCCAATTGGATGGTAGGGGCAAATGAGATGCATTGGAGTGGCTCCATTAAGATCCCAAAACAGGTTAGAAGCGTAACTTGATTTTGATCTCAATTTTGACTTTCAATGTTAGGTCCTAAATTCTTTTAAAAAAGCTCTCTTGGTCTTCCCTACCTATAGTATAAACCTGCCTCTTTCTACTGGAATCACATTCTGTGTCCCCCAACATATTCACTTTTAACTAAAAATATAGCCCTAGAACTTACCAATGTAGAAAGTCTCTGGTGTTTCTTTGGTTAACATATTGAAGATCTCCTCTGTATTAGGAGAGCGGTAGGCTGTCCGAAGGTCCTTGTATCGACAGCTCAGTTCTGCCCTGATGTCATACAGTGTGATGTGTTTGTCACCATAGCCCTGGAAAAAAAGTCTATCAGGAGAATCCTTGCAACTGTTTCCCAACCTGAGCCATGGAGGACTTTTTTCTTTTTTTTCCCTTGGGATAGAGTCTCACTATGTAGTTTAGGCTGCCCTTGAACTATTTAACCTAGGCTGTCCTCAAACTCACAGCACTCCTTCTGACTCAGCCTCCTGAGTGCTGGGATTACAGGTGCATAACTCCTGGCTCCCATGGGGTATTTCAAAGAAAGCAGTAGGCCAGCTGGCTCCTATCAAGGCTTCTTACCTTCTTTCCCTTCATTTATTAGAGAAGGTTTTCTTTCCTTTTTCTTTGAAACTGGTTTTCTACCACTGATGTACATCTCTAGCCGTTTAATTTTTGAAATAAGATCTTGCTAACTTGCCTAGGCCACGAACTTATCATCTTCCTGATAGCTGGGATAGTGTAGCTACTATGGCAAGTTCACTAAAGGAAATTTTCAAAGTCAGCCATGGGACACTGTAATGAAAATGCTTCATGAAAATTCCATGTGTAAAACAAATGCAAGGCTGCATTGTTAGAAGGCTACGTTGTTAGAAAGGAAGAAAGTGGGTCTAGAAGGAAATTACAGTGCCAACATCCTTCCAACTCCTTTCTGCCCTTCTCAATTATGGTCAAATCTGAGACTGTTCTAGCTCTTTGGTAAGTTTGTGAAAAATGTCCTTAAGAAACCTGGTAGTGCACAGGCCGAAGGAGACGCGAGCCTGCTGTCCTAACAGTACAGGGGTTTCTCTAGACAGTCGGTGCCCAAGTGTCTTCCCATCCAGGCCATTTAGGATGGGTTTTTCTACCAGGCCTTCCACACTGTCATTACCAACCTGTCTCTCCAATTCTTCTGCAAAAGCATCAAGGTCCAAGTCCTTGAGTCGCTCTGGGTTTTCCAAGATTTCTTCAAGGGCTCCTGCAGGATTGGCATCCTCAGCTGATTCATCATATTCCAGGGCATCCACTGCCATCTTCCTGGCCCACTCATAGGTCTCAGGATGGACTCGGGAACCATCAAGGACTTCAATGTATGAGTCAGTGCTGGAGGAAAGGCAGAGAAGGAGCAGGATATAGAACAAGAAGTTTCTAGTAACAACCCAAATGTCCACCAATGGGGAGGTGGTTAAATAAATCAGGGCACCTCCATATGATGGAATACTATAAAGCCATTAAAAAGAATGAGGTAGATCTATGTGTGCTGACATGGGAAGATGGCCACAATATAGATATGTAAAAAATGCACGGCAAAACACTATGAACCATATGATCCTATTTTTGTAGTAAATGGGTAGTTAGTAAATGCATAGCAACAATAAAATTTAGAAAAACTCTACTATACATAAAAATTGTTATGGTAGTTATCTCTGGGGAGTGGGATTATGGGGGACTTTCACTTTCTGTATATTTGTATATGTTGAATTTTATATAATGAAATTATATGAATCTTAGAATAAGATGAACAAGAAGGGGGAAAAAGACCTTTGAAAATTTGCTGATGGCTATTTTCCCCCATAAAGCCTTCCCAGGCTGATCTTGCCCGTGCACTCACATGGACCTATGTTATTCGTGGAGTGTTACAGCAAAGCTGAGTGGAAAATGAAGTTTTAGAACTTGAAGCCTATTTCCCCACTGACTTCCATTACTGAATGAGGAGCTATGTGCCCGTGGAAAAGATCCTCCAAAGACTGAGTTGATAACTTCTGGAGAGGAAGAGGTCAATAGTGAAGTCCAAAATCCAAGTGAATAGAACTTTCTCTCAATAACATCATCTTAAAACAACAAATTTCTTTCCCCCTTCCATATTTTCTCATACCCACACTCTTTCCATTGCCCCTTTTATTCCCATCCTTTTCTGGCTGCAACAAACCACAGTAACAAAAGAAGTTTTTGTCCACTGAACAAAATCTTGTTTTGACTCTTAAATTTATAAACTAAGTTGGCCCTTTGATGTTTCTCCCACAAAAAAGGGCTCTAATAATTGAACTGATCTTTTCCATAGGTTAAGGGCTCTTGACTGAATATATTCCTTACCTTTTTATTTATTTATTTTTAGTTTTTGGAGACAGGGTTCAGACAGTAGTTCAGACTGGCCTTAAACTATGTAGCCGAGGCTGGCCTTGAACTCACAGCAATCCTCCTGCCTCAGCCTCCCAGGTGCTGAGATTACAGGCATGTGCCACCATGCCTGGCTCTTTACTCTTTCTTTATTTTCTGGTACCTGGGGTCGGACTGAACTCAGGACCTTGACCTTGTGAGGCAGGTGGGGAGCCACTGACCTAAATCCCTGGCCCCCAGCTCTTTACTTTTTCTTTAAACATTTTCTAATTTAAATGGATTGGGACCCTTTGACACCCCTAATCCCCTGAAGCCCAAATCATAGCCCAAGGGAATTCCTTCTGGCCCATCTAGGCAGAGGGCATCACCTGTCCCCCAGGGAGGCTGTGTCAATCTTGAGGAAGCCAGCACAATTCATGAAGACTTTGGGACCCATGTGGCACATGGTGACCAGCTGGGTCCGGCTTTCAAGTCTAGTGTTGTTCTGCTTCAGGATCTAGGGGAGAAGGCTGGAGTGAGCCAGGGCAGTAACCAGGTCCTATATCACTAGCCTGCTTTCTGGACCCTGTAAAACCCTCCATGAATCCACAGTGGGACCTGTCCTCCCTCAGTATCTAACTGAGCACAATACCACATTACTTACCATTAAAATAATTTCATTAATGAACTACATTGTTTATCTATCAAAGACTACATATAGGTACTATATATCTTAAAAGTATACGATATATGCCACAGTAACCACTACTCAATTATTACTCATCTTTTTTTTGAGACAGTGTTTCACTATGTCATCCAGGCTGGCCTTGAACATGTGACCCTCCTGCCTAAACTTCCCAAGTGCTGGGATTACAGGGGTGTGCCACCATGCCCAGCCCATCACTCTTTAAGAAAGAGTATTATCAATCACTTTGAAGCTATTTCTTTCTGAGAAACTCCACTGTCCTGAGATTTGTGCTGACCATTCTCTTTGCTTTCTCCTTTGTTTTAAATCATGGTTTACAGCCATTTTTCAATGAGCCATTACGGTACAGCAGTGAGGAACATAAATTTGGTCACCTGGGTCTGAAGTAAAACTATTTCACTACCTAACTGATTCTGGACAAGTGACTTTTATTTATCCGGCCTTGGGCTTCCTAATCTGTTAAATCATAGTGATAAAATATATCTTTATAATGAAATAGTAACTTTAAAATTTTTTGATTCAATCCAATCCTACCTTCAGAAGGTGGGTCCCTTTCCGAGGTCCCAAGCCACAGACATACTGGATCAAAGCCTGGCTATAAGGATGGGCAATGGCACGATTGACATCCACCCCGACCTCATTGACTCGGTTGATAAATTCACAGTACAAGGCATTGAGTAGTTCTTCTTTCACAACGTGTTCCTATCAACATACAGCAGACAGGGTAAGGTTACCGTGCTTTTTTGTTCATCTAGCTTGTCTGTCACATCCTACTCACCTGCAAGGGGTGAAACTTGAGACACAAGATGTCTTCATCAGAGCTGCACACCTGGGCAAACTCTATCAGAGGGTCTTGGATGCGCCGGGCCAGGGAGACAGCTTGTCTCAATACTGGAGGGTAATCCCGGAACTCTGCCTGGAGTCAACGAGGGTCATCAAGGGTGTTAAGGTCCAGTGCCAACATCAAGAAGAAATATAAACCACTGTAGCATGAAGCCACTTTTTCTCTGGCACATTTTTTCTTGGACTCCCCATCTGTGCCATAACTGGGAACATGGAAAACCACTGCATGGGTAAGTGAACAGATGCAGTACTGAGCCCTGATAACATTTGTTTTCCTTTTAAATCACTCTGGGATTTATAGCACTTGCCTGGGCATTCCCTGAGGGTGGGGCTTCAAAATTACCTCTGACTTTTTGCTGTTCATATAGAGAATGGCCAACTCGTTGTCAACTAGCTCCACTCCAATAGAAGACAGCTGTTGGCCCTGGTCCAGCTCATGCACAATGCGCTTTATATCCTCAATCAACATCTGGGCATCCCTGGAGAGACAATGAATAGCAGTCAAAGGATGTATTTCCTCAGGGATGGATAGTCTCATGACTGGGGTGAGCAGGGGTGAGGAGGAAACAGCTTTAAAGATAAAGAGGAATATTCCCAAAAATATCAATACTCTTGCTGGAGTATTGATATTTTGGGGAATATTCCCGTCATGGGGATATGCCAGACTCAACAATAAGGGATGAGTGACTTTGGGTCATAGCCTTATCCCAGGCTTGGCCCAGTGCTTTGGTGCCCTTACCTGTTCTCTCCTGCAACTGTTACCACATGAGGTTTCTTGTTCAAAAGAAATTTCTTTAGAGTCTCAATGTCTTGCGCCTGGATTGAAAGAAAATTAGAGCTAAATGGCTCTGAGCATGGGGAAATTTCAAGCTCCTTAAGAAGCCTGAGATCTTACAAGACCAGAGAACAGCAAAAGCTGGAAAGGTTTCAGAGGGTATCTGATCCCAGCTGCCACTAAGGACTTATTCCCATTTGTCACTTTGGTTAGCCTGCTTCTGCTTAATCGATTCACTGATTAGAAGTGACTTTGGTGATACTAGTGGTTAAAGAATGGAAAGTTCCCCTTTATTGTGAACCAAGATCTGTTTCCCTCTAATACTTAGCCAACGGTTCTAGTTGTCCCCCATCTCTCCAACTTCCCAGCTTTCACTTTTTTCCCCTCTGGCAGTACTGGGGATCAGATCCAGGGCCTTGTGCATACCAGGCAAGTATCCTACCACTAAGTCACATCAGCAGCTTTAAAAAAAAATTTTATAGGGCCGGGGATTTAGCTCAGTGGTTTTGCCGCCTGCTGTGCAAGCGCAAGGACCCAAGATCAATCCTTGGTACCAAAAAAAAAAAAAAAAAAAAAACCCCAAAAATTTTGAGTTAGGGTCTTGCTCAGATTTGCAATATTCCTGCCTTAGGCTCCCAACTGGCTGGGATACAGGTGTGTACTACCATGCCTGGGTTGGTCCCAGTTTTGATGAAGCAAAACAAAGAACTAATGTCTATGTTCTTTCTGGTGAGGACCTATTAAAAAGGACAACATGGCAAGTACTTGTCTTCTTCACCTTAAATATGCCCAGTTCCTACTATAGTTCTTTATGATTTAATTTCCAATCCACACATACTTGGATATCCTACAATTCCTGTGGATGTCTATTTCATTTCTTTTGTGACTTCTGCTGAAAACCTGAGTATAATAAAGTGAAGGTGGCAGTAGTATTACCAAAAAGCCGCGACTGGCACACAATGTGAAATTGATAATCAGTCTTATCTGGGCCCCAGGGAACTTCTCACTGGTGAGATTCCTCTAAAGATTTTGGACCTCCAGCCAAAACACAATTATGTTCCTTCATCATGGAAATGCGACACACCTTTTCCCTTTTTGAGCTGTTCTCAACTTTAAAGCATGCTACTAATTTTCTAAACATTAGAATTCACTACATTCCTGTTGTGCCCAAATCCAGCTGGGCTACATATGGATGGCCTCTTGTATAACTACATGTCAGTTGGGGGGAGAGGGTGTGTCTAAACAGTCTTTGTCCCTCTTTAAACAGGAGTCCCAATGTTGGACACGATGCATTACGTGTTGTCTAACAAGAACAAAAAACACCCTGGAGCCTTTGGTTTGAGTATTACGAATCTGTTAATATTTTCTAAGATTATTATATTTCTGGCTTAAACCTGAGTGTGATCAACTAAATATACTTAGGTGGGTCTTATTTATATAAACCATGGCCCGATAGGACTATGCTAATACTCTCATTTCTATTTGAAAATTTTTATTGTAAAATGCTTTTGTCAGTTCTTTTCAGAATGGGGCTCTGACAACGAAACTGTAAGATACTACCACGATAAAAAATTTCAGAAGTGGGCTGGGGACTTAGCTCAGTGGTGCCACTGCCTGACTCACAAGTGCAAGGTCCTGAGTTCGATCTCTGGTACCAAAAAAAAAAAAAAAAAAGCAACCAGAAGTACACAAACTAGATGAATTCAAATTCCTCTTTTCTTAGAAAATAAGGCACTGAAAGGTTAATGCAGGGAAAAGGTTGGCTTGATGCCCCAGTGGCTTTCAGCTCCTGGAACAGTATGACCCAGATGCTGGTAACAACAGAGGCAGCAAAGGCAGATCTAGAAGCACACAAGGCCTAGGAACTGGACTCAAGCCAGAAGTAAATTCTGCACCAGATAACAGGAGTGCCATCTACTGTCATGGATGTATGACTGATGCCAGGGGATGAGACATCAGTGATTAGATCAGAAATAATAAAGCTCTTATATGAGATGTTCTTAGACCATAGCACTTATCCCACTGAATTACACAATGTACTTGCTAATCTCTGTCCTGGGGACTTGCCTTCTTTTCTCGCTCTTCCTCTCTCCATGCAGTTCGCCTTTTGGTAAAATGGGGAAGTCGGAGAAAGTCTGTCACTTCTCCTTCACCATTAACTAGGGCACAGAACACAGGGTGATCTCTGCCAACAAAACAGAAAAAGAGTGTAACAATCAGCAACATGAGGCTATGAATAAAAGAAGAATGAAATGAGGAAAACAGGTAAGAGACAGTGCAGGGCCAGTAGATACGCAGTTACCTGGCAGAGGAAAAAGCAATGCCTAGGACTCTAATGCCCTTTCCTTGGTTCTCATCCATAAAGTCGTCATCTTCTTCAACCTGCTGATCTGGTCGGTAGGGTGCAACCCTCAACCAGTTGTAGAGTTTGCGGCTACAGGCCTACGGAGGAGACACAGCAGATACTATGGTCATCAAAATCACCAACTATACCAAGGAGAAAAGTACAGGTAAACACATATAAGGTCATGTATTCGTAATGTGCACAAGCTTCTAGCCTCTTGGCAGGCTTACAACCCAAACGCATACCTAACTTTTGGGCATAGAACAGTACACAGAAGACAGTGACAAAAACAAGGATTATCTGGATGACTGGGGCAAGGGAGGAAAGAGGCTCAAGTGGAGAGCTCTTGGATACGACCCTTGTGCCTAGTTTGTACTGCCTCTCAGATTATGCTCCACTTGCCCCACTGTTTGTTTCTGTTACCCATGGGCTTACTAAGGGGTTCTTTCACTCGCAGCTCTAGTCCAGGGAAACCACAGGACTAAGGAAAACAAGTCTGTCCTCACCTTTATGACATATTCCTTGGCCTCAGCCAAGAGCTTGTTCTTGAGCTCTTTGGCCATCTGCACATAGAGGAACTGCTGTAAAGCTCGCTCAATAGCCATGGTGCGCTGACGGTTCCATTCCTGTACTTGATGGCTGAACTCATCTCGGTAGTAAAACTGTTTGATTTCTTCAAAATATGTCTGGTCATTGCCATAGCTGAGGTGAGATACAAAGCTATGGTGTTAGGGATGGAGAAAAAGTGACACTTGGATGTCCATAAATACTCTGAATGAGCTAGGGATAATGGATTGCTCTGAAACAGTGGTTCAAATTCCTAAAGGACCCCTCCTCTCACCAAGAGTCCCCAGCCAAGGGCTTTGCTTACCCTTCCACTCCCTTCATATCTATGCTGATGTCAATGGTGAGCAGCCCCTCATCTTCAGCCAAGCCCATCTTGAGGAACTGGTCATCTCTCAGTTCTTTAACAGGCTTATTCTTTAAATATTTAAAGGAGTAGGCATAGTGGGCCTCATCCACATCCTGTACATTGAGAAGGAATCATTAGTCTATGGATAGGTGTGGGTCAGCCCTGGAAGACTGCCTTGGTGCTTACAGGAAGACAGCTTGGCTAAGACCCAAGACCCAGTCACTCAAACAGACAGGAGGCCACATCTTGGTTCAAAGCCTTTTATCTAGCTCACCTTTCTACCTTTCTTGGTGGGGGTTATATTTAGCTTGGCTCTCTCCTGGAAGGTCTGCCTCAGCACCTGCCGGACAAGGGGTTCACGGGCAATCTGCAGGGCCACCATGTAGCGGGCACCTTCCAGTACAGCTTCTGGAGTAGGGAACTGGCTGTGGGGAAAATGGTGGAGCTGCAGGATGGGGGTGTCTTACCCCTCAGACCCTTCCTCCCAGCCACCTGCTACATGCCTACCTGCAAACATAATCCTTGGCCAGCTCCAAGGGTTCTGCAGGAAACTGCTCTGTTTCATGCCGCTGGTAGCTGTCCCGGAGGTTCTCCCCAAACTGCTCAGGAGTAAGCCCAAACTTTTTGGCCAAGCCATCTGAAGCAAATAGTAGAATGAAAGGTAAGGCAGCAGTTGGTCTGACAAACCTTTTGGGTTTCAGAGTCTAGAGTAACAGTTCTGTGTACAAACTTTAGTTTTTTTTTTTTGTTTTTTTTTTTTTTAAGACAGGGTCTTGCAATGTTCAGGCTGGTCTTGAACTATGTAACCCAGCTGGCAGTCCTGCCTCAGCTTCCCAGTCCCAGGATTACAGGCCTGTGCCACTATGCCTGGCTTGCGTATCAGACTTTAAAGGGGCCATGAATGAGCAGGACTAGGCTGCCAAAGAACAATGTAAAAACTGACTTGAAGCACCTGAGAGGCTTTTATGAGCATAAGATATAGGATGGACCCTTCCTCTGATGGTGAGATTCTCACTACTTAAGGAATTTAGAGGGGCAAACCATGACCATAGGGTGGAAGAGGGTAGAGGGTTTATGGGGATCATGTGATAGGCCGGTTCTTCACTGGACTGATGCTTGATTTAGGTATCCTTTCTTCCTATCTACTGGTCTTCTTCCTGAATAACCCATTGCTCAAGGCAAGAGTGCCCAGGCCTTAAAGAGGCTGGCTGTTACCTAGCCCTGCACTCTGGCAGATGGTGTACATGTCTCGGCGGGAGGCCTGCTTGAGCTCTGGTCCCCTCTGCTCCTCATCTTCTGCCTCCTCACCTTCACCTGAGAAGAAAATGTTGAGCAGTGTTAGGCTGTGATTTCTATCACTCTCAAGGATCTGACACATGTTGAGAAGGCCCAGAGGGGACCGAGCCAAGAGCATCCTTGGAGATGTCCCAGCTGTCAAGCCTCCTGGTTTTCTTTTCCATTACTCACCTTCTTCATCTCCCTCTTCCCTTACACGCTTTAGCTTCTTTCGGCTAGCCTTGGCAGCATTCTGCATCTTAGGGATGTCACGACCATAGTAAAGCAGGAAATGGTTATAGACATCTTTTAGCTCATCCATTGACTGTACGTCCTTGAGCCTGAAAGAAAGGTACATAAAAGCTCAGTTGTCACTGGGGAAGCAGTACATCTGTTTTGCTACGAGGAGTCTAATTCCAAGAGGCAAAGTCCCAACTAGAATGGGCATTTTTTTTTTTGGTACTGGGGATCAAACTTGGGTCCTTGTGCTTGCAAGGCAGGCGGTGGAACCAGTAAGCTAAATCTCCAGCCAAGGATGGGCATTTTGATTCTCTACTCAATAGACACACAACAGCCCTAGATTATACCTAGAGTGCAACTGGGTATCTTAAAGGAGGAATATGTCAAATTGAAATGGTTATTGGTGACTGTCAGAAATGGAAAAAAAAGAAAAGGCAGCATGTCTCTAGCAAAGTTCAAAGTCTTTGAGACTCCTCTTCAGTTGTATGGTATTAGCCACTAAACCTATTTGCTGCTCCTATGACTTCTCCAACTGTCAAGCTACTTTCTGATTATAATTTGGTTTCCCATATCATTTTATCTACATGCAATAAATATCCAGATCACCAAATCTGAATATCTGATACTTTTAACAGTTAAATTTTCAGTAAATCAATCCATGTCTTTTATATACCGATACATATATAACTAAGATGAATTTGTCAGAAAATTACTTTTGGTGTATTGACAAGTTGGATTTCTAAGGGGTAAGATCCTGTGCTGTAGATTTTGCAAAGTAACACTGGTCCTAGGGGACTGTCTTTGGTCTGAGAGTTCCCTGTAGTGGAACAAACTCCATATACGCTACCTTTCCATGTCGGTGGTGTCCAGAGCCCGGATGCCATCAGCAAGAGGTTTGTCAGGGTCAGCAGAGATTTGCTCATACTGATAAGCCTGCATTTTCTCAAACAGCCGGGTTAAGTTTTCTTTGCGAATCCTTAGCTGGGTCCACTAGGGAATAGGAGGGCAAGAATGAGTTCTGGTGCTCAGCCCTGAAGACCCAAAGTTGCTGTTCCTTTACAACGAGATACAGAAGGGGAAACTTGGCAGGCTTGGAGCAGCTGGGTTTGTAGTACCCTGGCAGTAATGGTGTCCAACCCAGACCACAGCTCTTTGGGGCCATATGTCCACCTTACCTTTTCATCCCACTGCCACACCCTCCACAGGTCATTGATGTGCAATTCAGGCTCCACATACTCCTTTCGGTAAAAGGCAATAAAAGGGACCTACGGTGACAAGGAGACTGAAGTCACTCAGAAGAAATATTTGCAAGGATTCCCTTTGTTAGAAGATAATCATCTCATGGACAAACAGATCCAGGAAACTGAACGGTTGAAAGTATGGCTTCTCCTCAGGCCTATCCAGGGCACAATACTCTCCCCAATAAGTAAAGATAATGCTACAGACAGGTTAGCCTTATCCTCTTGATTACTAAGGTCTTTGCTGGTCCCACCTGCTTATTAGGGACTACTTCTAAGGATGGGTAAGGTCTCCTCCTGACTTAGGTAGCTACCTTTTCCCTCATTCTCTGACTTTCTATACAATGAGACACCAATATCTAACCAATGGTGTTACCTCAAAATGCTGATTTCGCATGAAACCCAAAGCCTCTTTGATCTTCTGAATTGTGCTGGGCCCTTTTCGACTAAAGTTGCTAGTTGGCTGGCCTCGGTCTAGGTAATCACAGCTTTCCTACAGTAGAAAAAAGAAAGCAAGATACTGTTACTTTGTCTTCCCACACAAAACTGCTTTGTAACACAGGATGGCCTTATCTAATGAAATTTAGACATATCTCTTACATACACACACTTTTCTATACCAGGCACACAGAAGAACAGGGCAGGGAAGGAATAGTAGCTTCCCATCTAGTGGCTTCTGTGTCATGTCAAAATCTAAGGATTTCCGGGCATGGTGGTTCACACCTATAATCGCAACACTCTGGGTGGTTGAGGCAGGAAGACGCTAAGTTTAAGCTCAGCCTGGGCAACTTAGTGAAACTCTGTCTTCAAATGAAAACTAAAAAAATGTCTGGGGATGTAGTTGAGTGCAAAGGTCCTTGGTTTACTCTCCAGTACTACAAAACAAAACTTAAGGATCTTCAGCTGGGTGTTGTGGTGCATGCAGTAATCCCAGCACTCAGGAGGCTGAGGGAGGAGGATCATCACGAGTCTGAGGCCAGCTTGGGCTACATACTGAGACCCTGTCTCAAAAAATCAACCAACCAACCAAACAAATAAACAAAAAAACTAAGGATATTTTTTGGGTACCTGTAGAGAAATGGTTGGTGTGGCAAATGCATTCCTATAGATCCAGTCAGCTTCTTCTTCTAGTTCATCGTCTTCAGCCCCCTTGACAGGGATAGAGCGGAGCTATGGTGGGTAAGAGAAAAAGTGAGAGTTTAAAACACATACTATTTCTGGACAGAAATGTGTGTTCCTCAGGCACATGTTTTCAGTAACCAGCAAAGTACTGTATGGCATGAAATAAATATTTCACAGATTTCTTAAAGAGTGCCATTTCAAGACCACAAGCAGGGTGATAATCTTATCTTCCCTCCTCTAAGAGCTAGAATCCCTGGACCTAGGTCAGATGGGGTTCAATGTCCTAGACACTGTTCAAGGTTAGATGGTTACAAGATTGTTTCTTGGCTACAAGGTGATGGTGTATTAGCAAAGGCAGGGTGTGGCAGTTTCTTACCTGGAATCTCTCAGGCAAGTCAGTGGCTCGGATTTCATTGTCCTGATCTGTGAGGTGGCTGCTTTCCAGCTCACTGGGCTCATACATCTCAAAGATGCTCCTGCGGCTCACACGTTTCTTGGTGGTCTTCTTGGGCCGCACTCGGATTTCACCCTCTGCCTCATCGTCCTCATATTCATACTCTTCTTCCAGTTCTTCATCATACTCATTGTATTTCTCAAATTCACCATAGTCAAAGTCCACACCAAAGATCTCCTGGGCTTCCTGCAGGGCTCTGTAGATGAGAGGAAAAATGGAACCCCTGCACAGATCCTTTACTTGCCCCAGGGAACTAAGAAAGTTGGGAGAAAAGTAGAGGACCATATTCACTATAGAATAGCTTAGCTGGGGGATATTTATATGAAACTGTTGTTTATCAGAGGATAAAAGCCCATCTTTGGCACGTGCCAGTGATAGAAACCAAATAGCATCAGGACAGATGGGTCTGTACCGTGCTTAGTGGATCTATCTTCTATTGACATTACAGAGAGCAAAAGCTTTTAAACTTTTTTTTTTTGGCACTGGAGATCGAACTCGGGACCTTGTGCTTGCAAGGCAGGTGCTGGAAGCTTTTAAACTTTTAAGCTCTGATGTAGGCACCTTTTCCCCCACATTATATTTAGAAAGTCTACAGCTGGGTGTGGTGGTGCATGCTTGTAATCCTAGCATTCAGGAGGCTGAGGCAGGAGGATTGCTGCAAGTTTGATCCCCTGGACTACACAGCAAGACGCTGTATCAAAATTTTAAAAAAAGGTCAATATATAAATGCGTAAAGATGGACCTGAAGGGATGCCAGAGCTTCATTCATATTGGTGCCACTCTAATCCCTTAGGGGCCCTAAACTGCACAGCAAGCTCTTAGGGATAGTAGGAATACAATAGCAGGATTTTTTTGCCTGTCACAAGGTATTTGAGGCAGAGAGGCAAAATGGCTGTGAAGTGAGAATGTCCCGGGAAGCCTCTGACCTCCTTCCTGAATGGGCTCACTCAATACCTTTACCACTACTTTGTACCAGACCCCACTTACGCATCTGTGTATCCGGGCAGCTTTTTCCGCCACTTTGGTTTTTTCAGAGGCTGTCCATCATCATCCACAATGAAGTCGTCAATATCTGGGTACGAAAGGGAGGGGTTAGTGCTCAGTCAGGGACTGATCCAGATCTTAATAGCTTTAAATTCCTGCCTGTGAGAGGAGGAGAAAGGCTCCTGAAAAATAACTTCTTAATGTGAAATGCAGGAGACTGTAACTGAGAAATGGTTTCCCATTCCAGTTCCTAGGGACAGAAAATCCCAACATCCATCCAAATACTGGCTTCCCTGCCCAATGCCACACACCTGACTCTTCATCATCTTCCTCCTCTTCCTCTGGAGGTGCCATGGGGGCCTCTACAGCCTCCTGTCCTTCTTCTCCTTCCCCATCTTGGAAGATTTCCTCAGCAATAGCTTCTTTTTCATGTTCCTCTTTGCCATATTCCTCTTCATCATCATCTTCATCATCTGACATTTTTTTGACACGCCGGTATTTTTGCTAGTGGTGAGAAAACTTGCCTTATCAGGATCTGAGGGGTCTAGCACAAGGATCCCCGCTCTCCAGTCTCATTCCCATTTTCCCACTACAATTACCCTATCTAAGAGAAAGGGAAAAGAACATGTTGAACGATGCTCTTTCAGCTCCAAGGCCCACCCTTGAAACTGACAAGTTTTTCTCTAATAGGCACCCAGATCTGGGATGCAAATCCAGGCTCCACATCACAATGATATCAAGCATTGTTCTCTTCCCTGATGTTCCCCAAACTTTTATTTCCCCAGCACTGGGGATTGAACTCAGGACCTTGCATTTGCGAGGCAGCCACGGCGTCACTGAGCTAAATCTCCTGCCCTATCCCCAAACTTTTCTGGATATGCTCCATCTCCCAAGGAGACACTTAATTTCAGGGACAAAAAGAAAGATCATACTTACTCCTCGTTTGACTTTGACACCCAAATTCTCCTCAATAAGGTCAAAATCATCATCCTCCAGGCGGTCATCAAAAGATGCTGAAGAAAACAAGTGTTATACAAGGTGCTGGGGAGGTCCCTTCCCCACTGCAACTTTCACCCTAGCTCACTGACTAAAGAAAAGACTACTCACTTCGTTTTCTCTTCTTGTGGCCAACATCATCTTCTGAATCACCAGAGTCGCTGACTTCATCCTCCTCTCCTTCATCTTCATCATCATCATCATTAATAAAGCCTTTCAGGTTGCCTTGCTCATCTTGATCATCTAGATTTTCCTCTTCTTCCTCTTCATCTGGAAAACATGAGGCATGTTTGAGGCATGATGGTGATATATGAACAGGCTAGGGATGGGGCAAGGCTATCTGCTTAACTACAACTATCTACCAGTTCTGCAACTAAGGAGACATGTGTCATGTTAACCTTTCTCTAGCAGCAGCTTCTGGAAAGGATGATTTCTTTTCTACATTCACCATCTATCCTTTTTCTCTCTCCATACTATAGAAAGTTCACACAGTCTTTCTTTGAGATAGGGTCTCACTAAGTCACTAAGTTGCTCAGGCTGTTCTTCAACTTTAGATGTTCCTGTTTCAGCCCCCCAGAGTGCTAGGATTAAAGGCATGTACCACCATGCCTGCCTCATCATTTTTCTTTAGAAAAGATAATCTTTCTGTCTTCTCAAAATTGTTACTGGAGGCTTAATAGCCACCCCAAACCTATTTCCCTTAGTTATAAACTCAGTAGCTCTATGCCTTCCTTTGGCCATAATTATTCGGATAACTTACATTTCTTCTTTTGTCTTCTACTCTGCTAATGATCCTTAAAGGTTGAGTTTTGCTAGGACAATTGGAAACGGGGTGTATAAAGAAATGCTAGGTTGGCTGGGGATTTAGCTCAGTGGTTTTTTTTTTTTTTTTTTTTTTTTTTTTGTGGTACTGGGGATCGAACTCTGGTCCTTGCACTTGTGAGGCAGACGGCAGAACCACTGAGCTAAATCCCTGGCCCTAGCTCAGTGGTTGCCGCCTGCCGCGCAAGCGCAAGGACCAGAGTTCGATCCCTGGTACCAAAAAAAAAGAGAAATGCTAGGGCTAAAAGCAAGAGGCATATGTATGAATTTATTTATTGGTTAATGTCTGTTCCTTCTCACTAATGTAAATACCCCAATGACTGGGTTTTTGTATTGTGTAAGGCATAGTGCCTTTTAAACAGCAGACAGATACTCTTAAGCATTCTCTAAGAATGACTGAAAGTGCTCAAGCTGAACCTTTCATCAGCAAGAATCCAACTATCCAAAGTTAGCAATAGTGGGGAGAAGCTTGAGGCTGGGGCCTCCTCACCATCATCCTCTTCTTCCACAAATTTCTTCGTGACTCGGGGTACCACCTCGCCTTCATCATTGTATTCTTCCTCTGATTCTTCAGCCTCACTTTCCACAAAATCAGACATTGCTGCAGCTTCTCACAGCTTGCCTGAAAATGACTAGGGAAGGGAAGGAGGTGAGGAGCAAAAATGAGACATGTGATTTTACTGAGAGCTCTTAAACCTTCCCACAAAAAGCCTTTAAGCCATTTGGCCTGGCCCTGCCTGCTCAATCATTTCCACTTAGGGAGAAAAAATTAGGAAGCAGATGCCTGGGGCTAGAGGTATAGTCTGATCTCAGTGGTGAAGCACTTGCTTAGTATGCATGAGGCCTTGGGTCCAAGTCCCTATCCTCTTCCATTCTTCCCAGGGTTGCTTTTCTCATGTGTACTTTAAAAATTAAAAAAAAAAAAAAAAAAAAAAGGCTGTTATCCTAGACTTGTATAGGCATCACTTCTTTTTTTTTTTTTTTCTTCAGACATCACTTCTTTTACCCAAAGACTTTTACCTCACCATTTAGAGACAGCAATGGGCAGATGAGAAAAGAAACTACTGTAGGGATAATTATACAGGGAGGAATATGTTGGTATAGATTCTGTGACACGCTCATAGGAAGTTGGGGAACAGTAAGTGCCAGCTTTGTGAACACTTGCATATACATTATACTTGGTTATTAGCAGAGTCAAAAGGAACCCCTCCTTTGTAGGGGTTTGTGTGTGCTGGAATTCAACCCAGCTAGGCAGGCATGCTACCCAGAAAATCACTTTTCAATAGATCAATATTTCATAAACTTGAGCCTAGAGCAGGGCTATGTTCCCCAGGCTGCCCTCAAACTTACAGCAATTCTCCTGCCTCAGTCTTCTGAGCGCTGGGATTACAGCCATGAGCCACCACACCACCCGACAGCAGTGGAGAACTCTTACAAAGTTTACTGGGCCTTATGCAGGACTTTAATGGCACACATCACACAAGCCACCACACCAAAATCTCATGTTGGAACCCTGAAGGTAGCTGCTAATAAACTTGGCACCACTCCTCACCCTGTCCTATACAATGGTTTATTGAATATATTTCTCTTTCCTCCACCTTAGACTAAACATTTTTGGAAGACAGAGATCATATCTAACTGAGACTAATAAAAACCATGAAAACATAAACAGTAGTATAAGAGGCATTATATTATTTTCTACCAGAAAAGTTGTATTCCTATAGGTGTCGTCACAAATTAGGAACTGACCACTATGTGTTTGTTCAATAAACTTTCAGTTTGGTGGCTCTAATTCTCCTGAAAACTACCTTCATTGATATCAACCAATATCATAACCAATTAAGATTAGCTGAACTCAAGAAAATAAAACTGGCAGTATTGAGTTCTGATGGAAAAAGAAAGCAATGTTCAATTGTAGGCTGAGGTTTCAGATGCCATTCTTTTCCCAAACTTTAGTGAGTGCCTACCATGAACAGACACCCTGCTAGGAGCTGGAGATGAAGAGGAGCAGCACTGTCTGCTCTGAAGGAGGTGACTATTTAATAGAGGGAGGGATATTAAAATAATTAAGGAATATAAATCAGTTTTGTACAGGTATATAGATAGAGAAGACACACTAGAAGAGAACTGAAAAAGAAACCAAGAAATTCACAACATATATACAAAACCCAACCTAAACTAATACAGGTCTCTTCTTGGTACTTATTGTAAATAAGAACAGTTAATAAATACCCAATTAATCCTTACACCGTCCTATGAGTTACAGCATACTTCTCTACCCATTCAACAAAGGAGAGGTAAAAACTCCAGGGCAAGGCAACACAATTACCAACTAGTAAGGTATGTCTGACTCCAGGGTCACACTTTCTATCAGTAGTTCTCAAAATGTTGTCCAGGGACCACCCCTTTTCTTTCCTGAGTATGCAGTGGTTTTCCAGAGGTTATATGATACACGGTATCATAATAGACTGAATGCAGAATCAGATATGAGCATCCATCTGTACTTTACTAAGGTAGACATTAAAAAGTTTGGCTGCTGGGCATGGTGGCAGATGCCTATAATCCTAGCACTCAGAAGGCTGAGGCAAGGAGGACTGCTACAAGTTCAAGGCCAGCCTGAACTAATAGTGAGACCTTGTGTCAAAAAACAAACAAAAAGTTTTGCCAAAAAAAAAAAAAAAAAAAAGGTAGAACACTGCCATCTATTTGCTACATTTTTAATTTCTGAAACTTATTTCATAAAAATGTGAAGTTAAAAGGTAGTATGTTACTGTAAATCAAATTAAGTATTAAACATCAATAGAAATCTGGACAATATCAATAGATCTAAAGCAAAATATTTTTGGAATCCTATATTTTTTTTTTTTTGGAGACAGCATCTCACTAAATAGTTCAGGCTGGCCCTGCACTCACTATGTAGTCCAGGCTGGCCTTGAACTCACAAAATCCTTCTGGCTCTGCCTCCCAAGGGCTGGGATCAAAGGTGTGCACCACCACACCCAGCTCTATGTAATTCTTAAGAGTATAAAATGGTCAGGCGTGTTTCTAATGCGATCAGATCACCGTGGTAAGCTCAGGCAGGAGGATTCCAAATTCAAACTCAGCCTAGGAAATTTAGTGAGACCCTGTCTCAAAATAAAAAAATAAGGCCAGGCATGGTGGCTCACTTCTATAATCCCAGCATACAAGAGGCTAAGGGAGGAGGCCAGGCTGGGCTAGTAATGAGTTCAAGGCCAACCTGGAATACATAGTGAGATTCTGTTCCAAGAATAAACCTCTGTCTTCAACCCCCAGTACTGCAAAAAAAAAGGGGGGGGGGTCCGAAGACCAAAAACTTTGAGAACCATTATAAAGCCCCAGCATGGCTGTGACAGTTTTCAAGGTCTGTATTGTTAAGGTCATGTAGCTTGAGTACACCCAAAAGTAAAATGTCTTAGGCTTCTGCCAATTAAACATGGAGCTCTAATTGTGATTTTGACATTGTTCCCTCTTAGCCTTGAACTGAGCCATTAAAAATAATTTGGTTACAGCAGCCCCCACATAGTTCGCTTTAATTAGGCTATCAGAGCCACAAATTCAGCCTTTTAAGCCCTCAACACCTTCAAATTAAATGCCAGCTCTTGCAGACCACTTGCCCCCAGCCTGTTTGCCAGAGAGAAACACAGAGCCTACCTTGAAGAAACAGCAGCTTTCCTCTGTCCTGGGGGCAGTTGGTGCTCTGGGCTGCACATGGCTTGGGAAGACAGCTATTTTCCCTCATTCCCATTGCCTAGGTTAGCAACAAAGCACATGCTGTGCTATAGCTGGGGAATGCCTCCAATGTAGCTCAATGCCAAGACATCCAATTAAAAGAGTTGTGCCAGAAGCAATTCTGACTTGCTGCAACTTGCAGGAGCTAGATGTGGAGTGTGCTACAGCACTGCAGCCTAAGGATGCTAAGAAGCAACCACTCCAGAACACAGACAATAATTACTTGATTACACATAATTATTATTAATATATAGTATCTGGAATGAGCCTGATGTGGTTTGGATTTTGCATTTAATACTTAACACTCTTCAAATTTTCCTCATATTCAGATTATAAGTTAAATATGCCACTGGACTAGATCTATAAGGGAAATGTGGTGGTGAAGGGAGGTTTCTCCAGGCAGAAGCACAGCTGCAGTATAAGATCTGGCTCACAGCGAAAGGCTGGTGGTTACCATGACATTTTCTGCAAGAGGAATGGAGCTGGGATCAGATTGCCACAGGGGAGGCCCTCAGCAGTTCCTTCCTTTGAAAAAGAAGTTGTAGGAGGCAATTAAGAGAAGACCAGAGTGAAAAGAGATCTAGTCTGTTAATCCCTCAATTTTGCAGTTTCCAGCCACATTTTTTTTTTTAAGGTCAAACTTTGTGCTGGGCCTTGAATGTACAGTAATGAGTAAAATATGCCTTCTACCTTGGTGAAGTTCACCAATCTATCTCAAAAAATTGTAAATAAAGATATGACAGAACATGATTGGGGCTAGGGGTGTGTGGCTCACCAACAGAGTAATTGTCTACTAAGCAGAAGGCACTGGGTTCAATCTCCAGACTGCAAAAGTAAAACACAACAACAAAATCCGATAACTAATGTTATATTAAGTTGTACCCTAGGAAGATGACAGCAATATGAAGACAGAGATTGTGGATTATGTCAGAAAAGACGATGCATTAGTGAGGAGTTAAGAATGTGGTCTGGAAAAAAGGCAACATGAACAAAACCTTAGGGTTGAAAAGGATTGGTTGTTTGGGGAATAGCCCCACAAGTCTATTGTGCATTTAAACTACAAGTCATCTCACATTTTATATTTTGTGAGCAAGGGGATAGGCCCATTTCAAAGGTACCCAGGAGTGAATGAATATCTAATTGGAATTTAAAAATCTGAGAAAGTTTAATAAATAAAAGTTTCAGAGTGTAAGTTCTTTTATATCTGGGATTCAGAATTCTTTGTTACAAAAAAGGCTAATTACACTTAATTCAACCTTAAAATACAGGGCTGGGGATTTAGCTCAGTGGTGCCGCTGTCTGCCTCGCAAGCACAAGGTCCCAAGTTCAATCCCTGGTACCAAAAAAACAAAAAACAAAAACAAACACAAAAACATTAAAATACAGAAATGGGTAGTTTTGTTATTTTTATATGCACATTGGGTTTATAGAAAAAAAAATCTCAGAATTTTTTTTTTTGGGGGGGGATAGCAACATCAATCCAGAGGTGTTCTACCATTGAGCTACATCTCAGACCTTTTTTTGTTTGTTTGTTTTATTTTTTTTTGGTACTGGGGATCGAACTCGGGTCCTTGCGCTTGCGCAGCAAGCAGTGAAACCACTGAGCTAAATCCCCGGCCCCCTTTTTCTTATTTTTGAGACAGGCTCTCCCTATGTTGCTCAGGGTGGCCTCGTACTTGCAACTCTCCTGACTTAAGCCGCCCCAGGAGCTAGGATTTCAGATGTGGACCACTGCTCCCAGCTTAGAATCTTTTCAATAAAAAGCATACTCTTAATAATGGTTCTTAACATAAATAACTTAAAAATACTACTTATCCTTTTTCTTTCCATATTTACTTGAGGAACAAAAAAAAGGACAAAAGAGGAGCAGAAACAACAGACTTCTATAACCAGATTCAGAACCCTTGCAACACAGGGAGGAGGAACGTTACTGAGCCTTGTGCCACACATACTGGAGAAGATATAGTTCCTGCTCTAACACAGGGGCCAACAAACCTTCTCTACAGAGCCAGATTTGCCATTATAACACAAAAGTATACACAGACCATATGTAAATGAATGAAGTCGTTTAATTTGACCCACAGGCCTAGTTTGGTGATTTGTATCCAGAAGTGCAAGTCTTTAAAGAATTGATGACAAGAGTTCCACAGGGGCAGGTATGGTGGAAGACTCTTGTAATCCCCGCACTCTGGGAGGCTGAGGCAGGACAATTGTAAAGTTCAGCCTGGTCTGGGCAATTGAGCAAGTTAGCAAGATCCTGTCTCCAAAAAAAAGTGAAGAAAGGAGGAGTTGGTTTCTTCTAGAGGCAGTGGTTGGTGGGTGGGGTGGTGACACTGTTAAAGAACCTTCCAGTACAAGGCATGCACTGTGGCAGGAACAGAGCAGCCTGATTTGGGCAGAGGGAGAATGGTTGATGAGTCAGAAGTGAGGGCATAAAGATCTTTGTAGGTTAAATTAAAGAGTTTGGACTCTATCCTAAGTGTGCCAGGAAGCTACTGCAGGGTATTGAACAGAGAATTGATTTACTTTACTTGGTAATTAAACAAATACTTATTTAATGAGCACTTATCATATGCAAGAAATGTATAAGTAAAGGTCCCTACCCTTTACAAGACAAAGATTCCTGTATCCTAGTAGAGGAGACAAACCATAAACAAGTTAACCTTGCTGTAAGTACTAAGAAAAAAATATATCTCTGAGAAGGTGAGTTTAGTTATGTTGAGATGTCAAGAACAGACAAAAATAAAAAACACCATGCAGAGCCAGGAGCATAGAATCCAGAAGAAAAAGTGGGCAAGAACTTGGCATATAGTCAGTGATGTCCTAAGACCAATGTGATCAGAGCAGGCATGGTGAAGATGGCTGAATGAGAGGGAGGTGGGGTCTGTTAAACAGGGCACGAAAGCCAAGGAAAACCACTCAAGTTTTCAGTATGCAAATGATATGACTTGACAAGATTCTGCTTCATGGAAAATATAATGGAGGGGGATATAAGGGGAAACAAGGAAAACTAGGATATTATTCTGGTAACCCATGCAAAAGATAATGATGGCCCAGAATATAGTGGTAGCAGTGAAGATGAAAAACAGATTTGAAATATCTTGGATGTAAAAGTTACAGGACTTATAGAAGAATTAAAGACGATTCTTAGACATCTGGCTTTGGTAACCAGGTGGATGGGAGTACCACTTAGTGAGATGGAGAACAATGGGTCCGGAATGATGAGAAAACCAAACTTCTGTCTCTTTTTTTTTTTGGTACCAGGGATTGAACTTGGGATCTTACACTTGTGAGGCAGGCAGCCAAAATTTTCTTTTGATTATGTTAGCTTTGAGATGCCTAAGATAGTCTAATTAAACAGGCATTCTGACATATAATTCTGGAACCAAGAGAGAAGGCTAGGCTAGAGATTTAAACTTGGGAGTTGCTAGCTTTCAGATGGTAAATGAAGCTCTGGGACTGGATTACCTAAGGGAAACATGTACAGGACTCAGGATTAAACCCTGAGAAAAACCCAACATACACACATACATTTATTTAACATTAGGTACAGAGGAAAAATGACTAGCAGAGAAGACTGAAAAGAAATAGCCAGGTAAATGGAGAAAATCTGAGTGAAGTGTCAGTGAAACCAGGAGAGGAGAGTTTCAAGAAAGGAGCAAAAGGGCCAGGTATTTGGCTTAGTGGTTCTGCCGCTTGCACAAGCGCAAAGACCCAAGTTCGATCCCTGGTACCAAAAAAAAAAAAAAGAAAAAAGAAAGGGGCAATTGTGTCAAACAGTCCATAAAGATGAGAACAAAGTATCCATTGGATCTGGTAACACAGAAATCACTGGTGATTCTGACAAGAGTAATTCCAATGGATTGGTTGGAGAGAGGAGATTTGTATAATCTGAGTAATGCATAAAAGGTGAGAAAGTTGAATTGGCACAGATGGAAATCTGATTTGAAAATTTTAAAATTAGGATAACTGGAGAGGCATGTGAAGGATACCAAAAAATAATCTGCATGCTGATGGAACAGTGCATGTGTGCATGTGTTGTTTTGTTGCAGTACTGGGGAGTGAACTCAGGGCCTTGTGCACTCTAGGCAGGTGCTTACCACAGAGCTACATCCCTAGTCCTGGAAACAGTTTCATGGAGACAGGATTTGGTGGTTGGTTGTATTGGGAAATAATGGAGAGGAAGGAAACCAATGTTATGTGCAGTGTAGATAGTGGTACCATTTATTGAGATCAAGAACACAGAAGTTGCTGGGGATTTAGCACAGTGATTTCCCCACCTGCTGCGCAAGCGCAAGTACCTGAGTTCGATCCCCAGTACCAAAAAAATTTTAAAAAAAAGAACACAGAAGCAAAGGCAAATTAATTTTCCTCCAAAGATCATATGTTTCCATAACAATGAGCCGGCTTTCTTTTTTGTGGAGACCTCTGCAAGGGAAGATGCAAAATGCGATGCAGTCTCTCTAAACTGTATCATTTTCTGACATGATTAATCTCTTGATGAGATTAAAACCTCCTAGTGATGATGCTATGCCAATCTAATCTAGTAGTCACACAAGTGCTAATGTAATCTAGTAGCCACATAAGCCAAATGAGTAAAAATGAGTTTGTACTAGTGGAAGGGATGCTAAATTCACAGTTGATGGGACAGCAGTTGTGGTTTCTTTTTTTTTTTTTTTTGTGGTACCAGGGATCGAACTCAGAGACCTTGAGCTTGCAAGGCAGCTGCACTACCACTGAGCTAAATCCCTGGCAGTCATGGTTTTTTTAAAACGCTGAAGACAGGCCAGGCATACTGATGTGCACCTGTCGCTGGGAAAGCTGAGTCTGGAATATCTCTCAAGTTCAGGAGTCGGACAGAAGCCTAGGTAACACAGCAAGAACCTCATTTCAAAAACCAAACCAAACAACACTGAAGACCTAAAACGGGTAACGTGTAGTGGAACTACACTTTTATTTCTAAAGAAATGAGTCAAATTCAATACTGTTCACACTCTGGCTTAACAACACTCCCTTGCTCCTTGTGATATTACATTGAATTTTCACGGAAGTGTTTTTAGAGAGCTTAAGCCTATCCCTAAAGGGAAATTAATATCAGTTCTTGTGACAATGCAGGGAAACGAATTCCTCCAGCTAGTTCAAGAGAGTGCGAGGAGAAAAAGACACTGCAAGAAGATAAACATTCTGATGTTTATGGTAGGCGTTTGGAAAATGTTTGAAAAGCTGAAACTACAGAGAATGGATGGGCTTCAGGTACTTCTACAAGCCCTCTAATCTTCAGAAAGAGATGAGAGTTGCAACCATCTCCAAAAAGTTCTAACTGTATTATTCAACAATATTGGAAGCGCTATAATGCAGCATAGCTTCCTAGCCTGATAACTGAGTTGCTAGAAGCCAGGTAGGATTCACATCCCCAGAACAAACAATTCGATCACCCGACAGCAGGTCAGAAACCCTAGGTCCTTTCCATTCCCAGTCCTTTCAGGTGGCCCATTTTTCAAAAAGCTCCGAAGGACCGAACCCTACGAAGCCTGTTGATTCAACAGGCCACCCAATTCACAGGTTCCAGGTGCTACTGAGTTTGGAAAAGCCTTGAGACTAAGGGCAACTACCTTGCGTTCCTCCCCTCTCCCACGTCCCCCCTCATAGAGCAAGGAAGGCCTGAGGGGGCCCCCCTTCTTCCCGCAGACGACTCCCTAATGTCTCTTCCCTTATGGGACCAGGCCCTAGGAGCCCGGTTCTCCACCTGACCCAAGCGAGAAACATACTCTGTAGTCTGAACTTTACCTGCTTGAGGCTCGCCGCTTTTCTGGTGCGCAAAACCTCAACCGAGGAAAATGGAGTCGTCGAACCGAGACTGGGAATGAATAGTACGGACCCACCGCACGGACCCTCCACCGCCGCCACCGCCACCGCCGCCACCGCCACCACTGCTGCGTCAACGTGCTACGTCACTTCCGGCTCCCTGTCACTGGGAGTGGGCGGGCCACTGCTTGCTGCCCCCCCGCCCCCCGCCGGCGGCTCTCTTGGTGGTTCTTGTCCGTAGAGTGTGGAAGCTGGAAGAAAGCGGCTTAGGAAAGCCGCTGTCACAGAGGCCTCGAAACACAGAGAGGGGATCGAAGACTACCTAGCCCAGAGAGTTCCTCAGGCCGCTCTAGCCAAAGGAACCATAAAGATCAGATAAGGGCGTCTTCACTTCCTCTCTTCCCTGGTTCAGCTTCCGTTTCCGGGGAGGGGCTAAGTTTTCTTCGAAGATTAAGGGGTCTGAGATCCAGCGGGGATGGCTGTCATACCTCTGTTGTTGTTCGGAGGATTGTGGAACGCTGTGGGAGCATCCAATCTGGCTGTTGTTACTTGCGGTTCTGTGGTGAAGCTACTCAACACGCGCCATAATGTCCGACTTCACTCACACGATGTGCGCTACGGGTCAGGTACTACTGGGTACCGGGTTTGAGTGGGTTGGAGAGGCCTGGTAGACTCTGGAGAGGGCGGGGCCTTGGAAGGTTGGGGGTACCCTGGGGAGGTTTCTGAGGTCCAGAGGAAACGAGAACTGAGCTGTTTCAAGGTAACTTAATCGTAATATCTGCTTCTACGTACTGCCGCGCATGTTACTATGTACTTACCCCTAATTTTAAAACGAGATATCAGATGAGAAAATAGATGCAGATGAGGAAATAGACTTAGAGAAATTAAATCGCTTACTTAAATCCTTGCAAACTAGTGAATGACAGACAGGGTTGGATTCAATCTATCCAGATACAAAACTTGCTTTTAGCTGCTCTGGGCTGTCTCCATTCAATGCGAGAGAGATAGACATGTAGAAAATTACAGTAAGGGCTATATCTCTGAAGTCTCATTCCAATTGATTATACTCTTTGATTACAACCCTCAGTTTTCTAGCTCTTTTGCACCTTACCTATGCTTTTAGCGCCTTTTGGCCCCTTTTTACTCAATCTTAACTTTCTTATAAGGAACTTAAAGCAATAGAAGGCATTATAGAGGAAACTGACTTTTACCATTAAGATTAAAATGCTTTTTTTTTTTTTTTTTTGATGCTGGGAATCAAACTCTGGACCTTGTGCTTGCGAGGCAGGCGGTGGAACCACTGAGCTAAATCCCCGGCATAAAATGCTTAATAATAAGTAATTTGTGGGTCTATTCATTCGGCATAGATTTAATGAACATCTACTGTATGCCTAGTATTGGTCTAGATACAGATGACACAGTGAATCTGTCAAGTCACAAGAAAGGGAGAAAAAAAGACAAAAGAGAGAAGTTCAAAGGCTGGGGAATTAGCTCAGTGATAGACTGCTTACCCACCATATGCAAAGCCCTGTTACATCCCCAACATTGAAAAGAAAAAACAAAAAGAAGAACAGCTAGCGAGGTGTGAGGAGGATAACTTGGATAACTGATGATGCTATTAGCTGAGAGAGGAAATTCTCTCAGATGGGCTGGACTATAGTTCATGATTGGGAGTAGGGGACCTGTCTGACCAGTTAAACTAGGAAAGGAACTGAGTGGTCCTTACTGGGATGTCCTAACAATCCTAGCAACTATTCAGGTAAGCACTATACTTTAGGCTTATTTTTAATTTGATCTGGTTTTCTCCCTTAGAGCTACTGAATTAGGATGGAGGTAGAGAGAAGCTTAGAAATTGTGGGTTTCAAATACTCTTGGAGCTCAGAAGAGGGTTGTGTGCTGAATTTGAGATAGAGTTAGATACAGCATCTGGCAGATGACATTTGTGGTGTGATGAGAGTATATGAAATTGCTCAGGGTGAACTATGGTTCTCAGTCTGAAAATTACAGTAAATTCTGTCAACTTGAAGCACTGGAGATACTTGATAAATATACAAATGCTTTTGTCCTGAATCAGAAATAGAACTCTGGGTAATCCCGAAGTATAAGGATCAGAGTGGGGTAGAAAAAGTAAAAGATGAAATGTAGACCATAATTTAGTGAGCAGAGCTGTCAGGCAGTAACTAGAAGAAGAGTTGGTTTGCTTTTTTTTTTTTCTTTGCCGTTTTAAAAAAGATGCAACAAAGTATATACTAAGTGTGGTGGCAGATGCCTGTAATGCTGGCACTGCAGAGGCCGACGTAGGAGGATCATGAGTTTCAGACTAGTCTAGGTTAGGTAGCAATTTCAAAGCCAGTCTGGACTACACAGTAAGAAACTGTCTTTAAAAAAAAGGCAAATCCATGAGCTAAGGGGAGAAGACAATAGAGAGGAACTGATAGTTTGTTACAGTCGCTCAGATAATTAGTACCTACAAGGTATAAAGTGTTACATAGTGAAAGGGCAGTATCATTAAAAGCTTGTGGTCAGGTAGAGCCAAGGAACTGAAGGCAAAGGTAAGAGGAACAGGTGAGAGTATTTGAGGAAAGTATCTGGGAAATATTGTATGGGGTGCTTTCAAAGAATTGGGAAATGAATGAGGCCTAGGGAAGAGAATATCCGTGGAGTTCATGAGAGAGTAACCTATTTACTTGACTGAACTTGACAGAAAATAAGGCAGGAAGAAGAAAGGTGACCTTTGTGGAACATAAGTGGTGAAGAGTGTTAGTTCCAATTCAACATCAGCCTTGTTAGAGCTGTATACTATTCATACTTTCTAAAACCCCAGTGTAAAGTGGGGTTAATAATATTACCTAACTCAGAGAACAGATGCATGTATTAAATAACATGTGAGGAAAGGACTTGAGTTAGTGCCTGAGACTTGGTAAATGTTCAGTATACATTAGTTAGCTATGAATTATATATGCATATATGTGTGGGTATGTATGTATGTATGTATGTATTTATTTATTTATTTATGGAGACAGTGTCTCACTAGGTAGCACAGGCTGGCCTTGAACTTGCAGTGATCCTCCTACCTCAGCCTCTGAGTGCTGGGATTCCAGGGATGTGTCACTATGCCTGGCTACTGTGTGGTTACTTATTTTGCACCAGTTAGGGCAGGAGTCACTAAATTTGGATGACCCAAGAGTGTTACTGTTTTTGGTACTGGGGATTGAACTCAGGGCCTTCACACTGAACTGTATATCCCCAGCCTTCCCACTCTCCCCTTCCTTCTCTTCTCTTCTCTTCTCTTCCTTCCTTCCTTCCTTCATTTTGAAACTGGGTTTTAGTAAGTTGCCAAATTGCTTGGGTTGCACTTAAACTTTGGATCCTCATGTCTCAGCCCCCCAGTGTTGGGATTATAGGTGTGTGCTGCCAAGCTCAGTTAAATATTTTTATAACTGTATATTGGGGTACTCACAGGATTTTGGGAGTTGTATTGGCTGCTTGGATGAAAGTTGATGGCATAAAATTGTCTTATTTTAATTGTAAAATATGAAACATTTATTGTAATACATAGACATTGAATACTATTACAAATACGTTAAAATTATATGCTTAAATATCTGACATATACTAACTTATGTATTTATGTATCTAGTGCTCTTTGGAGCAAATTCTTGGAATTTCCTGATCTGGCACACTCTTAAATATAGTATATCGTGTAATAACTAAAACTATGGTGTATAAACACATTTAGTATTTTACATATTTTAATATTGTAGAAGAAAAAAATATTACCCAGCATAATGTTTCTTCTCCACCCTTGCACATCAGTTTTATGACAAAGGGCATGTTATTGGCCACAGGAAAGAGAAGAGTCGGATTGTACTCACTTGCCTTTCTTTTTTTGACTGCAGGAAGTGGGCAGCAGTCAGTGACAGGTGTAACTTCTGTGGATGACAGCAACAGTTACTGGAGGATACGGGGGAAGACTGCCACAGTGTGTGAAAGAGGAACCCCCATCAAATGTGGCCAGCCCATCCGGCTGACACATGTCAACACTGGCCGAAACCTCCATAGTCACCATTTCACTTCACCTCTTTCTGGAAATCAGGTGAGGTGGCATCCAGTGGATCACTGCTACTCTGCATATCTGCATTACTCAGTTGGCTTCTTATTTGATTTCTGGGTTCTTAACCCTTTCTTTTCTTTTCTTGTGGTAGGAATTGAAATCAGGGCCTTGCACATACTGAGTACATGCTCTACCACTGCAGTGAACTTCCAGCTCCTGGGTCACTTGAACTTTCAGGGAATGTAGCCCCTTAGTGGCTTCTTCCTCCTACTCCCTACTCTAAAACAGTTTTCCCATTAACACCTTGCATTAGCAGGGTAAATTTGTTGTAACTAAAGAAGCAACATTGACAATATATTTGTCAACTGAAGTCCATACTTTTCACCTAATGTTCTTTTTCTGTCCCAGGGTACTGTATTACATTTAGTAATCATTAGATTCCTGTTGACTGTAACAGTTTTTCAGACTTTCTTTGTTTTTGACGACCTTGAAAGTTTGGAGGATTGCTAGGCAGTGGTATTGTTGATCTTTTTGAATCTGGCTCATATTTTTCTTGTGATGAGACTGTGTTTATAAAAAGATTTAGGAAGAAAATCACAGAGGTAAAGAGCTATTTTCATCACATCCTATCAAGGGTACATCTATCTACATGATTTGTATTTGCTGTTGACCTTGATTACATGGCTAAAGTTGTGTTTGATTCATTTTTTTGTTTTGTTATGTTTTGTTTTTTGGTACCGGGGATTGAACTCGGGACCTTGCACTTTCGAGGCAGGCGGTGTCACCACTAAGCTAAATCCCTGGTCCCCTAAAGTTTTGTGTTTGAGTTTCTTTTCTTTCTTTCTTTTTTTTTTTGTACTGGGGATCGAACTCAGGACCTTGTGCTTGCCAGGCAGGTGCTGTTGGGTTTCTTCTTACAGTTATTCTTTTCATCTTACCCTTTTCTGTTCTGAACTCTGGGAGGAATTTACTATGTTCATTTCACCCTTAGGGAGTGGGGAGTTATGCTCTCCTACTTTAGGTTGGAATAGCTAGTTATTTGGAGTTTTCCTCTATAAGAGATTTGTCTTGTCTCCCTAATTTATTTACTCATTTATTTATATCCATGTGAACCTACAAATATATATTTTATACTTTGAATCATAACCCCTTATAACTGTCTTCATTTTATTTCTCAATTCCAACTTGGCCATTAGGAATTGCTTTAGTTAGCTTTTACAGGAATGCCCATTTGACAGTCTTTGTGTGTGTGTGTGTGTGTGTGTCTTTAAAAGCAGTTTCTTAGTTTTTGGCATTAAAAAATGCTTGAGGCTCATCTTGTTTATTTCTTGCCCTACTCTTAGAATCTTCAGTTTTTTCAAGGAGCCTGTTTTAGTTACTTTCTCGTTACTGAGACAAAATACCTGACACCCAAAGTTAAAGGAGGAAAGGTTTATTTGGCTCACAGTTCATAGAGGTTTCAGTCCATAGTTGGCTGGCTGCAAGGCAGGGTGGCATGGCAGAGGGGCATCACAGAGGAGAAACAGTCCATGGCAAAGCAGGGCAGACAGAAGGCAGCAAGCAGCACAAGACAACTCTAGATTCAGCCACCTCTGAAAAAGCCCCACATATGACTGCATGAGGCTTTGAGGGCACACTGAACACAAGACATAACAGAGCCCTACCTCCCTTTATTGGAGAATGGTATTAGAACCAAGATTTAGGTCCTAGGTGAGCTTATTGATACCTGGGTATTGTTTCTTTTAGGCCCTCTCTCCTGACAGAGCAAAGAAATGTTTTGTGTATGCAAACCCATATATATGTAAGTTAAAATAGGTTCTTTATGATGTCTCCAAATCTAATCTATTACCACATAGATTATTCTAGCCTCTTTTCTGTATTTATAAATTCCCACTGCAAAAATGAGATACTTGACTCCTATTATCCACCATCCATTTACTTGTTTAGTTCCAGGATACAAATGTAGTAACATCAGAATTGTTAACTGGAACTCTTACGGGGTACTTAATTTAGCTCATAGAGTACTGTGCTTATGCATAGTTCCTTTTGCCTTTAGTTTTACAGACTCCCTTTCCGAGTGGCTGTTTTTTTGTCATCTAAAGTTATAGTTAAAATCAGTAGATTTTTGGTTGTCATTGCCTAGAAAGTAAATATTTGGCCTTAAGGAGAATGAGATTTAGATGAACAATGGAATATAGAGAATCTACTATATTTTGTTTCATTAATATTTACTATCTCATTTAGTTCTCACAATGGTAAGGTGATATTGTCATCATTTTACAGAGGACAAAATGAAGGCTCAAAGGACTTACAGAGATTACGCTGAGATTCAAGTTCTACCTGAATCTAGAACCCATTGTTTCTCACTAGGTCACTTAAAAACTAGTTACAGGGGGCCAGGGATTTAGCCCAGTAGTTCCACCACCTGCCTCGAAAGCACAAGGTCCTGAGTTCGATCCCTTGTAACAAAAAAAAAAAGTTACAGGGCTCTAGGAGTATAGTTCAGTGAGTGTGTGCTTATCATGCTTGAGGTCCTGAGGTCAATCTCTAGCACACACACAAACACGGGGGCTGGGGGGACATATTTAGTTAGAGGGATGAACCAGGAATATTTAGAGTCAAATAGTAAGAATTCTAAAGTATTTTAATAGGCCAAGTGCAGTGGTATACGCCTGTAGTCCCAGTTACTTGGGAGGCTGAGACAAGAAGATCACTTAGGTCTAGGCAAGCTTGGGTAATATTGTTAATGTGTATGAATTCCCTTCTATTTTTCTTTCTTTGAAATGATAAAAATTTGTTATCACTCACTGTATTGTCAATTATTAATAGCTGTTTCAAGAACCTGTCTCTAAAGGAAAAAAATTAAGACTGTAATAGAAAATATAAGGCAAATATAGTATTAATTCCAAACTCAGGACTAGGACCATAATCTTATGGTAATTAATTTATTTTTCTCTGAGATGTCCTTTGTGTATTATTTCCCTGCAGTTATTTTATTTTTTAACAACATTGGAAAGCCTCTTATTTGTCACTTTTGTGCAGCTTCTCTTTTTTCCCATTGCCTTGCTTACTCTTCAAGCCTGGGTATCAGCCATGCTAACATTGCCACCTTCTGTGTTTTCCAGGAAGTGAGTGCTTTTGGTGAGGAAGGTGAAGGTGATTATCTGGATGACTGGACAGTGCTCTGTAATGGGCCCTACTGGTTGAGAGATGGTGAAGTGAGGTTCAAACATTCTTTCACCGAAGTACTGCTGTCTGTCACAGGAGAACAATATGGTCGACCCATCAGTGGACAAAAAGAAGTGCATGGCATGGCCCAGCCAAGCCAGAACAACTTTTGGAAAGCCATGGAAGGCATCTTCATGAAGCCCAGTGAGTTGTTGAAGGCAGAAGCCCACCATGTAGAGCTATGAGTCCAGAGGTGCTGAGCCAATGTCACTACACAGTATTCATAGACATCTGTTGCTGCTTCACCCAGGGATCCCTGCCACACATCATCTGGGCACTGGTCATATCCTCATGGAGATGAAGATGCATAATAGAAGGCAATGGCTGTGTTTGGAAGCTGTATCCCTTCACCCTGGAATTGGTTGCTCTCCCACATTTGAGTCAGTTCTGAGTAGAGGACTTCCTGGTGAAGGCACAGATGTTTTTTTATTCATACTGTTATAAGAAACTAAACAAACTTCTCTCTTAGCTGGGACATTTCTCCTCCTCGGGTGCTTGGCATCATGGATGTTTTTGTTTTATATTTTTCCAGTACATGTCTGCGGTACATACCGATAACATTCATTGTGGGGAGTTGGTACATGTACATAAGGCATCTTAATTCTTTTGACATCCCCTTCCCCTTCCCTCCCTCCATTTGTTGGCATGGATTTTTTTTTTTTGGTACCGGGGATCGAACTTGGGTCCTTGCGCTTGCGCAGCATGGATTTTTTTTTTTTGGGTACTGGGGATCGAACTCAGGACCTTGCACTTGCCAGGCAGGTGCGGCACCACTGAGCTAAATATCAGGCCCCATGGCCTGGATTGTTGATGTGTGTGAATTCCCCTCTAGTTTTCTTTCTCTGAAATTATAAAAATTTATTATCAGTTACTATATTGTCACTTATTAATATTATTTCATGGTGTGCTTAGTCCTCAAGTCGTAAAACTGTGGAGATGGTGGAAACCTTCAGCATGGGCCATTTAGGTTCACTTACATCTAAACCTTTTCTTTCTGCCCCCTCAGTTCTCCCTAGGCACCTCAACTTATTAAATTTTTGAATAAGTATGGCTAAAGACTCAAAAAATATACCATAATGAGTAGGTAATGAAATGTTTTACTCTGGATCTGTTACAGCAGATAAGAAAAAAAGGTAGAGGTAGAAAGAAGAACCAACATTAACTGCTAAACACTAGACATCATGTTGTAGCTGTTACTTCATTTAATCTTCACAGAAATTATAGGGTAGACATTAATTTTACCAAGGGAGAACAGAACAGTTTATTTGTTTTGGTTTTTTTTTTTGGTTTTTTTTTTTAGTACCGGGGATCGAACTCGGGACCTTGTGCTTGCGAGGCAGGCGCCAGAACCACTGAGCTAAATTCCTGGCCCTATAACAGAACAGTTTATTGCCTGAAATTTTATTTTTGGGGAGGGCATCTGGACAGGGAAGTGAACTGAATTCATAAAACTAGTAAATAATTTTGGGATAGGAATGTAGCTTTGTCTGGCTCACTCTTTTTTCTCCCCAGTACCAGGGATTGAACTCAGGACCTTACACTTGCCAGGCAGGCTCAGTGTCACTGAGCTAAATCTCTGGCCCTTGACTCATTCTTTTTACTGTGCTACAATTTTTGTAGTTAGCTCTTGGAAGATAGCACCTTTTTTGGTTGACAGGATAGGGATATCTGTTTTTGAAATCGTTATGGGAAAGTTTTTGTTTTTGTCCTCTGACTACCTCATTTCCTTCTTTCCTGTACCACTTAATTTCAGAAAGTTTGCTCCTATACAATTTTTTCCCCCTTCAGTACTGGGTTTTGAACCAAGGGTCTTAACCTTGTGCTATATCCCTACCCTTTCTTAAAATTTTTAATTTTTTTTTTTCCAGTTCTGGGAATCGAACTTAGGACCTTGAGCTTCCAAAGCAGATGTGGCGCCACTGAGCTAAATCCCTAGCCCCTGAATTTTTAAATTTTGAGACAGGAACTTGCTAAATCACCAAGTTGAGCTTGAAAATAGATTCCTCTTGCTTCAGTTTTCCAGATTGCTGTGATGAAGTGTGCACCACCACCCTTGGCTTACTCCTATATACTCCAAGCATGATACTGATGAACAGAGATGCCTGCCATCTGCTAGAATTTCAGTGATTAGCAAACTTTTATTTTTTTGAGAGAGGGTCTCACTATGTATTGTAGTTTAGGTTGGCCTTGAACTCTCAATGATCCTCCTGCCTTGGCCTCTAGTGCTGCGACTACAGGTGTGTGCCACAGTGCCTGGGTAGCAAGCTTATTTATTTTTTTGTTTTTGGGGGGTTTTTTCATACCGGGGATCAAACTCAGATCCTTGTGCTTGCAGAGCAGGCGTCAAAACCACTGTGCTAAATTCCCGGCCCAAGCTTACTTATTTTTAAAAACTTGTGGGTTTTTCTTTTTTTCCATTTGCTTTAAGATGTTAATGTTGAACATTTAGAGATCCAGTTCTGTGCCAGATCTGGACCATGGCATTAAGACTTGTTTTTTTGGGCTGGGGATTTGTAGCTTAGTGGCGCCATGCCTGCCTCGCAAGCGCAAGGTCCTGAGTTCGATCCCTGGTACCAGATTTGGTTTCTTTTCTTTTCTTTTCTTTTTTTCTTTTGAGACAGGGTTCACTTTGTAGTTCTGGTTGGCCTTGAACTCGGTATGTAGCCTGGGCTGGCCTCAAACTTGCTATGATCCTCCTGCCTCAGCCTCCAGAATGTTGGGATTACAGGCTTGCGCCACCACACCTGGCAAGACTTTGTGTTTCTTCACTTGGTCTTAGCCAAAAGGCTGAGAAGCGATAAGACTTTGTTTCTTTTAGGAAGACTTGTAGTCTCAGTAAACTTAGGCTATGAATTAGTAGAGTTCCATCTCTGCCTCTACTCCTCTTCTCCATTCCACTTCAATTGTTTTAAAGAGACTTTTTTTTTTCTGGTACTGGGGATTAAACTCAGGACTTTGGACTTGGTAGGCAAGTGCAGCATTACTGGGCTATATCCCTGGCCCTTCCACTTCATTTTTGATTCCTTAGGAATCAGTATTGTCAATAAAACAGACAATAGAATCAACATTTCAAGCTCTGAGATTGCTGCTAGTAGGAGTCATAACAGTCTAGGGAGAAGGAAGTGATGGATATCTTAGCTGAATAAAACAAACAGATGAAAGAGTATGGAGATGGGTTACAAGGCACCACTCCTTGACCTGGACAGTTTCTGGACCTTCCCTGACCATTCAGGGGACATACACTGCTGATATATGCCCCCCCCCGCCCCCCGGAACCGGGGATTGAACTCAGGACCTTTCGCTTGCTGGACAGGTGCTGGAACCTCTAAGCTAAATCCCCGGCCCCATGCTGATTTTAAGGATAACAGAAATAATGATGTTTGAAAAATAAGTATGACCTATCTTCTAAAGTGTGAAACAGTAGTAGTGCCCCTAGGAGAATGTGAGATAACTGATTTAAGAGCTAGAAAAGGAAGGAAACTAATTGGAAGAATAAAAGCAACTTTGAGCAACATGTTGGTGAAAATTGAAATGGTGTGAAGCTCTGAGTAAATCTTGAAGGATGTTTATAGAACATTATAGGACACTAGAACAAAGAGACATTACTCCATAATACTGACTTTTGAAATCCTCAAGATTTCTTTAGTATTAGTAAACTATACTTTAGTATCAGTAAATTATACTGTTAGTAAATCATCATTCAGATAGTTACCCACAAACAGCATGGTGGCTCACACCTGTAACCTCAGCATTCTAGGAGACTGGGGCAGGAGAAACAAATTCCACCTCAACTGGGCAACTCGGACATAGCGAGACCCGGTCTCAAAAACAAAAACAAAACAAAGACCCTAGGTCTAGGAATGTAGCTCAGCTACATTCTCTGACTTTTTAAAACTTTAGTTTTTGAAAAGAGTACCTTTAGTCACTAAATTGCTCAGGCTGTGCTCAAATTTGGGATATTCCTGTCTCAAGTCACCTAGAGTGCTGGGATTACAGGCTTGTGCCACCTCGCCCAGCTAACAAAGCTGTTTTACCATAACATCACAGTCATTCTAAGGGACCTTTGTCCAATTAATTTCATAGAGGAGGAAGCAGGTAAAATTAATTATGACCTGAACTGGCCTTTAATTTTATTTCATGTACAGTAATTATTTTGCTTCCCAGGCAAACTTCTGCAGTATCCCTTCTTACAGTTTGTCCCAGTTTGTGCTATACACATTGTAGAAACAAGTTTTTCCAGTGATGTCTGGAAAAGTACACAATAGTTTAATACGTATAAATTGACCAGACCCATAATCGGGCAATAAACGAGTTAAAAACTCATGGGTTTCTCTTGTGGGTAGAATGAGCTGGAATTTCTGAGGTCTTTTAGTTTTTTCTTGGATTCCTCAGCATCCTGAAAAATACGGAAGTACTATTACTTCTGACCCAATGGTATAACTTGGGCCGATTTCTTGAGCGGCCATGCTATTTAGCTGCCTTAGGAAATATGTTTTGAAGAACTCGGGAGGCTGAGGCCGGGGATTTACCTCCGTGGTTCTGGCGCCTGCCTCGAAAGCGCAGGGTCCCAAGTTCGACCCCCGGTACCAAAAAAAAAAAAAAAAAAAAAAAAAAATCTGAGGCTGAAATGAGCGAGTCAGATCACCACTAACCTGGGGACAGCGTGACCGGACTTCGACCCCCAGCAGTCTCGACCCTGGCAGGCGCGCCCAGGGCGGGGCGTTATGTGTCAGCTACTTCACGGTCAGCGTCCCACCCCCGCCCTCGCGGCTTCCTCCGCAACCACGCCCTTACGTCGCGCACAGTCGTTCCTGCAGGCTCCCAGGCGCGGGGCGGCGCGGGGCGGCGCGGGGCGGCGCGGGGCGGGAAGTGGGAGGGAGGGAGGGAGACAACTGGCTGGCTGGCAGGCCTTGGGGGCGGGGCGCGCGCGCGCGCAACGACGCTTCCAGGCTCAGCATTGACCCTGCGCGCGCGGCTGGTCGGCCCGCGGCGGTGCTGCGCGGTTCCGGCGTCGGGGCCCGGCATGGCGGGGGCCGGGGCCAGGCCGGGCCGGACCCGGACCTAAATGCCTCTGCTTCTCTCTGAGCTGTTGGTCTTGCTGCTGGTTGCGCTTAGCGCCCTCTTCCTAGGCCGGTGAGGGGCTTCTACACGCTGGGGTGGGGGTGGGGGTGGGAGTGGGGGTGGGGAGGAGAGGGAGAGGGAATGACTGAAGAGGGGGCGCTCACTCTTCATACCCCGAAGGCGGAGGGTGTAGGGTCGAGGAGGGGGCGCGCGGGCAGAGCTTCAGGGAGAGAAGCGGGGGATGCCGCGGTTCTAAATTGGGTAAGTGTATGGAGGAAGGATCCTTGAGCGGTGGTTTCCCTTTCCTGCTCCACATGCCCCTGATGACCCCTTAACTGAGAGCGAAGGGCTCTTTCATCCTTGCCCTGGAGACCACGGTCAGGAGGAGTGGGCGACCCGGGAAAGCTGCTTTTGAGCTGGCCTGTGAGACCCAACAGTGCTTTCCCGGGGACACTTGTCTGCGGTTTGGGGACGGAGACAGAGACCCCTGGAAAGTATGTGATGGCACATTTGACGTGGTTGCCTCCACTTTGACTCCTGTTGGATCCTTTTTGTTCTATTTTGGGTTCCTGAAGATTTGAGAGATTGCTTTTTTTTTTTGGTCCCCTTCATAGAAGGTGGAGATGTTTATCTGGTTTCCCCTGGGCGAGTCATTCGGGGCCAGGGTCCTGGTTGGTGCAACTGAATGAGTGTGCCTGAGAGGTTCTTTTGGAGACTGGAGAGTTGCCCAGAAAATCCAGCCGTAGAGTATTATAACTCTTTTGCAAGGCCTTCTAGCATCAACAGTGGGTATCGGGAGCGATGGGAGAGGGTCTTATGAACTCACAGGAATTTTTCTGTAGGTGGCTTGTAGTAAGGTTGGCCACCAGGTGGTGTCAGCGGAAGCTGCAGGCGGAGCTAAAGATTGGCTCCTTCCGTTTTTTTTGGATTCAGAATGTCAGTCTTAAGTTTCAGCAGCACCAGCAAACTGTGGTGAGTTCCGGGAAACACCCAGAGTGAGTGGGGTTGGGGGTGGTGGAGAGGTTGATCCAGCTGAATTTCAGCTTTTAAGTTCCTTTTTAAAAAAAATTCCTTGTAACTTTCTTAACCCCACCCCTTGCTATTTCTTTGCTAAGATGAGTTTAGAGCTGGTTGGGGAACACTGGGATTGATGCAAATTGTTCAGTTAAAAAATGTTAATAGGGCACGAAGTGTCCAGGGCACATATGAAAGATACAGAGGTAAAGATAAGAGTAGCTAGAAAAGCTTACTGTTCTAATTCTCGAGAGAGGAAACAGGGCAACTATCCATAAAAGAGAAAGACTAAGCAAGTTTAACTAACAGCATTAGGAGGATCAAGATCCCAAGGGCAGAGTAGGAAATCTGGTAGAAATGGAATGGGGTATATTTAGTAAGAGGGTCCATAGCACTTCCTCCTCTTCTGAGACCCAAAACCCTTCCTGGGTTGTTAAGCTGCTTGCTGCTTATTTGGCATCTAGTGTACAGAGCTTTCTCCCACTCTTGTAGGAAATTGATAACTTGTGGATATCCAGCAAACTCCTTAGCCATGATCTCCCGTGAGTACCTCATACCTTTACATTTCCCCTTGGGGAATATTTTAGGGTTTTTACAGAATGAGATTCTTCTACAGAGGCCTCTTAGCCCAAAAAGGGAGAAATGTTTTTACTGGAGTCTCCTTGTTAGTCAGAGTACTATTACCTTATGAGACAGTTGTTGATAACTTTTCTGAGACTGTCTTCTATAATTTGAGCAATGTTTCTTGGGACATTGGAGAATGAAGGTAAGGGAGGAGAGGAGACTGCTGTGGAGGGATGGACCCAGTGGCATTAGGTTTTTCTTTTGGGCAGACACTATGTGGCGTTGTGCTTTGGAGAAGTACGCATCAGAACGGACCTACAGCAGGTTTCTGGCCTGTCTGCCCCATTCTCACAGAGAACTGGGGTGGATCAAAAAGACCTGTCTTTCAGCCCGTCCTTACTGAAGATCTTCTGCCAAGTGAGACTACTACTTCTGTTCTTCACTATACTTGAGGGAGAGTTGGTATTAGAGTTGTGGGTGGATTTTTATTGCCTTGATATTATTGTTCATTCTTGTTCATTTCTTCCAGCTATTCTCCATTCATGTAGATGCTATAAACATCATGGTTCTCAAGGTGGCTACCTCTGAGTCCTTGTGGCATATTCAGATCAGTAGAAGCAGATTTCTTTTGGATAGTGATGGGAAAAGGTAAGGGACTGGGTGAAAGAGGGTCTGGTAGTGTCATTCTTGCCTTGGGTTGCTTCAGGGAAGGTAGGTATCAGGGCCTCCTCATGATCAAGGCATCAAGTTCTCATTCTTTGAAATATGAGGAGTGGTCTTTCCCCTTGCCTTGTCCTTTCTAGCCAACTGAGCTTGGTTGGAGGTAAATGGTAAGGGAAAGGGGCCAAATGCTCTTAATCTTTTCCTTTTTCTAGGCTAATCTGTGAAGTGAGCTTATCTAAGATCAACAGCAAAGTTCTGAAGAGTGGTCAGCTGGTGAGTATGTAGTGGTGATTCCGATGCCTCATTTCCTCTTACAATGTGAAGGCACTTAGGGCCTATAGTCTAGATTCCGTGTCTTACAGGATTTCCTCAAGGTGATGTCCAGTGTTCCATACCATTGGATTTTTTTTTTTTTTTTTTTTTTTTTTTTTTGGTACTGGGGATCGAACTCAGAACCTTGCGCTTGCAAGGCAGGCGCCAGAACCACTGAGCTAAATCCCCGGCCCGATACCATTGGATTTTGATTCAAGCTCCCTGTGGACATCTTAAGGGCTAATTTTTCCTGTAGGAGGACACCTGCCTAGTGGAACTCTCACTGGCTCTAGACCTGTGTCTCAAGGTGGGCATCAGCAGTAGACATCTGAAGGCTGTCACTGTGGATGTGTGGACACTCCATGCTGAACTACATGAGGGCCTCTTCCATAGTCAACTCCTGTGTCAGGGCCCAAGCCTGGTATCCAAGCCTGTTTCCTGTTCAGGTAAAGCCCCAGTCATTGAGCTCCTTGGCTGCATTGTTCTCAGGAAGTTAGAAAGTTAGGAAGTTATTTTGGAAGTGGAAAAAAACAGTGGTTCCATTACTCATTTAGGTTTGAGTTGTTAGTCACTTGGCCTTTGACACTGAGGATAGAGGACATAGGGCATTTGTTTCTGCTGAGTGAAATAATTAACATTTAAGTGGATACCCATCATAAGTAGACTTGTATTACATGTTTTGCATATGTTTTCTCACCAAGTCCTCAACTTGTCATAAGGAAACTGAAGCCCAAGATGGCTAGAAAAGTAACTTGACTAAGGTCTCATAGCTAGTCAGAAGTAGTCAAAATGAGGTTTAAATTATTTGACCCTAAAGTCCATATTCTTTCTGTGATGCCAACCTGCTCCCGTATGTTTATGTTTTTTAGAGTCTGGGAAAGGGAGTACATCACGTACCTAGTTTATGGTATATTTGCCTTGTGGCTTTGCTTCTGCTTTTTCTTAGCCTACTTTATTTAGCAGGATTTGGCTAAAGAGGCAGGGCTTGGAGAAATTGAGAGTGTTAAGGATTGATGGCTCTTATGTTATTTATTCATGTTCTCAGAGGTAACAGAGAAATTGGCTGAGCCAACATTTCCTGGCCTGTACCTCCAACAGTTGCCAGACCAGGTGAAGTTGAAGATGGAGAACACAAGTGTGGTCTTGTCCATGAATAGTCAAAAGAGGTAAGGTCTATCTTGATACAGTATGGAGAATGGTAATGGTTGCTATATGCTGGGATCTCTAGAACTAATCTATCAGATGCACTGATCTTAGCTGTAAGGAGAAGGGCAGTAGGAATGGCATTCCATGTCTTTCTGAGCCAGAATCTGTCTCTGGGCCAGGCACCTGACTTGGACACTGAAGCTGCTACATTTCCTGTACCACCGTGATGAGGATCAACTGCCCCTGAGAAGCTTCACTGCAAACTCTGATATGGCACAGATGAGCACTGAACTCCTACTGGAAGGTTCATAAATAGGGCTACTGGTACTGACAGAATAGGAAGACCTGGCATTCTCTTTGCTCATGTCCTACGTGATCTCCTTAACTTGATATCAGTATTGGAGGAGGAGGGGGAAACATACTGAGAAGAAATAGTCCCACGCACAGTGTTGGTGACATCACATCATCTTACCTGTCTCTGATCCTCTCACCTGTCTCTGATCCTCTCCTAGTTTTACTTCTTGCCCTCCCTTTGCTCTCCTCTAATCTTGTCTTCTGGTTTCTTATAGATGGGTTGTTGCTGTCCCAGAGTCGCCAGCGCATTGTCTGCCTCAACTCCCTCAAGGCTAATGTGCAGGTAGGATGACTAGTATCAAGAATTGTTCCCGGACCAGGGATTTAGCTCAGTGGTGCTGCCGCCTGCCTCATAAGCACAAGGTCCTGAGTTCGATCCCCAGTACCAAAAAAAGAATCGTTCCTTTCTGTGATTTCTCTCTACAGTGTTGCTAAGTAAATGAAATAAAACTCAAGCCCACAGTTCTGGTTTTCCCATTTCAGGTGACCACTATTGACCTCTCAGCCTCTCTAGTTTTGAACACGTGTATCATTCATTACCGGCACCAAGAATTTTCTCACTGGCTGCACATGCTAGCATTGGAGACTCAAGGGTCTAGTTCACCTATTCTTAAGCGAAGGAGAAAAAGGTCTGTTTGTTCTTTTTTCAGGAAGTGTCTTATCTGGTGGATTCTCTTGTACGAGTGGCATCTTGTGTTAAATATGTATTTGATTATTTGTTCCTTCTAAATGTTAGTCTCAGAAGTAATTCTGCTTTATATATCTTCCCCATTAAACCAGACTCCTTGATGGGAGGGAGGTATTTTCATTTTTGTTTTCTCAGTGCTTAGCATGGTGCCTTATACAAAATAAACATTTGAGCTGAACTTAAATGATAGAGTCTTGTCTGCCTTAGGGTGCAAGATGGTAGTGGTAGATCTGCAGAGCCATTTCTGTCTTTGTATAGTACTTTTGTTGTACTGCACACAGACTAATGGATTGGAAATGGTATTTTTCGGTGATTTTAGGTTAAATCATCTGATATTGCTGATATTCACTGTATTGACTATGAAAAATGGCTATTTCATGTGGTTCAACTTCATGTCTTTCTGAGGTTCCTGCAGATTACCATTGGGAGCAATAAGCTGACAAGTTTAGCATTTAACTTTCTAGTCATAGCTGGTCCTAAGAATCACATCAAAACCAAATTCTCTCTCTGATTTTGAGAGCTTCAGCAATTTGCTCCATGATGGGAATCATTTCCTTATCAAACAATGATGTCTTAGCCAGGTATGGTGGTGCATGCCTGTAATTCCAGCACTCTGGGAGGCTGAGATAGGAAGACTGCAAGTTTGAACCCAGCCTACTTAGTGCCTTAGCAAGACCTTGTCTCAAAATAAAAAATAAAAAAGGGTTGGCTTTGTAGGTTAGTGTGAAGGGCCTGGGTTCAATCTCTTGTCCTGCAAAAACAATAAAAACAATATCTTGTTCCTGTGTAGAATCTTCCCTCAAATCCTGGCTCCTATTATCTTCAGCACCTCTATCTCCAATGTCAACATTTCTATTCAGCTTGGAGATACACCGCCTTTTGCCTTGGGATTCAATTCCATCTCTCTGGGTAAGGCTCTGGGATAGAATGGGAATAATAATTAAAAAGAACTAGCATGGGCCAGGGATTTGGCTCAGTGGTTTCGCTGCCTGCTGCATAGGTGCAAGGACCCGAGTTCAATCCCTGGTACCAAAAAAAAATAAAAAAGAAAAAGAACTAGCAGAGCTGGCCAGAGTGGCTTTATAGAAGTGCTCTTCTTTCTCACCTTTGTTCAGATTACCAGCACCTCAGGCCACAAAGCATCCATCAGAGAGGTGTCCTAACTGTGGATCACCTCTGCTGGCGTGTGGGCAGTGACTCGCACATTCAACGGGCACCACACCCACCCAATATGCATGTTTGGGGTGAAGCACTTGTCCTGGACTCCTTCACACTGCAGGTGAGTGGAGACTGGTGAGGAGGGGCCTATGTAGCTTCCTCTGCTGACATGCTTCAGAGCACTGAGCATTTCTAGGCAGCAGGGAATTATAAAACTGTATCTGCATGCTTTCAGTGAGTTCCTCTGCTTCTTTTCTAGGGTAGCTACAACCAGCCTCTGGGCCTGTCTAGTACCCAGTCAGATACCCTTTTTCTTGATTGTACTATCCGAGGACTTCAGGTAGAAGCATCAGATACTTGTGCCCAATGTCTATCTCGTATCTTATCCTTGATGAGTCTACAATCTGAGAAATCAGCTATCTCTAGGGAATCTTCATTTGGGGAATCTGTGACATTACTGTGGAAGGTGGACTTGAAGGTGGAAGACATGAACTTGTTCACCCTTTCTTCTCTGGTTGGTAAGTGAGAAAGAGTCTGTACTGAAGTGAGTAATTGTAACAAAGCAGATTATGCTGGTTCAGTCTGTTTTTCTCATTTAATGAAGCTGATTATCTGGAATCTTTCTAAATTTAGAAGCATGAGATGCTGGTAATCTTTGGGTAACTATTGGGATTCTTGCCATTTCTTTTCTTTTCTCCCCCCCCCCCCCCCTTTCTGGTACTGGGGATTAAGCCCTAGACTTTTGCACTGAGCTACCTTTTCAGCCCTCTTTAATTTGAGACAAGGTCTTGTTAAGTTGTTAAAATTTTACAGGCTGGGCTTGAACTTGCAGTTCTTCTGCCTCAACCTCCCAGAGTACTAGGATTGCACATCTATTGCTTGCTCTTTTTTTCCCTTTTCCTTTTTCTTTTTCTTCCTTTCCCTTACATTTCTTTTTCCCCTTCCCCTTCCTTTTCCCATTCTTCTTCCCCTCCCTTTCTTTTGTTGAACCCAGGACCTTCACACAGAACATTATAATCCTCAATCAGCCCTTCTTTATTTTGAGACGGTCTTGTTAAGTTACCCAAGCTTGGTTCAGACTTGTAATTCTCCTGCCTCAGCTTCTCAAAGTGCTGAGGTTATAGGCATACATCACCGTGCCTGGTCCTATTGGTATTTCCTTTTTGTTGTTTTTGTTTGAGACAGGGTCTCATTGTGTAGTTCAGGCTGGCCTTGAACTCACTATATAGCACAGGCTTGAACTCATGGCAATACTCCTGCCTCAGCCTCCTGAGTGCTAGGATTACAAAAGGCAGTTATTAAACAAGATGTACAAGAAAAAGACAGCCTTGATGTTGTCAAGAGAATGAGTTGTGTTGCTTTTTATTTCCTTGTATATTTAGTTCTAGATAGTAAATGATATATTTCTGGGCAATTTTTAGGAATTAGAGAACTTCTTTGGCTCCACTAGGTTTAGTTAGAGGGGAAAGGGGAAATGTCCCTAAAAAACGGAAAATGCACATAGGGGGGAGCAAGAATAAAGATAATTAAAGGGAATGAGTAAGAATAGAGGTTGGGTAAAGTTGCTATTTGAGAACTAAGAACCACTGCTGACAAGGTTTCTATTTGTTAGGTGCTTCAGAGGTACGACTGGACACACTGACAGTCCTGGGCAGTGCTGAGACCTCCACCATGGGGATTCAAGGGCTTGTGCTTGCACTGGTGAAATCAGTCACAGAGAAGATGCAGCCCTGTTGCAAGGCTCCTGATATTCCTACTCCAGTGCTCCACCTCTCTATGCTCTCCCTCACCTATTACAGTAGCATACACTCTCTAGAGGTAATGTGCCTGTGGGAAGGTGGGGCCGAGTCGTCCCTCCCTCCCTGCTTAAAGCCTTTCTCAGTCCTTTTGACTTAGTCTTTTTTTTTTTTTTTTTTTTTTTGTACCAGGGATTGAACTCAGGACCTTCCGCTTGGGAGGCAGGCAGTGGAACCACTGAACTAAATCCCTAGCCCCTTTTGATTTATTCTGTGAAACTCATCAGAAACATGACACTTGATGTCTTTTTCTTTTGGGGGAGCTTGTTCTTATATTTTTTTCTTTTTTTTATAAACGATAGAATTAAAAATGTATGCAAAACCAGAGAATATTTGAGCTTTCATATACCCAGCTTCAGTAATTATCAATTCATGACCAACTTGTTTTAGTTATACTCCTGCCATTCTCCTTTGTCCCAGGCTTTGGGATTGTTATTATTGTTTTGTGGTATTGGGGATTGAACCCAGGGAATGTGAGCTATATCGTCAGTCCTTTTTATTTGTTGTTTATTTTTATTGGTACCAGGGATCAAACTCAGGACCCTGCGCTTGCAAGGCAGGTGGCGGAACCACTGAGCCAATCCCCCAGCCCTTATTTTTTATTTTGAGAGAAGTTCTCACTAACATGCCCACGTTAGCCTTTAACTTGAAACTCTTCTGCTTTAGCTTGCTGAATATCTGGGATTACAAGTCGTGTACCTGGCAAGGCTCTGTAATTATTTTAAAGGTGATAGACATGTAATTTTAACTGTAAATATTTCAGTATGTATCTCTGAAAGACAAGGGGCTTTAAAAAAGTAATGATTTAGCTGAGTGTGGTGGTGCATGCCTATAATTCAGCACTTGGGAGGCTGAGGCAGGAGGATCACCTAGAGTTTGAGGCCAGCTTGGACTGCATAGTGAGTTCAAGGCCAGCTTGAACTGCATAGACCCTGTCTCAACCCCCCAACAAGACCCCAAGAAGAATAATGATCTGAAGGCTGTGGTGAAGGCTGAGGCATAGGTAGCTAGTTTGATGCCAGCCTGGGCTGCACAGCTAAAACCGTATTTCAAACCCTGTTTGAAAAAGGAAAAGAAGAAAGAAATCTAGTGTCATTTTTCTTAGAAGGCTAGAAGTAATCTGAAGAGGGGAGCAAGTTTTCTTTTTGGTTTTTTATTTGTTTTGTTTTTGGTACCAGGGATCAAACTTGGGTTCTTGTGCTTGCGAGGCAGGCGGCGGAACCACTGAGCTAAATCCCTGGCGCCCCTCCTTTTGGTTTTTTGAGATGGAGTTTCAGTATGTAGTTTTAGGCTGGCCTTGAAATCACTATGTAACCCAGGCTGGCCTTGAATTCATGGTGATCCTCCTGCCTCAGCCCCCCCAAGTGCTGGGATTACAGCTATGTGCTACCATGCCTGGCGGAAGCAAGTTTTGAGAGGCTTTCTAGTATCTTTCTTGTACAGGTATGGGACAGAGGGTTCCCCCCGCCCGGTACTGAGCATTAAATTCAGCCCTTTTTTATTTTTTGAGACAGGGTCTCGCTAAATCATTAAATTATCCAGGCTGGTCTGTTTCTTTTTGGTTTTTGGTTTTATTTTGTTGTTTTCTTTTGTTTTTTGAGACAAGGTCTGCTTTGTAGTCCAGGCAGGTCTTGAACTCGCTATATAGTCCAGGCAGGCCTTCAATTTAAGGCAACCCTTTTGCCTCAGCCTCTCAAGTGCTGGGATTATAGGCATGTGCTACCATGCCCAGCTATGTCCAGGCTGGTCTTAAACTTGTGATCCTCCTGCTTCAGTCTTCCACAATGCTAGAATTATAGGCATGTACCACCATGTGTGGTTGAGACAGACAAGTTTTGAGAGGTTTTCTAGTGTGTTTCTCCTTTGGGTGTGATAATAGTGATAGGGCCCTCTTAGGAGGAAGGTAGAGTACTTTCCTGTTGTTCAGAGTTCACACCCACCCCCCCACCCCCCGTACCGGGGGATTGAACTCAGGACTTTGTGCACTTGCCAGGCAGGCACAGTGCTACTGAGCCACATCCCCAGCCCTAGACTTCACATTTCTTTGAAAACTGAAGAGGTTCTTTTTTTCTGAGACTGGAACTTGAGAGAGTATTTCTGTATTGGAATTTTAATTTTTTCTATGCACATAGATAGTCAAAACTGACTTTGCTAATTGCTCTGGTATGATGAGTACTTTTTATACTACCTTTTAAGAATTAAATTAAGATGTTATGAGTTCATGAAACACTTTCAAATTGCAGTGGTTATTAGAGTGTTAATAGAATGGTAACTCCTGAGCAAAAAACTTAAAGCCTGAAGGTTTATTGAGTACCTGCTGTGTATAATGAATGTACTGTAATAGCAAAAAATTAAAACACGTAGCCTCTGTTCTCAGACAATTTATAATACAAGATTGTAAAGTGTAAGTGCTCTTAAATATAAGATAAGTCACAACTGTTAACTCAGCATATTAATATTAAGGGGAACAAAGGAAGTTAGTAATTAATGTGGTTACTCAGGAAAGACTTTCCAGAAGAGCTAGTTCTTGAGTAATTCCTGCCATCTCTACTATTCTGAGATACAGTGATTGATGGGTCCTTTTCTCTTGTGCCCTAAAGGTTCAGTGTGGTGCAGGGCTGACCCTACTCTGGAGCCCCCCAGATCATATGTACCTGTACCAGCATGTCCTGGCCACCTTGCAGTGCCGAGACCTACTAAAAACCACTGTGTTTTCTGAGACTGTTCCATCCCTGGCACTAGAGACTCCACGGACCACTTCTGAGACAGAAGACTATCTCCCTGAACCATCTCCACCAAGGCGGCTGCTAAACCTGACTTTGGAAGTGAGCACAGCCAAACTGACTGCCTTTGTTGCTGAGGACAAGTTCGTTACCCTGGCTGCAGAGAGTGTGTCACTAAACCGGCATGGAGGTTCATTGCAGGCTTACTGCCCAGAGCTGGCTGCTGGCTTTGATGGCAATAACATCTTCAACTTCAAGGAGGTGGAGGTACAGCTGCTCCCTGAGTTGGAGGAGATGATTCTCCACCGGAACCCCTTTCCTGCACTGCAGACCCTCCGGAACCGTGTTTGGCTACTGTCCCTTGGCTCAGTCTCAGTGGAGTTCCCTTACCAGTATGACTTCTCTCGAACTCTAGATGAAGCTGTGGGAGTTCAAAAATGGCTGAAGGGGCTGCATCGAGGTACTTGTGCTTGGGCTTCTCCAAGCCCTGCCCTACTCCCACCTGATCTACTCTTGAAGGTTCAGCACTTCTCATGGGTTTTTCTGGATGACATTTTTGAAGTGAAACTTCATGATAACTATGAATTGATGAAGGATGAAAGTAAGGAGAGTGCAAAAAGGCTGCAACTGCTGGATGCCAAAGTGGCTGCTCTTCGAAAACAGCATGGGGAGTTATTGCCAGCCCGGAAGATTGAGGAGCTGTATGCCTCTTTGGAACGCAAAAACATAGAGATCTACATCCAGCGCTCTCGTCGTCTCTATGGCAACACACCCATGCGCAGGGCACTGCTCACATGGAGCCTGGCAGGGCTAGAGCTAGTGGCTCTGGCAGATTCCTCCTTCCATGGCCCTGAGCGTGTGGTAGAGCAGGTTCGAGAACTTGATCCAGGCAGCCCTTTTCCTGCTGAAGGAATAGATCTTGTCATTCAGTGGTGTCGAATGCTCAAGTGCAATGTTAAGACCTTTCTAGGTAAGCAGTGCTTCTGTATTTTAGAGCCTGGTATTTGCCCTCTGAGCTCCAGGAAGCTCAGTGGTTATAGAAGAGCTAGGATTTTTTTTTTTTTTTTTTTTTTTTTTTTGGTACCAGGGATCAAACATAGGACCTTGTGCTTTCGAGGCAGGCAACAAAACCACTGAGCTAAATCCCCAGCCCAAGAGCTAGGTTATTATTGGGAACTGTGGCTATTTTTGAATGGGTGGAATAAGATGGGTTGACTCCTCCTCCCTTTCTTTGTTTCTGAATTTCACTCTGAAATTGCTTGGCTGACATAAAGAGACAACTAGCAGGGCTGGGGATTTAGCTCAGTGGTTTCACCGCCTGCTGCGTAAGTGCAAGGACCCAAGTTCGATCCCCGGTACAAAAAAAAAAAGAGACAACTAGCATAGTTATTTTTGAGATTATTGTGGTTCTTGGATCTCAGTGCTATGCCTTTCACCTCCTCCAGGGTGTCTGTGAGCTTTCTAAGCCTTGCTCTTTACCAACAGCCAGGTCTTGTTGCTCAGTTGACTTTGTAAATACACATGGGTAAACGAGTGGTAAGGGGGCCCAGGGATGTAGCTCAGTGGCACTGCACCTGCCTGGCAAGCGCAAGGTCCTGAGTTCGGGTACCAAAAAAAAAGTGCCAAGGGGAAAAAATGCCTTAAAGTGCTACAACAGCCCTCCGAATAGCCATGTGTATCTTCCCTATAATAACAGTTCGGATCAGAGACTATCCACGGTACCTATTTGAGATTCGTGACTGGAGGCTGATGGGTCGACTTGTGGGCACGGAGCAGAGTGGTCAGCCTTGCTCCCGTAGACGTCAAATATTGCACTTGGGGCTTCCATGGGGTAACGTGACAGTAGAGAGGAACATGCCCCCACTCAAGTTCTACCATGACTTCCACTGTGAGTAGAGAGGGCATTTGGTTTCTCTGAGGGATATTTGTGGTGGCTGGGGTGGAAAATAAGCTGAATGAAGGAGGGAGAGAGGGGTGATATTATGTTACAAGCTACTTTATTCCTCTATACCAGCGGAAATCTTCCAGTACACAGTGGTATGGGGCCCATGCTGGGATCCAGCCTGGACATTGATTGGGCAGTGTGTGGACCTCTTGACCAAGCCCTCAGCTGACCCCAGCCCACCTTTGCCCTGGTGGGACAAAAGTCGTCTTATGTTCCATGGGGACTGGCACATGGACATTGAACAGGCGAACCTGCACCAACTGGCCACTGAGGTGAGGGGTCCCATGGAGTAATTTTCCTATTAAGAGGGTTTGTTTGCGACCTGTACAGCAGATGTGGGTAGAGAGAAAAGTACTATTTTGGGATATGAAGGTGGTTCTCTCATACGTATCTCACCAAGTTCTTGGGATGGGTTTATAGGATCCATACAATACAACTGAAAATATGCACTGGGAATGGAGCCACCTTTCTTTTCACTGGAAACCTGGTCAGTTTGTGTTCAAAGGTGACTTGGATGTCAATGTGAGAACAGCCTCTAAGTGAGTAGAATGAAGGGTGAGGATCTCGGGGTGGAGGGAGAGGGGAAGAACCAAGGGGAGGCAAGTGACCAGGTCACTGAGGGATGGGGCTCCGTTGTGAGGCAGGTATGACGACTGCTGCTTCCTTTACCTGCCTGACCTCTGCATGACACTGGACCTGCAGTGGCTGTGCCATGGGAACCCTCATGACCACCACAGTGTCACTCTGAGGGCCCCAGAGTTCCTGCCTGAGGTACCCTTGGGCCAGCTCCATGACTCCTACCGGGCCTTTCGCTCTGAGAACCTCAATCTCTCCATCAAGATGGATCTGACTCGACACAGTGGGAGTGAGCCTTGGGCCTGGGGCATTGGGGAGGGAGGGCTTGGAGGATGGGCCTAGACAGTGAGGACTTAAGCTTAAAGGAAGAGAGAGGATAGGACAAGGGCCGAGGAGAATTTGGGTCAGGAAATTTTTGAGGAGAGAGGGGTTTGTGTCTTTTTAGACTGCTGTAATAGTACCATAAATTGGGTGGCTTATAAACGATAAACATTTGTTTCTTGTAGTTTGGAAGTCCAGGAAGTTTAAAATCAAGATACTGGCAAAAACAAACAAACAAACAAACAAAAAGATACTGGCATTTTCATTGTCTCTTGAGGGCCCATTCTGTATAGATGGCACCTTCTTACCTTGTGGTGGAAGGAGCTAGTGATTTCCCTTGGGCTTTATTTACAAAGGCATTAATCCCACTCAGGAGGGCTCTGCTCTCATGATCTAATCACTTCCCAACGGCCCATTTCTCTTCTTTTACCTTAGGGTTTAAGATTTCAACATAAGAATTTGGAGTGAATATACAGCATAGGTGAAAACAAAGAGGTTGAAAGCAGAGGTTCTAGGAATACTAAGTATGAGTGAGGTTAGATGCTGTTTGGGTTTTTAAACCTCTAAAACCTGAAGCTAGGAAGGGATTTAGCCACACTTCTGTGTTTCACCAATAACTAAGACACCTCTATCCTTTGCAGCAATATCCCAGCCCCGAATTCTGCTATATAGTAGTACCCTGCGCTGGATGCAAAACTTCTGGGCAACGTGGACTAGTGTCACAAGGCCTATCTGCAGAGGAAAGCTCTTCAATAACCTGAAGCCCAGCAAGAAGAAACTTGGCCAGCACTATAAGCAGCTTTCCTGTACTGCACTCTTTCCCCAGCTACAGGTAAGGCTCTGATGACTGACATCTTAACTTCCATTCCTCCCCCACCCTTTTTAAAAAAAATTTTCGTATTGGATCTCTTAATCATCAAACTTGGGACCTTGCACTTGGGAGGCAGGTGCCAGAACCACTGAGCTAAATCCCTGGCCCTTAGTCATCCCTTTAATGCCATCTTTTGTTCAGTCTGATGCTGTCCTTTTGCCAGGTGCATTATTGGGCCTCATTTGCCCAGCAGCGGGGCATCCAGATTGAATGTAGTCAGGGTCATGTCTTCACACGGGGAACTCAGCGGCTTATACCACAAGGTGAGATCAAAGACTACCATTGTTTCTTCTACCGTGTTCCCTGACCCTTTCCCGTTTCTCAGTTCCATTGCCCTCTTAATGACTCAAATTATGGTTCTGAACTGTTCTGTCTGGACTCTGTGTTTCTCAGCAGGCACAGTGATGCGGCGCCTCATCTCTGAGTGGAGTGTGACCCAGATGGTTAGTGACTTAAGTCAGGTGACTGTTCACCTGATGGCCTCACCCACAGAAGAGAATGCTGATCACTGCCTTGATCCCTTGGTAACAAAGACCCACCTGCTGAGCCTGTCTTCCCTCACCTACCAACGGCATAGTAATCGCACAGCTGAGGAGGTACTGACATAATCTATTACCTTAGTTATATTAGTAGATATCTCAGTCTGCTTCAGCTATCTTAACAAAATACTGTATATCACACATGACTTAAACAATAAAATGTATTTCTCCTAGTTTTGGAGGCTGGGAAGTCCCAAGATCAGGGTGGTAGCACGGTCTAGTCCTGATGAGGCCTGTCCTCTTGGTTTGCAGATGGCTACCTTCTCTCTGTGTCCTCAGCTGGGGGCAAGGGGAGAAAGAGATGTACTCAAGTGTGTGATGTGTATGTGAAAGTGCTGTGGTGTCTTTTATAAGAACACTAATCTTGTCATGAGGATTCCACCCTCATGATCTTATCTAAATCTAATTATACAACCTCCCATCACATTTGATTAGATCTTCACATTTGGTTAGATCTTCAATTTTGGGGAGAACCTAAATCAGACCATAGAAGTAGATTTTAAGGTAAGTTTCTGGTAAGGTTCCTAACTATATTATTAGCATATGTGTAATTTATAATATACTTTTTGTTTTTTGGCTACCGGGAATTGAACTTGGGACTTTGCGCTTATGAGGCAGGCACCGGAACCACTGAGCTAAATCCCCGGCCCTGTAATGTACTCTTTTTTTTTTTTTTGGTACTGGGGATTGAACTCGGGACCTTGCACTTGGGCGGCAGGCAGTGGAACCACTAAGCTAAATCCCCAGCCCTATAATATACTCTTAGTTTATCTGTTTCAACATCTTTTTTTTCCCCCCAGTACTGGGGATTGAACCCAGGGTCTTCACACTGAACTATATCCCCAACCCTTTTTTATTTATTTATTTTTTTGGTACCGGGGATCAAACTCAGAACCTTGTGCTTTCGAGGCAGGCGGTGGAACCACTGAGCTAAATCCCCAGCCCCAACCTTTTTTTATTTTGAGACAAGGGCTTGCTAAATTGTTAAGTTTCCCAGGCCAGGCTCGAGCTTGAAATCCTCCTACCTTAGACCCCCAGAGTTGCCAGGATTACAGGTATGTACCATTATGTCCAACTTCTCAACATCTTTTTGAAGATTCTTTTTCTCCCTTTCCTTGTAGCCTTTTATCCAGGAAATAAAATAAAAATGTGTTACTAGCACCTCATTTGGTGCTGACTTTTTCCCCTCAATTAGGGAAGGATTTTAAATTGAAATCCCCTGAGTCATTTCAAATGCATTAGAGCTGGGCATAGTGGTGCATCCCTGTAATCCCAGCACTGGAAGGTTGAGGCAGCGGAATCCAAGGTTGAGCCTAGCCTGGTTAAAGTAGCCTTGTCTCAAAAAAGGCCTAGGAATGTAGCTAATATTGAAGGCCCTGAGTTCAGTATGTGGTACTACGAAAAATAATTAAATAATGCATTAGGTATAGCTAGGATATAATATGCACACTAGCCAAGGATTTATTTAGCTCAGTGGCACTGCGCCTGCCTGGCAAGCACAAGGTCCTGAGTTTGATTCTCGGTACCAAAAAAAAAAAAGTTAAAGTAAGGTGATTTACTTAGTTTTTCTTTCTCCAGGGTCTTCTCCTCTCTTCCAGAATGGATTTCTTGTTCTGTTTCCACTTGTGGTTTAGAAACGGGGATGTTCATTTTAACCCTGAGGTCCTTTTTCTCTTTCTTAGGAGCTGTCTACTCGAGATGGGGATCCTGCCTTTCATACACACCAGCTGTACTTGGTAGATTTACGGATTTCCTGGACAACCACCAACCGGGACATTGCATTTGGTTTATATGATGGCTACAAAAAGGCAGCTGTACTCAAACGTAATCTTTCTACTGAGGCCCTGAAGGGTTTAAAGATTGATCCCCAGATGCCAGCCAAAAAGCCAAAGCGAGGTGTCCCAGCAAGTACCCTACCCTCACCTCATGTCGACACTCCTAGCTTCAGTGGACGGCCGGATAAGGGGTCATCAGGAGGTAGGCTGGTGGGGCAGACAAGACTAAAGGTTTAGATTTACAATGTTGACAAGGGCTTGGACAAAGGTTTGAGAAGGACTGTATCATGGCTGGTTCTATTTAGTTACAGTGGTGAAACTTATTTGTTTATGTTAGGCCACCTTAGTCTTACATACCAATGATGTGAATGCATTAAAAAGTCTGACCCTATGGTCATAAGTGGATCAGAATGAGTAGTAGGGCCAAAAGAGGATGAATAAGAGAAAGAAGTAAAGGATTAAAAGAGTTCTTTCCCTTCCTGCCTTCCTCCCTCCCTCCCTCTTTGTGCTTGGAATCAAACCTAGGCCTTGTGCATGCTGTGCAAGTCCTCTGTCTCTGATTAAGCTAAGATTTATTCATTCATAGATTTATTTAAGCTTTATTAGAGTTTAATATATCAGGACCATTCGCCTTGGGGATACAAAGATTAGAATAAGCTGAGAAACTAGTAGGGAGTGAAACATACAATTTCTTTTCTTTTTTTTTGAGACATACAGTTTCATTGTGAAATGCTTTGTAAGAATGTTCAAGGACCAGTGCCTGCCTCACAAGCACAAGGTCATGAGTTTGATCCCCAGTACCCACAAAAAAAAAAACCTTGCTTAGACTCATCCTTTTAGGCCGGGGATTTAGCTCAGTGGTTCTAGCGCCTGCCTTGTAAGCGCAAGGTCCCAAGTTTGATCCCCGGTACCAAAAAAAAAAAAAAAGAATGTTTAAGGGAAAAAAAAAAAAGGTAAAAAAAGTTTGGTGTAATCCTAGCACTTAGGAGGCTGAATTTGAGACCAGCTTGGACTACACAACAAGACCCTGAAGGAGAAAAAAAAAAAAAGAAAAAAGAATGTTCAAGGGAGCCAGCCATGGTTTTGCATGACTATAATTTCAGCACTTTGGGAAGCTGAGGCAGAAGCACAAGTTTGAGCTCAGCCTGGCAACTTAGCAACATGGCAAGACCCTGCCTCAAAAAAATAAGGACTGGGGATATAGTTCAGTGTGAAGGGCCTGCGTTCAATTGCTAGTATAAAAAAAAAAAAAGTTCAAGAATACTAAAAAGCCCATAGAAAATCGGAAAAATCAGTGTTGGGGAGTCTAGAAATGCTCCAAAGAGTATGTGGTAATTTTAGGGCGGAGGGATAATAAGTACAGGGATGCAGGTTTATAAGGAGTTTGAGAAGGTGGTGAAAAGTAATGACATATGAAAGGAATGAAAGAATATGGCAGTTTCTGACTGAAGTGAAGGAATTAATCAGGGAAGGGTTTGTAGAGGTTTGAGCTGTACCTTGAAGGCTTAATATGGTTTGAACATGTAAAAATGGGGAGGAAGGGCAAGCAACACAGAGGGAATAACCTGTATTAATTAATAGTGGAGTTCGCTGGGGATTTAGCTCAGTGGTTTCACCGCCTGCTGTGCAAGCGCAAGGACCCAAGTTCGATCCCCGGTACCAAAAAAAAAAAAAAAATAGTGGAGTTGAGAAAGCTCAGTATGTTCAAAGGAAAGTGAGCACTCTTTTAGTTGACAGTAACAAAAGGATGGAATAAGGAAAGGAAAGATGGAGGTAGATCATCAAAGACTGACAGGGCTAAGAAGCTTTTGATCCTTTGGTGAACTATTGAAGGTTTTTGAGTAGGGGTGTGTCATCATTAGAATTTTACTTTTAGGAAAATAAATCTGGCAGTGGTATGTAGGAGGACTGGAGGGGAAGAAACTGAAGGTGGAGAGACAAACTATTATGGTGTCTCAACAAGAGGCATTAAGGGGTGGAACTAGGTAGAGGCAGAGGGAATGGTAATGAGATATATAGAAATGTTGTCTTGCATATAGGAGATTTAACCACTGATTGAAAGTAGTTACAACAGAAAGTGGTAATGACTATGATACGAATCTGGTTAATGCCATGACATTAATAATATCAGAACTAGAGCCATAGGCTAAACACAAATTTAAGGATGTTTGAGTGTTTTGTTTTGTTTTGTTTTGGTACCGGGGATTGAACTTGGGTCCTTGCGCTTGCGCAGCAAGTGGTAAAACTACTGAGCTAAGTCCCCAGCCCTGTTTGAGTGTTTTTGAGTTAAGACTTGAACATGCTGAATCAAACAGATGGAAATGAAAGTCTAAAAGCTCAGGGCTAGAGCTTGGGAGTTTCAGCATATAGCTGAGAGTTTAAGCTAAATAGATAATAATTGCTTCCTGTGTAGAGGGTACTCTGCAAAACATTTTTATATATTCCATTAAATTTTCACCACAACCTTAGAGATAGTATTAATTTATAGACAAGGATACTGAGACAAACATGTTAAAGCAAGCTGCTCAAAAGCATAGTTGAGTAAGCAGTAGAGATAGAATCTTGAACACAGCAGGCTAGAATACTTATGCAGATTGTTCTCTGCTCCTCAAGAGAAAGAGTTGGGGGAAGGGAAGAGAGCAAAAGAGAGAAACATGCTAAGGTTGGATTTTAGGAAAGACTAAGATCTGGGAGAAGGAAGTTCTAGAGATATAATCAGAGGAAGGAGCAAAGATGGAACACAGTGACACTGATAACAAAGTGGTCTCAAGTGGAAAGGAGTAGTCATGGACAAGAAGCATATAAAATAATATGAAATGAGAAGGGGCTGGGGATGTAGCTCAGTGGCGCTGCACCTGCCTGGCAAATGCAAGGTCCTGAGTTTGATTCCTAGTACCAGAAAAAAAATACAAAATGAAAAATAAAAAGAACAAAAGAAGGAGGGGATCCTGGAGTAGTCCAGAGGAGCCTAAGAGAAAAAATGCTGTCACTTACCTAGTATTTCTAAGTTGCTGTTGGGAATCTGTTACTTTACTAACATGAGAGGAGAATGAATTGCTGAGCTTTATTTTATCCTCAGAGGCCAAGGGCAGGGTGGAGTGGGCTGGACTGGAGTTCCAGGTTGGGGAAGATGTGGCCTAACCCTTATGTTATTAGAGAAATTGCAGGTTTGATTCTGAATGTGTTCTCTTTCCCTTTGAGACTGTGACATTTCCCTACTTCCTATTTTTTTTTGCCATTGCCAGGTGCTTACATGTTACAGAAGCTGATTGAAGAGACAGATAGGTTTGTGGTGTTCACAGAAGAGGAGTCAGGTATGAGTGACCAATTGTGTGGCATTGCTGCCTGCCAGACGGATGATATATACAACAGAAACTGCCTTATTGAGCTGGTCAACTGCCAGGTACCTTTTCTTTGCCAGAGCACCCCAACATTGGGCAAGATCATAATCATACTCTTCATCTTCCCTCATCTCTATATAAGAATGGATGGGTAAAGCAAAAAATTTCCCCTTCCTACAGGTAACATGAATAATCACTTCTGTATGTAAAAGCCATGGAAGTAAAGTTCACTCAGCCAGAATTAGACTCAGCTGCAGTGGTTGATAATATTGTCTCGATAGCCTTCTCACCTTCCTTGGTGGCTTAACTGGTTTTATCTCTGGCATAGATGGTTCTTCGTGGAGCAGAGACAGAAGGCTGCGTCATTGTTTCAGCTGCCAAAGCTCAGCTGCTGCAGTGCCAACACCATCCAGCCTGGTATGGTGACACTCTGAAGCAAAAAACATCTTGGACTTGCCTGCTGGATGGCATGCAATACTTTGCTACCACTGAAAGCAGCCCTACTGAGCAGGATGGTCGGCAGCTCTGGTTAGAGGTTAGTTGCCAGGACTAGGAAGTTCCATTATATCCCTAGTTTTGATGGTTAGCCCCATCCACTAGGATAGTGGGAAGATTCTTGATGGTACCTATTGCTTAGCAGAGTAATAAGGCAGATAATACCTAGAATATGGGCAGTCTCTGGTCTGTAAGCACATATGGTAGTCCCCCCACCCACCCACTGGGGATTGAATTTAGGACCTTGCACTTTTGAGGCAGGCATGGCGCCACTGAGCTAAATCCCCGGGCCCTCTGTAGTACTTGTTTTTTTGGGTTTTTGTGGGGTTTTTTTGGGTTTTTTTGGTACTGAGGATTGAACTTGGGTCCTTACGCTTGCAAGGCAGGCATTGGAACCACTGAGCTAAATCCCCGGCCCTGTAGTACTTGTTTTTAAATGTCATGGTATTTTGTTTCATTGAATTTCCAGCACTAGAATAAAATGAGTTGGAACTTTTTGCTCTTGAAGTTGATCCCTGTTAAGGGTCACCACTAACCAATAGACTGCCAAGAAAGTAGGCTGTATACCTGAGTTTTGTTCTTGTGTTTCCTAGTACTGAGGATTAAACCCAGGGGCACTCTAGTACTCTTGTTTTTGTTTTTATTTTTATTTTCTTTTTGTTTTTGAGACATAGTCTTGCTAAATTGCCCAGGGTGGCCTCAATTTGTAGTATTTTGCTTTAGCCTCCCCCGTAGCTGTGGTTACAAGTGTTTATTAGCATGCCTGGCTGAGTCTGAGATTTGTTTTCTTTTTTAGGTGCTGGGGATTGAACTCAGGGCCTTGTGCCTAGGCTGTACCACTGAGCTAAATCCCCATCCCTGAGTCTGAGAATAAGCTCTCTACTCACCCTTTCTCTGCTCTGTCTTATGAATGTGATTGTTTTTTTTTCAGCAAGGCAATGAATGAAAGACTTCATCTAGGAGTTAGGTTATGTAACTTTTTTTTTTGGTATTAGATATCAAACACAGGGCTTTGTGAATGGTGAGCACTGAACGGCATCTTCAGCCCCTTTTTTTAAATGTTAAGGCAGAGTTTCTAAATTGCCCAAGCTGGCCTAGAACTTTCAATCTTCCTGTCTCAGCCTCCCAAGTAGCTGAGATTACTGGCCTGGTTATATGACTTTTTTTTTCTTTTTTTTGATACTGGGGATTGAATTTGGGACCTTGCGCTTGCAAGGCAGGTGGTGGCACCACTGAGCTAATTCCCTGGCCCTGGTTATATGACTTCTAATGACAGCTTTGGCATTATAGAAGCTCATGAGCCTTTTGGCCAAGTCACTTTTATTTGTGAAATGTAATTAATACTTCACCCTCACAAGATCTGGTATTTTTCTGGGGTTTTGCTTCTTTTAGGCATGCCACATTTTACAGCTGAACCCCTTGTATTTCAGACTTCATTACTAGTATTAGAGTGGAATATCCTTGGCATTGGTGGGAAGGACTATGATTTTTGCCTTCCCATAAGACTTTTTTTTGTTTCTTGGCTGAGTTGCCATCCTCAAAATCTTGATCTTATTACCTTTGGTCTTCCCATGTCACTTTTTTTTTGAGACAAAGTCTTGGTATGTAGTTCAGGCTGACCTTGAACTCACTATATAGCCCAGAATGGCCTCAAACTCATGGCAAGCCCCAGCCTCCTTAGTGCAGGGATTACAGGTGTGCATCACTACAACTGGCTCTTGTTTCTTGTGGGGTTTTATTGGTTTTCTTTGGTACCGGGGATCGAACTGTTTCTTGTGTTTTTGAGACAGGTCTTACTATGTAGTCTAAGCTGGCCTTGAACTGTGTAGCCTCAAATTCACAGTGATCCTCCTACTTCAGCCTCTTGAGAGCTAGGAAAGTCATTCAGAAATATTTTTTGCTCCCTACATGATTTAATTTTAACCTAGCTCATTATTATTATTTTTTTTTGGTACCGGGGATCGAACTCCGGTCCTTCTGCTTTCGAGGCAGGCGCCAGAACCACTGAGCTAAATCCCCAGCCCTGCCTAGCTCATTATTTTTCTGGCCCCAGACCTGTTGGCCTGGAAAAACATGCATGTAATTCAATTGAGTTGGAAAATTTAGATGGTTTGGGGCAAGAGAGAGAACTGTATGGGTTCTTTACCCTGGCAGTTCCTTAAAGCTGTTCAAGACAATAGAGGTCTAGGTAGTAACCATAGTTATGTGGATGTGTTTTGAGAAATGTATTATTAGACAATTTCATCATTGCTTAAACATCATAGAGTGTATCAAGACAAACGAATACTGCTCTGCCATCACTGGGTAATACAATCTTTTGGGACCACCATCACATATGCAGTCTGTTGTGACTAGAACATCATTATGTGGTACATGACTCTACTTGAGATATGGAGATCTGGTAACTTAATTGGCCAGGAGAAGCCACTGTTTCCACAGGAGCTAATGGTGCTTGCATCTCTGTCTTCAGGTGAAGAATATTGAGGAGCACCGGCAGCGTAGTCTGGACTCTGTGCAGGAACTGATGGAGAGTGGGCAGGCAGTGGGAGGCATGGTTACCACCACCACAGGTCAGCTCTCCCCTTCCTCCCCATGATATGGAGCAGATGTGCATCCCAGAGGGGACTCATTTACTTAAATATTCTTCATGCTTTTTTTTTTTTTAAAGTAGTGCTGGAGATCAAACCTAGGGTCTTGTACTTGCTTAGTACTCTACCCCAGCCCTACCCCTAGCCCTACTTATCTATTTTTAACATTAATATATACTGGAGTAGAACATTCTGTGCAAGGCTGAGTTGAAAGCAATATTTCTGGAGTTCCTCAGATATTACACATAGTTGGGAAGCTCTCACTATACCTTTATTGAGAATGTTTTTCTGTTATTTCTTTCCCATCTCTCAGATTGGAATCAGCCAGCTGAGGCCCAGCAAGTCCAGAGGATCATTTCACGTTGTAGTTGCCGAATGTACTATATTAGTTACAGCCATGATATTGATCCTGAACTAGCAACTCAGATTAAGCCACCTGAGGTTCATGAGAACCAGGAAAAGGAAGATCTTCTAAAGAAGCAAGAAGGTATTTAGGGCTTGAATGGCTTTTAGGACAAGGTTAGGAAACTTGTAAAAGTAGTTATTTCCTTAGTGGTTTTGAGACAATAAGTGTTATTACAAGTCCTGTTTTGCCTGGGCACTGACATTTCACTGTGGTTTACGTTTTCTAAATTCTGCTATGAGAGAATAATCTATACTCTTGGAGGAAAGTGGGATGAATGGATATTATGTATGATTCTGACACAAGCAAACATATTTCTATCCAAGAGCATCTCATACCTCCTTTCTATGGGATTGACTAACAAGAGTTGTTCCAAATGTTGGTTAAGAAGTATAGTAGGTATTTACAAGAAACTTGAGCCTCTTATTTAGGTACTGATAATTACTAGGGGCTGTTGATACCTTCACTCTCATCCACCATGAATTGGAAATTTCCACCAACCCGGCTCAGTATGCCATGATCCTGGACATCGTCAATAATCTGCTGCTCCATGTAGAGCCCAAACGGAAGGTGAGCATGAGCCCTGGTAGAATGCTGAGAATGCTAGATAGCCTCACAGAACACCCCTCGTCCCCCCCTGACCTTGTTCTTTATTTGGGCCCAGTAAAAAATGCCATGCTCACACTGAAAAAGGGCATTGTGGTTGATATGCTGCACTTGAAATGTCTGCTTGTCCCCAGAATGCAGAGCCTATTTGGTATATTCCTGCATTTTTCCGTGCAGTCACCTAAACTCTCTGAGAGCAGTAACTGCACTCTGCATCCTCCCCACCCTGGGGGCCTGACTGATTTAAACCTACTTTGCTCTGTCTGTACTGACTTGCCCCTGATTCTTGCTACTCATGACAGACTAATAAAGGTTAGTTTTATAGAACCTTACAGCTCCCTCTTCTTGTTCCTTCCTTTTTCCCTTTTTGTAGTACTGTGGATTGAACCCAAGACTTTTGCACTGAGCTACATCCCCAGCCCGCTTTTAAAAAATTATTAATTAATTTTTGGGTACTAGGGATGGAACTCGAGACCTTGTGCTTGCAAGGCAGGCGACGGAACCACTGAGCTAAATCCCCTGCCCTCTTTTCTATTTTTTTGAGATGGTGTCCTGCTAAGTTGTCCAGGGTAGGCTTAAATTTGTGACTCTTCTCCCTTAGCTTCCCAGAAAGCTAGGATTACAGGTGTGCACCACCATTCCAGCTTGTTCCTTTCTTTATTTCATTTTACTACAAGATTTGTCTATTTAACGAATTTTATTCATGGTGTTGGCAAAGAAACTCAGTGATAAAGCACATGCTTAGGAGCCAGTTAAGGATGGGCTTGATTCCCAGCACCACAGAAAACAAAATAAATTACAATACTGTATTTTGTTTCTGTCTCCTTTCCTTTAGGAGCACAGTGAGAAGAAGCAGCGGGTCAGGTTCCAACTTGAGATTTCTAGCAACCCTGAGGAACAGCGTAGTAGCATATTGCATCTTCAGGAGGCTGTGCGGCAGCATGTGGCCCAGATACGGCACCTGGAAAAGCAGATGTATTCTATCATGAAGGTAGTCGCCCCAGGGAATCTGACAACAGGGATGTCTTCTAGGACAGAGGAGATTTCTGTTTAATTTCTCTTTTCCTGTTTCCCTAGTCTTTGCAGGATGACAGCAAGAATGAAAATCTGCTTGACCTGAACCAAAAGCTTCAGTTGCAGCTAAACCAAGAGAAAGCCAACTTGCAGCTGGAAAGTGAAGAGCTCAATATCCTCATCAGGTGCCCCATAATCTTTTCCCAGTCTTTTCCATTGCCCCAGCCAGAGTTGATTTCTCTTCCTTGCCCATGTTCCAACAGTCCCTAGGTCTAGTATCAAAGGCTGATATTGGAGTAGATTTAGGCTTGAAACAGATTCTTGCTTTGTAGTTCAGGCTGGTCTCACTCAGGATCCTCCACCTCAGCCTCCTAATTTCTGGAATTACAGGTGTGTGTCACCACACACAGCTCATGTTGGCCAAAGAGGTTAAAAATAAGAGAGTCCCTTGGGCCGGGGATTTAGCTCAGTGGTTTCGCTGCCTGCTGCGGAAGCGCAAGGACCCGAGTTTGATCCCTGGTACCAAAAAAAAAAAAAAAAAAAAATAGGAGAGTCCTTCCTCTAAGTCCTCAGTAGAGTACTTCCTGGGAAAGGCTCTGCTGCAAGAAAAATAGGTAGTTGGGAAAAATCACTTGTGGCCTTGTACGTCTGAACTGAGTATCTGAAAGTTGATAAGGAAGCAACACAAATGCAGATACAAAAATAGGGGTTATTAGTGGGAAGAGACTACTTTATCATGAAGCTGTAGAGCTGAAAGATGAAATTTGTGTCCCACAGTTCAATGTTAGTAAATTGATTTAAAAAAAAAGAAAATACATATATATATATATATATAAGGATTGGCTAATCCAGAATAGGTTCATCCCTAAGTTTGCCACCTTCATCATTCTAGAACATCTCATCCTGCTCCCAGTTTACATGCTGTTTCCCTTACTGGCTTTGGCTCTTCTGTCCACTTAAAGGTGTTTTAAGGATTTCCAACTGCAGCGGGCCAACAAGATGGAGCTGCGAAAGCAGCAAGAAGATGTGAGTGTGGTCCGTCGCACTGAATTCTACTTTGCTCAGGCTCGGTGGCGCCTGACAGAGGAAGACGGACAGCTAGGAATTGCTGAACTGGAGCTGCAGAGGTTTCTCTATAGCAAGGTATCTGGGATAGATAGTTGCACAAAAACAGCTATGTTGGGGCATTGACCTATCTCAGAAATCTAACAGAGAAAAAAGGGGGCTAATTATACATGATTATTGTCTTAAGCACTTTCTTGTCACTAAGAGATAATACACAACGCCCACAACTTAAAGGAGCAGAGGATTGTTTTGGCTTGCGTTTTAGAAGTGTCACTCTGTTCAGCAGGCTCAAATATAGAAACCACATGGTGGAACGGTCTAGGAGTAGGCTACTCACATCACAGTGGTCTGGAATCAGAGAGCAAAGGACTAAGCTAGAGAGAGAGATAACACCCTTTCAAGTCATGGCCTCACTAACCTTCCTCCCCTTACCAGACCCCACCTCCAAACAGTGTCAGCTGTAGTGTCCCCATAATCCAGTCACCTTCCAGAAGCCCAGTCTGTGAGCACATGAAGCTCTTGGAAGACTCTAGATATGAACCATAACAATTATTAATGATGGCCATAATTAAAACATTAGTAGAACTCCTTTAGACAAATGTTTGTAATGTTTAACAATATAGGTGCAGGTGAGTTTGATCAAATGCTTCTTCCATTAAGATTATTCCTAGAAACAACAACAACAAAAAAAAGATTATTCCTAGGGCCAAGGATTTAGTTCAGTGGTTCCGTTGCCTGCTTTGCAAGGGCAAGATCCTGAGTTCGATCCCTGGTACCAAAAAAAAAGATTGTTCCTAGAATTAATTTCTTTTGTTGTTTTGTTTTTGTTTTTGTTACGAGGAATAGAATGCTGCTGAGCTAAACCCCTGGCCCCCTAGAAGTAACTTCTAGAGGGAAGTAATTTTCCAAGTCCACCTTAGAATAGAGCCATTCTTCTTTTTTTTTTTTTTTGGTACTGGGGATTGAACTCGGGACCTTGTGCTTTCGAGGTAGGCGCCGGAACCACTAAGCTAAATCCGCAGCCCAGAATAGAGCCATTCTAACACTGACATTCAGCTTTCCCACAATTACCCACTGATAATGGAAAAAGGACATTTAACTTTCTGACAAGTTAATGAATGAGGATTTTTTTTTTTAAGAGTAGGAAAAATTTATTGAGAGATAGCTTCTGTCTGAGACAGAAGGAGGGAGAGAGGGATATTTTTTAATGTAGAATAACTGGAATTACCACTAGCATTTAGTACCCATGAGAAACACTTGGGATAGAGGGTATTTTGATTGTATGAGACTGAAAGAGATAACAGTTTGTGATTAGCATATGGTGAACCTGTAAACAAACAGGATATGTAGCGATTTTCTGGCAGGCTTCTGAAAAGGCTTATTATAGTGATGGGGAGTGTGTGTCTGTCTTTATAGGTGAATAAGTCCGATGACACAGCAGAACATCTTCTGGAGTTGGGCTGGTTTACTATGAACAACCTCCTCCCCAATGCTGTCTATAAGGCAAGTCTTTTTTCTCTTTTTTTGCTTTTTGTGGTGCTGGGGACTGAATCAAGGGCATTGTGCATGCTAGACAGATACTCTACCCACTGAGCTCCACCCCCAACCCTATAAGGCAAGTCTTATTTTCCCTTTCTTATGCTTCTTAGCATACATTTAAAATTGGCCCTTCCGTATAAGCCCACTATAGGAAATGTGATCTGAGATGGAAGCTTGCCTATCTTACCAAGATCATGGCTTTTCCTTTTATTCTGCAGAGGATTTCTGGGTTGATTTATGATAGGGAGAACATTTGGTCGGGCTCTTATTTACTCTATCCTACAGGTAGTCCTGCGGCCCCAAAGCTCCTGCCAGTCTGGACGACAGCTAGCCCTTCGCCTCTTCAGCAAAGTCCGGCCCCCTGTTGGGGGTATCTCTGTTAAGGAACACTTTGAGGTTAGTGAACAGTCCCTTGGGAACCCAGGAACAAAGGACAGCCCAAAGTTAGCTATGTGTAAATGCCAAATAGGAGTAGAAAACTGAGGCATAGTGTCTGAACATAATTGCTTCTACAACCTTTTTCCACATTTAGGTAAATGTGGTTCCTCTCACCATCCAGCTGACACATCAGTTCTTCCATAGAATGATGGGGTTTTTTTTTCCTGGCCGAAGTGTGGAAGATGATGAAGTTGGTGATGAAGAGGATAAGTCCAAACTGGTGACTACTGGTGAGAACTTTTCTAATAGGGTTCCAGAAGATGGGGTGGTAGCCCCAGAGACAACTGAAGCTTCAGAGGTGCTCTTGCTTTTTCATAGGAATACCAGTGGTGAAGCCTCGGCAGCTGATTACAACAGATGATACCATAGCCCTGGGACCTGGGAAAGGTGTTGCACAGGGCTTGACTAGGAGTTCTGGGGTCAGAAGATCATTTCGCAAATCACCTGAGGTATCACAAATGCTTCTGATGATAGAAAAATGGGAGAATCTTGAGGTTGAGGCTGGATGGAATTTCAGTTTCTTATGAGTACTCTAGAGTTAAAGGTTGGGGGGGACACTAAGCTTTGTTTGATAGTTTCAGGGGCTCATGCCACTTTTATGCCTTCCTAGCACCCTGTGGATGATATTGACAAGATGAAAGAGCGAGCTGCCATGAACAACTCCTTCATCTACATAAAGATTCCACAGGTTCCACTGTGTGTCAGCTATAAGGTCTGCATCTCCCCAGCATTTTGTAGAACAGGGTAGGAAAGGAAGCAGATAAGATCAGCAGAGGTTATAGCTAGGGAGATAGCCAAGCTTCTTGTAAAGCTGGGCTATGGGTGACAAATCTGTTCCTTCTGCTCTCTGGAGAAGTGAGCCATTACTAGATTGAATTAAGGGAAAATCAGAATAGGTTGCTGTTTTAGGACTTTATACTCAGGTACTGGTTTAGACTCAAAGTGGTAGTTGATATATTTTTTTTTTCCTTCTCTTACAGGGTGAAAAGAACAGTGTGGACTGGGGTGACCTTAATCTGGTGCTGCCCTGCTTGGAGTACCACAACAACACATGGACATGGCTAGACTTTGCTATGGCTGTCAAAAGAGATAGCCGCAAAGCCCTGGTTGCCCAGGTATCCCACTAGGGATCATGGCTGTTTGGTTAGCAAGGGCTGGCAAGCAGATCCTCTACTCAGGAGGGCCTTTTGTTCTGTTAAATATTAACAGATAGCCGTGGAAAGTGGCAGGTAAATGAAGTGAGTGACTTCTGTTCCCTGCCTTTTCCACGACTGCCAGATTACTAAATTGAATATTTACTAATGTTTCATGATAACTACCACTAACTTTAGAGAACTAATTAGTGCTGCTACCACCTTAGGATTAGAATAGGTTCTAATTAGACTGTGAGCGTCTTCAAAGCAGAGACCATTTTATAATTTGAATTGCCCCATTATGCCTTGCATGTAAGTTTAATAAATCTCTGTTCACTTGGTTCACTTTTATGTATTCTACCTGCCCCACTAATACTGTTACTCTTCTCCATCCTGCCAGGTAATCAAAGAAAAGCTAAGGCTAAAGCCTGCAGCAGGGTCTGAGGTCCGGGGAAAGCTAGAAACTAAATCAGACTTGAACATGCAACAGCAGGAAGAAGAGGAGAAAGCTCGGCTACTCATCGGTTTGAGTGTGGGTGACAAGAACCCTGGCAAGAAGTCCATCTTTGGCAGGCGCAAGTGATCTGGCAATTGTTGAGTGGCTGCAGTACAGGATCTGACTCTGGATCAGGCCCTAGGGACTTGTGGAGTGGGGGGAGCTTCCTTTTATCCATCAGGATTTGTGGGGGTTTGGAGCTCACAGGTAATATGGAATGAGGCACTGCTGTTAGCAGCTGGCCTGTTCCCTGCAGAGCATGGTGGACAGTAATGCTGAGTTTCATCTCGTGCTAATAAGGCCCAAGGCCAGAGCAGCATTGAGAGTATGACCCAGGGAATGGTTCCAGGGTTGGGATCCTGTTCCCTTGGGGTCTGCTGATAGGGTGGGGGGATAGTTCTGATCAAGTGTGACAAATTTTTATAAATACATATATATATATATATATATATATATATATATATAAAACATATACATATATATATTTCTAAGTGTAACTGTTCTCCCTTTGTGCCAGGAAGCTGAGGGGAGGGGACTGATCCTCTTTCCCTCATTCCACTGCCTTGTATGAAAGTTTATTGTTCTGGGGAATTAGCTTCTTCCCAGTCTGTATGCCTACTTGGGAGGATAGCAATAGGAACCAGGGCTGGCCATGGGTCCCCTACTGTTCCCCCTGGGGTGTGCCCTGGAGAATGGAAAAAAAATATATATATGATTTAAAGAAAAAAAATATTTTAAATTTGATGTTTTTTTTTTCTGAGTACATGTGTTCAACCTGTCTGTGTCCTTCCCAACCCCATCAACTTCATATAGCCTGTAACTGCTACTCTTTTTTTGGTACTGGGGATTGAACTCGGGTCCTTGCGCTTGCGCAGCAGACAGTGAAACCACTGAGCTAAATCCCTGGCCCGTTGTAACTGCTACTCGTAACTCTTACTGAGGGTGCCTTCTTCCCATGCCTTGAAACTATATCACAGATACTGTCCTGCCCTAGTAAGACACTGGCCCAAAGCTGATGTTTCTGTACACACTGGAAGAGGTGGGGCTTATGTGTAATGCAGCGTCGCTTATGTAACTGGGATACAGCAGATTTAGTGGAAGCACAGAGGCAGACAGAAGACAGAGGATGGGAGCAGTGAGCTGTCGGCAGGGGCAACATAGCCAGGTGGCTGCTCCTCATAAGGTAGGCTGTGGGGCTCTTAACAGCCTATTGAGGGAAAGTGAAGGAGGCATAAGCCTGGGGCTTGAAAAGTAACTGGTTAGGAGCTGTCGGTGATGCCCAGTTTGGGGGAGGGGGTGGTGGAGAAGGCATAAAATTTGAAACCATTGCAACACTATTCTGAGGCACTGGTTGTATTCTTCGTACATTATGGAGAAAGTGTCCAGTAATTGCTTTCCTAGAGGATTTGGATTATGTCCAGGAGATCCAGGTCTTATCACAAAGCAAGGCTAGTGGGAATTTTGCCTGGTACTCAAAAATGTACCTTCAGTGGATGAGACGTGAGGGATGGGAGTACCTACTAAGATGTATAACCAACATTGCTTCAGGAGTAGGTTTAGAGTGGCTTCCTTGCTTCTCAGGGTGGCAACATCCGGGTCCCCTGGGTCCAAGGCTTGAAGAGCCTCTGGTCAGGTGTGGGGACCATGAGGTCAGGTCTGGAAGAACTGTGGGGACCACACAGGCATCAGTGCCAGCACCAGGAGACTGTAGAGAAGCCTCTCTCTGAGTGGCCTGTACCTCAGTTCATCAACCTCTTTCTACCAGAGTTTCCCATGAGGCCCATTAGGGGGCAGCAGCAGCTGAAGGTAGGTTAATGGAATCCCTGGGAGGGCTGTCTTTGCAAGAAATCCAGGAACAACCAGTCTTAATTGCCCTGTTCTCCATTTTCTCAATGCAGATTTTAGGCCTTGTGGGTAAAGGGTCTTTTGGAACTGTCCTGAAGGTGCTAGATTGTGCCCAGAAAGCTATATTTGCAGTGAAGGTAGGAGTCTATGTACTCATCCACATTACTCCCTAGTTCCTAGTTCCAAGAGAACTCCTCAGAAGCTAGGAGGATTAAACAGTTCAATAGCACTATTTCCCTTTGAAGCATTGTTTCTCTTTATAGGTGGTATCCAAGATAGAAGTCCTACAGAAGGACACCCTGAGGCAGTGCAAAGAGGAAGTTAGCATCCAGGTATGCACAGATTTCTGGAAAGAATGGTGGGAAGAACTAAACCACAGCTAGGGAGAGCGAATTTCAAATGCAGGTTTCTTGGTTTTCCTTTTCCTGGTTTTGCCCTTGCCTTCTGCTTCAGCCTTAGTTCAACACCAAAGTAGATCCTTAGAAAAGTATCTGTTATCAATAGTTATTTGTAATATCCTGTCAGGGAAATCTCTCCAACACATGTCCCAGTGTGTTAGTATTAAGCTGGTTCCAAGACTGCCAGATAGGCAGTACCAATTAGTGAGTTCCTCTGAAACCAGAGTTGAAGCACCAGCTCCATTTTTTCACAACTAGGGGAAACCTGATTTTTTTGCTGCCTTTATTCTCAGTGACCTTGTTCTAACTTCCTGTTTTCTTTGTGCCTAGCGGCAAGTCAACCATCCTTTTGTACACAGCTTGGGAGATACCTGGCAGGGAAAACGGCACCTCTTTATTAGTGAGTGACTGGCTTTTCTCTTCTTCCTCAAGGGTCCATTTACCATTCTCTTGACCTGAGGTTACTTACTTCTGGGATTATTCTGCCTTTGCTCTGTTTCTCCTCTCATAGCACCTCTCTATCCCAAAGGGAGAGGAAACAGCAAGTGGCATCAATTTGGGCCTTGAGCTCAGTCATTGTAGTCCCCACACATTGCCTACATTTCTGGTGCTTTGCAGTGTGTAACTACTGCAGCACAGATCTGTACTCCCTGTGGTCTGCTGTTGGCTGCTTTCCTGAGGCCTCGGTCCGTCTCTTTGCAGCTGAGCTGGTCCTTGTGCTGTGTAAGTCAAAGGGCAGTAAAGGAAATGGGGAGGGAAAAATCAAGTTGGTGGGAAGGATAGAAGAGAATTGGTAGTAATTGTGGAAGTCAAGGGATAGGGATAGGGATGGGAGGGTAGCTACCAAAATGGAAAGAAGAAGAGAGCTTCAGTACACTCTATGACTTGGGCATCATCCATCGAGATGTGAAGGTAAAGTGCTTTTTCCCTTAGTCTGAGGAGGGGCCTCAACAACAAGTTTGAACAGGTCCAAAAAGGCAGGCAGAAGCTGAGAACAGTTGATCTTAGGGCCCCAGTGGGTGCTAGGGATTTAGATAAGGCCCTCCAAGTATAGATTCAAATGCTGAGTAGGGCACATTCTTCAGTTGGGGGATACACATGATGAAAGTTGAAAGGAAGAGGAAGAAAATAACTACTTACCGGTGATCTTTCAGATGGAGAATATTCTTCTGGATGAACGAGGTAAATCTTATTTTTCTTTTTTCTTTTTGTACCAGGGATTGAACTCAGGTCCTTGGACTTGTGAGGCAGGCGGTGGAACCACTGAGCTAAATCCCTGACCCAAGTCTTATTTTTCATAGCACCAGAATGAGAGGTACTTTGGTTTGGGAATAAATCATGGCTAATAAAGGTGGAATGGGAGTGGTACCATTGCCATATCTTCTTTTATAGGCCATCTGAAACTGACAGACTTTGGCCTGTCCCGCCACCTGCCCCAGGGAGCCCGAGCCTATACTATCTGTGGTACTCTTCAATACATGGGTGAGAGAGAAGCTATACTGGTGGGTATACATTGGGTTGGAGGATAGTCAAAGGATGTCAGTGACAAGGATCTTTCAAATCCATAGCCCCCGAGGTCTTAAGTGGTGGACCTTACAACCATGCTGCTGATTGGTGGTCCCTGGGTGTCTTGCTTTTCTCTCTGGCAACTGGAAAGGTGAGAAAATGTTAGTGCTGTTAGGCAAAGAAGAGAGCTTTGTCCTGTGGTGGGAAGGAAGACATTAGGAAATCTTGCCATTTTCTTTCTTAACTCAGTTTCCAGTGGCTGCAGAGAGAGATCATGTGGCCATGTTGGCAAGTGTGACTCACTGTGACTCTGAGATCCCAGCTTCTCTTAAAAGGGAGTTCTCACTCCTGCTTCAGGAGGTAAGGGTGAGCACTACTTTCCTTCTTGACTGCCAGACTATTTTATCTTTCCCTTATCATTGAAGTGATATTTCTCTATTCCTCTGATTAATTTTTTGGAGGGGGATATTGGTGGGATGCTCTGGGTTAACCACCTTTTTGCCCTCTATGTAATTTGGATTTCATTCCTGAGTTCTGGATCTCTCAAATCTCCTCCCCATCTGGAAGATAAAGGTCCTTCCTGAGAGAGTGGACCAGTGCTGCACAACCAGGAAACTTATAAATACAGCACCTTTATTGCCACATTTGCCTCAAATTATTCTGTTTATAAATCCTTTACTTTTTTTTTTTCTGCCCTCAACAGCTCCCTGAACTTCTTCTTTTCCATCTTCTTTGTTTAGCCTCTTTCCTGTCTCAGTCCCTCATCCTTCATAACCTATTTCCCTTCAGCTCTTGTGCCAGAATCCCCTCCACCGTCTGTGATATCTACATCACTTCCAGGTCCACCCTTTCTTTTGGGGTGTGGCCTTTGACCCAGAGCTCCTACAGAAGCAGCCAGTGAACTTTGTCATGGAGACACAAGATACCCTGCCCAGTCCATTGGAGTCCATGCCCTTCAAAGACTTTGACTGTGATCTGGAAACCTTCCTTGTCCACTCCATCCCTGCTTGACCCTCTATTGTAGATTGGGGCTGAGCTGGGATCCTGAGGATCTCCTTTGCCACCAACTCAGTATGACCACCTTGATTGTCTAGTTTTTATTTTGTAGCCCCTTACCATTCTGTTCTTCTAGGTGTTGGACCAGAGTTCAGTTTTTGAGCATTCTACTACTGAGAGCCACAACTGAATGTAGCCCTTCCCCATCATACAGCTCACTTCTCAAAATTCACCATCTCAAACCAGGCTAGTAACCTTTTCCTTTGCTTCGCTTTTCTAGTGCTCTTACCCTCAAGCCGTTACCCAAAGGCTTTTTCCTCTTTTGCCTCTGTTGTTTCTCTGCCGTGTTTCCTCTCTTGGGCAGTAATGATACATCATAGATTCCCAAGGTGCTATTTATATGTTTAAAAGGCTGGTCATAAACAATGTGATTATTTTTCACAGGTCTCAAGCTGGGCATGGTGGTGCACACCTGTAATCCCAGCACTTGGGAGGTGGATGCAGGAGGATCACTGTGAGTTGGAGGCCAGCCTGGGCTACATAGTGAGTTTAAGGCCAGCCTGCATTACAAAGCAAGACCCTGTCTCAAAAAAAAAAAAAAATTAATAATTTAAAAAATAAACAAATAGAACCACCCAGAGGTATCAAAAGCTGGCATTTCAACACCTAAATAAATATACACCCCAAAAATAAGATCTGGAGGCCTGAGAATAGACTAAAATAAACCTAATTTTTTAAAAATTGGAAAGTGAATTTAATAGTCAAATATGAGGAAGAAAAAAGAAGTGGGAACATCAGTGGATAAAAGATCTTCTCTAGGGATAAATGGAATAGTATCTAAATCTTTTCTAAAATGCAATCTCAGAAGACGAGAATTTTTTTTCTTTGAGACAAGGTTTCACTATGTAATTCAGGCTGCCCTTGAACTCACTATGTAGCCTAGGCTGGCCTTGAACTCACAGCAGTCCACCTGCTTCAGCCTCTGGAGTGCTGGGATTACAGGCGTGCACCACCATACCTGGCAAAGACAAGAATTTTTAAATCCGACCATTTCTAGACATCCCAGGATTCAGTTTTTTAGTTGGGTAAATCAGATTGAGAGATTAACCTTAAGATTTAAGGTTAGAGCTGTATTTTAAGAACTTTTTCCTTTTGTAAGGAAAATTATCTGGACCATGAATTTATGCAAATTTCTTGTCTTTATGACTTTCATTTTCTTTTTTTTTTTTTGGTACCTGGGATCAAACTTGGGTCCTTGTGCTTTCGACGCAGGTGGTGGAACCACTGAGCTAAATCCCCAGCCCCAACTTTCATTTTCTTTAACATTTCAAAAGTTTCATTTTTTTGTGGTATTTGAGGGAAAAATACATTTTAATCTAGACCATATTAATCTTCAGTTATATCTGAATACATATCTGAACGTCTCTCTTCCCAGACCAAGAGAGTCTGGGGAGTATCCTGTATATATCAGTTTATTATTGTCTTTAGATTAAGCCAGATTTTCCCTTTATATATTATAAGCTGACATTTTTATTGGTCTCTGCAGAATTAATTTTTCTTGATTGTACTTTGGCAATCCATATGAATATCTATGAAACTTGATTTTTTTTAAAAGATGTTTATCATTAAGTTTATACTGTTGAATTTAGGATGAATGAGAGAAATTTTCTCTGAACCTAGTTGTGCTTTTCCTAAACTGCTGTTTGGTTTTTACCTTAGACACAAAATATTCAACTGATTTATATCTTTCTCCTTGTACTAATGCTATATCATTTGGAGCCCAGTTTGTGGCTCACTTCCAGCAAATGTTTATGTATTTTATATGCCCATCATATTCTTGGTTCCATCTTCCTTTTATACCTTTATTTTACTTTTTCTGTTTTAATCTTGTTTATATTTTATATTATCTGCATCTCTGTAAGCCTTTTTGGAATAAAGTTGGGGTGTAAATAAATAAGGAGAATGTATCCTTTGTTTTTTCTCATTTGTTTCTCTTTAGACATTTTCATAGCTTTATTACATTTTTTAAAAAGTTGTAGTGATCAGACATGCATATTAGAGAAAAACCCTGAATACTAAAAGTAGGAATTAACAGTTTCCAAAATAGTTAAGAGCGTTAGATTAGAATATAGATCTGACGCTTAGATCCATCAGTATCTCAGTATCCATTTGTGTGTGTGTGTGTGTGTGTGGTACTGGGGCTTTAGCCTAAGGCCTTCGCACTAAACTACATTCCCAGCTCCTTTTTTTAAATTTTGAGACAGACTCACTAAGGCATTAAGATGTCCAGGCTAAGTACAAACTTGCAGTGCTCCTGCCTCGGCTTTCCAGAGTACTTGGGATGATAGCCGTGTGCCACCACTCCCAGGTTATACTACTGGTTTTTAATTGTGGGGAATGAGTTTCAGATTTCTGTGGTGCATTTTTATTTTTTTTTTTCCCTAGGGCTGTGCTCATGCTGGGCAATGACTACCCCTGGGCCACATCCTCAGCCCTTTTTTGAGACAGGATCTTGCCACATTGTGCAGACTGACCTGGAACTTGTGATCTTCCTGCCTCAGCTTTGTATGTAGCTGAGATTACAGGTGTTTGCCACCATCCCCAGTTATGAGGCTTTTACAAAGGGCTGATGCAAAAGATTTTGATTCTGTGTGTCTGGTTCAGTGTTAATGTTAGGTCATCCAACACTGTATGGCCCCTGTGGTCACAGTGGTACAGTGGGTTAAGGTCCTTAGAGAATGTCAGTAGAGTCTCTTTCCCACATCATATTACATAGCTTAAAGACCAACTTCATGCACGTAGTTTGAATAATTTCTTACCAAATTAGGACATTTTCAACACACTTTTCACTGTTGCACTTAAGCAGTGATTTTCAGGATGGAATAGAAGGTGGGACAGAAAATCAAAGTTTTAGTAAAAATTTGAAAAAGCCTTGCTTCAACCCAGTTTGGGTATGCTCACCTCTGGAAGGGATTTTCTTCTCCCCACTCTCCATCCCCATTCAGAATCACTGACTTAGCCAGGTGTGGTGGCGCACACCTGTAATCCCAGAGCTCAGGAGACTGAGGCAGGAGGATCATCACCAAGAGTTCGAGGCCAGCCTGGGGAACATTGTGAGTTCATGGCCAGCCTGAACTACAAGGGGAGACCCTGCCTCAAAAAACCAAAACCAAAACAAAACCAAATGACTGACTTATTGATACCGTTTATTTATTCATATGGAATTTACTTAGAAGAATTTTAAAATATAATATCTGAAATGATCTTTATTCCTATACTTTGATTTTTCATTACCCTGGAAGAAATTACTTTTAAAAAAATCAAATACACCTGTAAACATGGGTATTTTACTGCATTTTCCATGTTTTATAAATTTAAGATTTAACTTCAATTTTTTTTTTTTTTTGAGAGAGGATCTTGCTCTGCAGTGCAGGCTGGACTTGAACCATGCCTGGCATTTAACACTAATTTATATATACACTTGTAGAAAAGTATCTTTGGGGTTGGGGATTTAGGTCAGTGGTTCTGGCGCCTGCCTCGCAAGCACAAGGTCCTGAGTTCAATCCCTGGTACCAAAAAAAAAAAAAAAAAGAAAAGTATCTTTGTAGCTCTACTCCTGCTTTATTTTCTTTTTATTCTTGTTTTTTACCTCTAACCTGTTACTTTATTATAATCAATCTATTAATGTGTTTACTTGTTCATTAACTAATCTCAGTTCCTTGATTACTTTAAGTAGAATCTTTGTAGAAATCTCAACAAAGCTAGTCTGTGTGTCGTTCGTGTGTGTGTGTGTGTGTGTGTGTGTGTGTGTGTGTTTGCTGGGGATTGAACCCAGGGTCTTACTGATGCTAGGCAAGTGCTTTATGACTGAGTTATTCCCTCAGCCTCTTTATCAAAGCTTTTTTTTTTTTTAGTACCAGGGATCGAACTCAGGACCTTGTGCTTTCGAGACAGGTGGTGGAACCTCTGAGCTAAATCCCCGGCCCTATCAAAGCTTTTTAAAAATAAATAAAATCATATTTCCTGAATTGTTAGCCCTTATTATAGACTGAAATGTGTCCTCCCAAAATTCATGTTGAAGTCCTAACTTCTAGACTTTTTTTTTTCTTTTCCTCCAGTACTGGGGATCAAACTTAGGACCTTGTGTTTGTGAGGCAGGTATGGTTCCACTGAGGTAAATTCCCAGGGCCCTCTAACCTCTAGACTTTAGAATATGATTGTATTTGGAATCAGGGTCTTTAAAAAGGTAATTAAGTAAACATGAGTTCATCTGGGTAGGCCCTCATCCAGTATGACTGGTGTACTGATGAAATTAGGACCCAGGCACATGCACACACACAGGGAAGACCATGTGATGACATAAGGAGGAAATTGCTGTGTGCAAACCAATGAGAAAGGGCTCAAAAGAAACCAGTCCTACCTGGCATGGTGGCACAAACCTATTATCCCAGCATGAAGGAAGCTGAGGCAGGAGGATTGCCATGAGTTCGAGGCCAGCCTGAGCTACATAGTTCAAGTTTGGCTTGAACTACATAGTGAAACCCTGTCTAATAAATAAATGAATGAATAAACAAATCTGCTGGCACCTTGATCTCAGACTTCTACCCTCCAGAAAATTTCTGTTGTTTAAGCCATGTAGTCTGGAAGTTTATTATAGTAGCCCTAGCAAGCTAATACAGCCCCTGTGAGTAGATCTAATAAATTAATCAGAAATTATATTTATAAAAAGGCTACTTTATCCCCTATAGGTTGGTTTTGCTTATATTTTGAGAATATAATGTTTCAGGATTTATTATTGTCTCAAGTTTTGCTGGTACACGGAGTCTTGTTGATTAGTAGCTATCATACCGCCTCCTTTGTTCTGTATTCCATTATACACAGCAGTAAGGCTGATACTTTCAAAATACCTTTTTTTTGAGACAGGGTCTTGTTATATAGTTTAGGCTGGCCTTGGACTCATTATGTAGTCCAGGCTGGCCTCATCATGGTAACTTCCTCCTTCAGCCTCTTGAGTTCTGGGATTACAGGCATATGCCACCAAACACAGTTCCAAAATAATCTTTTGAGTTTGCTCAAAACTGGTGGATACTTCTCAGGGTTGCTGATTTGGGTTATGTGATTTCTTCCTTACAAAAGAAGAAATCTTTGATCCTAAAATTTAAAAACTGTAACTTTCAAAATAGTTGGATCCTTACACCATACCCGAAACTTAATTCTAGATAAAGATTTAAATAATCAACATTAAAATTCTTAGAATATCTGAGAGACTAGGTCTTCAATCAGGGGCTGGAGAAGGTACCTAAACCAGGAAAGAAAATGAAAGTGCTGTAAATGAAGCACATTTTTGCATGAAGATTTGATGAATGAGTGGCTCAATCAAGGCAAGAAATCTAGATACTGTGGCACCTACATCTTGACCACATACAAACAGCATTATTCAAGTCAGTAGACAAAAAAACACATCAAAAATAAAATGTGAGGGCCGGGGATTGAGCTCAGTGGTGCCGTTGCCTGCCTCCCAAGCCCAAGGTCCTGAGTTCGATCCCTGGTACCAAAAAAAAAAAAAAGAATGATGGGAATTAATATCTATAACACAAAGGTCTTACAAATTAGAAAAGAGCTGTTTTCAAAATAAAAGGAATAGGGCTGGGGATTTAACTCAGGGGTTACGCCACCTGCTGCGCAAGCGCAAGGACCCGAGTTCGATCCCCGGTACCAAAAAACAAAACAAAACAAAATAAAAGGAATATGAAATGACAAATCAATTAGATCTGTATCAGTTGGCTTGGAAGGTTTTTTATTTTTTGTTTTTTTTTAGTACTGGGGATTGAACTTGGGACCTTGCGCTTGCGAGGCAGGTGATGAAACCACTGAGCTAAATCCCTGGCCCTTGGAAGGCTTTTTAGAAGACACTGAATGGGGAAAAAATGCCGAAATGTAAGAAATCCTATGTCTGTAAAGGAATTAATGACTTCTCTCCACCTTTGTATGTGTTGGGGGTGGTTGGGAGAGTGGAAAGAAAATGTGAGAGAAGACTTGGAAAAGAGAATGCAACAGGAAAAAGGGAAAGAAAAGCATCAAACTTCAAACCCAGACTCCCCAGCGTGTGGATCAATTAATTTTGGGAAAAATCTGTGATGTATGTGTAAGTAAATAAAGCTACTATACATGTGCTTTTATGCATTTTTTTTTTCTGGTACCAGGGATTGAACTCAGGACCTTGCACTTGCAAGGCAGGCAGCACCGCCACCATTGAGGTAAATCCCCGGCCTGCTTTTATGCATGTTTTAAATTTTTTTTGTGCCAGTACCAGGGTTTGCACATGCTAGGCAAATGCTGTATCACTGAACTATGTTCCCAACCCTTTTTGTTTTGAGATAGTAGCTTGCTAAGTTGCCCATGCTGGCCTTGAAGTTGTGATTCTCCTAACCTCAGGCTTCTGATTACTATATGTATATTTTTATAAAGATGTACGTACAATTTGTATATAGGAGGGTAGAGTGGATGGTGGTCTTCTCTTCAAAACAGAACAACAAAGAACAAGGTTTCACTATGTAGCCCAGGCTAGGCTTGAACTTGAAATCTTCCTGCCTCAGCCTCCTAAATGCTGGGATTACAGCCATTGACTGAGTCTGTGCCTTCAGGAACTCTTTGACTTTATTTCATGTGCTGAAATACTACAGCACTTGTTGAAAAATATCAAATTTTAAAAATTACAGAAAACAATATAAACTAATTTTGTGTTATCTATTTCACATTTTCCTTCTCATCTACCCCTTTCTATCTCCAAATTTTCTGTTGGAAGTACCATATCCCTTTAGCTGCCCACTTGGCATCTGACATACCAGCTGCCACCAAGGACTAAGCATTCTAGCTCACACATTCCTATTAACAAAGCCTTTATTACTGGCAGGGAGAGCTTTCTGCCTTGATTTTCCTGCACTTCCCACCCATGTCTTATTTTTAAGGTCTTTTTGGTTCACTACAAATACTCCTTGGGATTCCATCTACTGACTTGGGTAAGCCCAGGCTCAAGACTGTCCTCAAACTGCCCCCCCCCCCATTTTCATTTAAGCAGTTTTTGCCTGTAGGCTGGTACCATCATGCTTCCAGAGCAGTACTGTCCAACAGAAATAACGCAAAGCACATGAATCATTTAGAATCTGCCAGCTATCCACATTCAAAAAGTTTTTTAAAAGGCCCGGTACAGTGGCACATATCTGTAATCCCAGCCACTGGAGAGGCTGAGGCAGAAGGACTGCAAGCCAAGCTTGAGGCCAGCCTAAGCAATTTAGTGAGACTCTTGTCTCAAAAATAAAAAGGGCTAGGGATGTAGCTCAGTGTTAAAGTATTTACCTAGCATGAGTGAGGGCCTGGATTCAATCTCCAGTATCACAAAAAAGTTCTGTGAGTGTTGAGAGAAACACACAGCCATCATCAGTTAACTTGGAAATACTTTTTGGGCACAGGCCTGTAGTCCCAGCTACTTGGAGGTCAGGTCACTTGAACCCAGGAGGGTCTTTAAAGAGGTAACCAAGTAAACATGAGGTCATATGGGTAACAAAAATTCAGCCTGAGGAACATAAACTGTCTCAAACAGAAGACCTTAAGCTCTTATCAAAATACCAATTTCATCTGCAATGGACATATTTTCAGTACAGAGGGGATTTGCGAGACAGGATGTAGTAGTTGGTAGAGTGGGTTGGAGCATGGCTCTTTCTGGTTCAATTTGTTTTATCTGTAAAATGGGGAGCCAGGTGTCAGGTGGCACATGCCTGTCATCCCACAACTTGGGAGGCTCCACAAGTTCGATGCCAGCCTGGGTTTTTTTGTTTTTTTTTTTTTTGGACTGGGGATCGAACTTGGGTCCTTGTGGTTGCGAGGCAGGTGGCAGAGCCACTGAGCTAAATCCCCGGCCCTATGCCAGCCTGGACTACATAGCAAGACTCCGTCTCAACCCCAAAGGCGCGGGGAGGTGAGGTGGTGGTGTGTTGTAATGTTTCATGTTATGAGGATTAAATGAATATACAGCGCCAGGTACATAATAAATGTTCAGTACATTACTTGTTAGCTACTACGGTAAACTTGTGACAGGCTCTAGGGTTAATCCCAAGAAATACCCAGAAATGTTTAGTCATGACTGGCAGGCCCAGGTTGAGATCTGCGTCTCTCAGTCCATAATGGATTCGTGGACAGACCAGGCCTAAGTACAGACTGCTCCACTCACTTTTCCCAACGGGACTCCCCGGCAAGGCTGAGGAGGGCTCTTAAACCAGGCCGTGGAGACAGCTTCCCTGGCAGGGCGTGAGGGAGGGCCACTGGAAGCGGGAAAGATGGACTCCTTGATTCTCCAGGTACGTGCGGTGTCGTCTCGGACGTGAGGACACAACTCGAGGTGGGCCAGGTCCGTGTCTGGCGCTCCAGACCGCTTCCGTGCTGAAGGGTCGACTGAGGAGACAACCCTAACCGCGGGAAGGGGCGTGGTCAACACCAGGTCCGCCCATCCACTAGGCTCGAGTCTGGAGTGCGTCCGCCAGGCTGACGCACTGCCGCACTCCAGCCAATCGAGAAGCTCAGACGAGGTTCAAATAAAGACGGCGGGTGAAACATGGCGAACTGGACTTGGTATAGTAGGTGATTGACCTACTTTCTGTGTTGAAGATGTGGCGAGTGAAGAAACTGAACCTGAGCCTGTCGCCCTCGCCCCAGCCGGTGAGCAGGAAAGCTCTTGAGGAGAAAGAGGTAGGGCGGGGTTACCGGGGCGGGAGCTCTGGGTCCAAGGGTCCTGGAAAGCTGGGTCGAGCTTGGGGCTGGGCGTTTGGGGTCTTTGTTCCGCGCGACTTGGGTAAGAACTGGTTTTCACGTTTGTTTTATTCTGGCTTTCTTTCTCAGGGGCAACCAGCTATGAGAACTCCTCTTCGGGAACTCAGTCTGCAGCCCAGTGACTTCAACTCAAGACAAGGCTTGGCTTTGTGCTCCACGCTGACCCCATCACTGTGCAAGTTGGGGCTGCAGGTGAGATTCGTCTGGACAGCTGCTCGACTGGGCTGTGTGCCCAGGCTGAGAGCTCAGAGGAACAGAGGGCCGGGGCTGGAACGTAGTAATTAAGAACGATAATGAAGTTTCTACAACAGTGATAACCATTTACAGCTATTCGGGCCAACAGAGAGGTGCCCTAGGGTGGTTAAAGGAAATCCACTGAGAACCCAAACTTCTCTATTTAGCTGTTGGTTTTATGATCTCCTCCCCCCATTCGACCTTTACCAAGCTACTGAGAAATCTTTCATCCTAATTAGTGGTATTTATCTAACATGGCTCACAGATGAAAGATCTGTGTCTGGACAGTGAAGCAATATCCATCTACCCCAGGAGGTAGTCAAAACTCTCCTTGGGATCAAGTTATACTGTGGGATTATTATTATTGATTATTTTAGGGGTTTTTGTTGTTGTTTTTGGTTTTCATTTTTGTTGTTATTTTGGTTTTTTGAGGCAGGGTCTCCCTTTGTAGTTCAGGCTGGCCCTGAACTATGTAGCCCAGGCTGACCTCGAACTCATGGAGATCCTCCTGCCTCAGCCTCCTGAGTGCTGGGACTACAGGCGTGCGCCACCATGCCTGGCTTGTTTTTGTTTTTTCAGACAGGGTCTTACTATGCAGTTCAGACTGGCCTTGAACTCACTATTTAGCTGAAACTGGCCTTGAACTCGCAGTGATCCTCCTGCTTCAGCCTTTTGAGTGCTGGGGTTACAGCATGTGCCGCCACACCTGTCTATTAATGATTATTTTATATAATCATCATCATCCTCATTGTTATTAAACTGTCTCTGGCAGAATTGTCTTGAGTTGAACTTTTAAAGATCTTGAGAGAAACAGCCAAGAACAAACTATCTCTCAGTTGCTGTAAAGATTTGTCAAAGAAAGAGATGGACCCCCTATAAGATTTCTTGAAGAAATTTTTTTAGAACTTACTGCCTGGGAAATTAATCTTTCTAAAAAAAATTGTTAATCCTTTTCCCTTTCTAATAATGAGACATATGGAATTTACCATATTTTCCTCTTGCTGTAGCATGGACAAAGCTCAGGGTGCTTGTTCAGTGTGGTAGCACATGCCTGTAATCCCAGCTACTTGGGAATAGGAAGACCCTTTCTCAAAAACAAAGAAACCAAAAAAGCTGAAGATGTAGCTCAGTGTGAAAGTCCTGTGTTCAATTGTCAGTACTGCAAAAACAATAAAGGAAGGGCTGGGGGCTGAGGATGTAGCTCAGTGGTAGAGCACTTGGCTATCATGTGCAAGGCCCTGGATTCAAGCCCCAGTACCATCCCACCATCATCAAAGAAAGCCTCAGGGTCAAATTCAGTTATAGTTATCATTACACCTGAAATACGAAGATTTGCTTTCTCTTTCTTATTTATTTATTTATTTATTTATTTTGGTACCGGGGATCAAACTTGGGTCCTTGCGCTTGCGAGGCAGGTAGTGGAACCACTGAGCTAAATCCCCAGCCCTTTTCTTTCTTTTTTGACCATGATTTTGTTTTTTATCATCATCATCAATATTATTATTATTATTATTATTATTATTATTATTATTTTGGTGGTGCTAGGGATCCAGCTCAGGGCCTTGTGTATATTGTACAGGTGTTCTACCACTGAGCTACACACCAGTCTTATTATATTATTTGTCTGTCCCTACCCACTCTAGATTCCTACAAGTAGGTTCAAGTTGGGAAGCGAGAGGAATGAGGTCATATTCAAGCTAGCATTTTCACAGGATGTAGATAGTTATTCTCAATTTGTTTATACTGAAGGCTGGTTCACTTGGAAGGGCCCAAAATGGCTTCTTTTCTTTTTCTACTGTTGGATTTGTGGAAACAAGGATTGGCCAATCCTTGGTAAGGATTGGTAAGAACCTAAGATTCTTACCTAAGCAGAAGTAATGAAAACTTTTTTAAAAATCTGGATTATATCTTATACCCGTAATTATGTATTGGGAACTGAATTGACTGCCTTATCAACTGCTTTTGTTTTCTTTGGCAGGAAGACAGCAACAACTCATCTCTACTGGATTTTTTCAATGCCAAAAGGACAGACTCCCTTTCAGAACAATTCAGCTATCCCTCAGGGTGGGTAGAAGCTTGTCAGCATGAATCAAATGAGCAGCCCCTAGGTCTGACTCCCCAAACCAACTCTACTCCCAAAACATTTGAGGAAGGAATAGCCCCAGTGGATGACTGTGTGGTTAAAACCATGGTCCTTGAATCCCCTCCAGCAGAGCATCAGCAAGACATGATACTTGAGGCTCATTTAGATACCATGGCAGAGACAAACAGCAGCTCTCTAAATGCGCCTTTGAGGCCGAGAGATCTAGTGAGGAAGGAGGTGGCACCTTGCATGGAAGACAGCTTTTTAGAAGTTGTTGCTGCTGTGGCTAAGAAATGTACACTTCAAAATTCTCCATCTCATCTCTTGGATTCTCCACCAAATCCCTGTTCTGAGCAACAACTACACTGCTCCAAGGAGAGCCTGGGGAACAGTAGGACTGAACCTGTACCTGAGGACTTAGTACCTTCTGAAAGTAATGACTTCATGCCTTCCTCCATTCTCTGGCTTTCTCCTTCAACTGGCTTGGCAGCAGATTTCACCACCAATCATGTGGACCAAGGGGAGGAAACTGTAGATCACAGAGCTATAGAAGAACTTGAAAGGAGCTTCCCCACACTCTCTGAAGAGGTTGAATTGGGAGATCAAACACTTGTCTCAAATATGGAAAATGTACCACCCACATGCCTGACACCAAATCCAGGGGCACTGGAATCCCAGGAAGCTCCAGGCCCAGAAGAAGATGCTGGTAGGATTCTTGGATGTGATTCAGAGACTTGGATGTCCCCCTTGGCCTGGCTAGAAAAAGGTGTAAATACTTCAGTTGTGCTAGAAAATCTCCGCCAAAGTTTATGCCTTCCCTCTGTGCTGCAGGATGCTGCCATTGGCACTACCTCTTTCTCTTCTTGCTCTGTGGGGACTTGGTTTACTCCTCCAGTACCACAGGAAAAGAGTACAAACAAATCCCTGACAGGCCCGCAGGACACCAAGGAAAGTACTGCAGAGACACAGCACCGCCTCTGGGGGTAAGCACCACGTATCCTTGTGCTTCTGGAGCTCTGTTTCCCTGGACCTGTTACTCTCGTCCCCTCCCCTTTCTTTTCCTCACCTTCTTCTCTTCCTGCTGCAGCCGTCATCCTCCAGATCTGACTACCTTGTCTAGACATGACCTGGAAGATAATCTGATGAGCTCTCTTGTCATTCTGGAGGTTCTGACCCGCCAGCTACAGGACTGGAAGAGCCACCTGGCTGTCCCTCATCCAGAAGCACGGGACTGTAGCACTCAGACAGATACCTCTCCTAGTCAGGTAAGAAGCTTCCTCTCAAGGCCTGAAGGATCCTGGTGGCCCTCTTCCTAAGCCGATAAACTGTCAGAGGGCACGGGGGACTCCTTAATCACAGACTTTTTACTGTAGAATATGTGTGAAAACTGAGAATCTGGAAAAACTCTTAAAGATGGATACTCACTACAACCCTGGAGTACATTAAGACTTTCCAAGGAGATGCACACAAGGAAAGCTTTGAAGGAATCAGTGTTTGGATCTTCCTCTTCCAAATGTATTTACTGATTTTTTTTTTTTACTTCCCCATTCTAACTGCCCTTGCCCACTTTACTAGAGAAGAACGTACTTACTTCCTTTCTCAAATCTTACATAACAATCAAAGGACAACAGAAAATATTTGTGCACATTCTGAGAAAGCAAATGACTGCAATAATTATATAACATCATTTTTGTATGTTTTCAACAAATTTGGAGGAAGACTTTATGTCAGTGGATCATTAGACATTGGTGAAATTTCAATAAGATTATTGGCACATAGGTCTCTGTAGATATATTCCTAGAATTCCTAGAATCTTTCCTTTTTTCCATTCCTACCAATTCTTTTTTTTGGTACTGGGGATTGAGCTCAGGACCTTGTGCTTGTGAGGCAGGCGCGGTGCCACTGAGCTAAATCCCTGGCCCTCTACCAATTTTTTTATTTATGTGAAGATTTCTTAGTACTTACATCTATTAGACTGGAAAATAGTCATGAATTTTTGCTGAACTATACCTTGTGATAATTGCTTTTTTTTTCTGGGACTGGGGATTGAACTCAGGACCTTGTGTTTTCGAGGCAGGTGCAGTGCCACTGAGCTAAATCCCCAGCCCTGAGAATTGTAATCTACAAATACATGAATTAATATGGGGAGGGAATTTCCATTCATTTCATTAATAGGTGATTCCCAATAAGATTTCACTGGATATTTAGGATTTTATTAAAAATTATAATGATTAGTGTACAACTGATAAAAATGTTTCTCCATCTAAAAGAAAGTTTTTTTTTCAAATCTTTTTGTTTTATTTTGGTTTTTTTGGTATTGGGGATCGAACTTGGGACCTTGCATTGTGAGGCAGGGAGCGGCACCACTGAGCTAAACCCCCGGCCTGAAAATTTTGTTTTTATTATTATTCATTTAAAGTCTTCTGCTCAAAGCAATTTTTTTTTTTTTTTTTGATGTGGGCAGCAGAACTACTGAGCTAAATCCCCAGCCCTGCTCAAAGCAATTTTGAAGAATTTTAAATTTAAATTTAGATGAATTTTTGTTGCAGAGATGTAGGTCAATAACAGATTTTAAAGTGTAAAAATAGGGACTGGGTATTTAGCTCAGTGGTGCCGCTGCCTGCCTCATAACCGAATTCGATCCCTGGTACTAAAAAAAAAAAAATGATATATATTAGGATGGAATTCTTTTTTTTTTTTTTCTTTTTTCAGTGCTAGGGATTAAACCCAGGACCTCATATATGCTAGGCAAGGGCTTTACCACTGAGTTACACTTCCAGGCCCTGTGATGAAGTTCTATGAGGAATAAAAATATAGGTTCAGTGAGTCAGGTATTATGTATACGTAAAACACAATATGTATATTGTATATCTGTAAACCTAGCTTTTGGCAGGAGGATCAGGCCAGCCTTGAGCTCACTGTGTAGTCTAGGCTGGGTTTAAGCTTCCTATGTAGTCTAGGCTGGCCTCAAACTTGCTGTGATCCTCCTGCCTCAGCCTCCTGAGTGCTAGGATTACCAGAATGCACGAACACACCTGGAAAAAAAAAAAATTTTTTTTAATGGCCTGGGAATGTAGCTCAGTATGAAGGTCCTGGATTCAATCCTCAATACTACATGAAAGGGCCGGGATTTAGCTCAGTGGTTCCAGCACATGCCACACAAGTGAAAGGTCCCAAGTTCAATCCCTGGTACCAAAAAAAAAAAAAAAAACCCACATAAAAAAGAAGAGATGGTCCCCAAATGTCCAAAGACCTCCTTTGAGTTGAGAATATCCTCAAAATAATGATTGCCTGTGGGAGACTACATTGCCTTTTGCTAAAAATCCTGGAAACCATGGGATTCTCATTCTTCTAGCTGCTCACTTTCTCTTATGTGTTATCATTATATTCTTTTTTTTCTTGTCCTTGACCTTGTTTCCCATCCCTGAATCTCCCTTATATCCTCTTCCTCTGAACTTGCCAGGTCCCTTTGGAGGCCACTGAAGCAGCACTGAAAAGGGGAAGTGACATCACTTTCAGCCATTCCCCAGCACCATGCATGTCCTTGCCGCTAGGCTGCCTCCTTCACATTAATCTCATCACCTGCCTGACTGCCCAGCTCCCAGCAGTTTGTGTGTCCTTCCCAGTGGTGCTCCATGCCTTTCAGCACGATGCAGTTAATAATGATAACTGGGGCTAGGAAAGGGAGCCAGGAACCAAAGAGATTTGAGAATAATGCAGTTTTGCCTCCTTAAATCCAGTCTGTCACAGCCTCATGATTTAGCACTGCTGTTCTAGCAGTAGCCCTTTTCCAGACAGTGGCTCCCTTTTGATAGTAAGGAAGATACTTTTCTCTTAGAATTTGAGTCTTCCTGGGGCTCTGCTGCCTTCAAGCTCATACTTTCTACTCTGTGGGGCATACTATTTTTTGTTTTATTTTATTTTTGTGGTACTAGAGAGTAAAGCCAGGCTTTTGCACTGAGTTACACCCCCAGCCCTTTTTAAAAAATTTGTATTTTGAAAAAAAAAAAAATTTGTATTTTTAGATAGGGTCTCATTAAGTTGTCCAGGCTGGGCTTCAGCTTTGGTACTCTTGCCTTGGCCTCCCAGAGTGCTGACATTATGAGTGTGCACCACCACACCCAGTTTAGTTCATTCTCTTTTGAAGGCAATTAAGTGAAATCCTTAAGACAGTTAAAATTTTTTGACCCTGTAACTACTTTTAGGGATATATCCTAAAGGAATAAAGGTCTGGATAAAGATGGCAATAGACGGGGGTGGGGGTGAGGTGCATGCCTATAGTCCTGGTACTTGAAAGGCTGAGGCAGGAGGATTTCAAGTTCTGAGCCAAGCCTGGGCAATTTATTAATTTAGTGGGATCCTGTTTTAAAACATTTAAAGAAGACAGGAGAGGTGTGGTGATGCATGCCTATAATCCCAGAACTTGGTAGGAGACTTGCCAGGAGTTCAAGCCCAGCCTGGACTACATAGACCCTGTCTCAAAAAAAAAAACTGGGGATGTAGCAGGATGTAGCTCATGCAAAGGCCCTGGATTAAGTTCTTAGCACAAAAACAAACAGGGTTAGGGATGTAGCTCAGTGGGGCCATGCCTGCCTCACAAGTGAAAGGTCCTGAGTTTGATCTCTGGTACCAAAAAAACCCCACCCAAAAACCCCCAAACAAACAGATTTAAAAAAAATAATTTAAAAAACAGTAAAAATAATGAAATATAGATGGAATATTGTACAGTCATTAAAAACAATATTTATCCTGGTGATGTAGCTCAGTGATGATATAGTGCTTCCCTAGCATATGTAAGGCCCTAGATTCCATCCCCAGCAGTGGGCGAGGGGAGGAGACTTAGGAATTTTTTTTTTTTTTTTGGTACCGGGGATCGAACTCAGGTTCTTGCGCCTGTGCAGCAGGTGCCGAAACCACTGAGCTAAATTCCTGGCCCAGGAATTTTTTTTTTTTTTTTTTTTTAGGAATTTTTAATAAGATGGAAAAATAAGTTTAATATAGGTTTGTGGTTGTTCAAATAACCTCTGAGAAACTTTGAAGATAAATAAAATACAAGCAGAAGTTAAAAATAGTGGTACTCTGCCCAGGCATGGTGATGCATGCCTGTAATCCCAGCACTCGGGAGTCTGAAGCAGGAGGATCACCATGAGTTTGAAACCAGCCTGGACTTCATAGTGAGTTCAAGGCCAGCCTGAATTGCATAGTGAGACCCTATCTCAAAAAAAAAAAAAAAAAAAATCCAAAAAAGAACCAGTGGTACTGTACCTTGATAAGCTCTCTAAAGCAGGTGTCTCAGTCTATTTTAATAAGGAAAAATTAAGTAGTAAAAGCAGGACACCTTCCCAGCACTTGGCAGGAGGATTTCTGTGAATTTGAGGCCAGCCTGGGCTACATAGTTCAAGACCACCCTGAAATACATAGCAAACAAGAACAGGACTCCCAGCCGGGCATGGTGGTGCACATTTTACAATTCCAACACTCGAGAGCCTGAGGCATGAGGATCAATAGTTCAAGTCCAGCCTGATCTACAAAGCATATTTGAGGCCAGCCTGGACTAAATAATGAGGCCTTGTCTCAAAAAAGAAAAAAGAAAAAAAACCCAGGATCTCAGATATATTTATAGTTGGCTTTCTGTATCCATGGATCTTCAGTCTATCCATGGATTCAACGAACTGTGGATAGAAAACGTTGAGGATATAAAAGGATCTATACTAGGCTGGGGATTTAGCTCAGTGGTACCGCCGCCTGCTTCAAAAGCACAAGGTCCCAAGTTTGATCTCCGGTACCAAAAAAAAAAGCATCTATACTGAACATGTGCAGACTTTTTTTTTTTTTTTTTGCTTAATAGCATCCCCTAAATAGTCAAACATTACACTATTTTACATGAGGAACTTAGTGTTTAGATTTTGGTATCTGAGGGTGCTACTGGAACCAATTTCCCATTGATTGTGAGGTGTGTATATTATAACCTCAATTATGGTTTTTCTCAAGCATTACTGAATTTCATCAAATCTAAGACACTATCAATATTAGGGTGCATTTCCATTTCAGAGATATAAAATATGAAAAGGTATTCATCTTAGAATTTATTGAATATGTTAATTTATTTCTAAATCAGTGGCCTACAATTTTTTCCCTGATACTTGAGGGAAATGCCTGTATCAAGTATGGAGTTATACCTGGAATCTCTGGGGATGAGTGCTATATTGTTGGTTAAGAATCACTGCTCCAAGGGCCAGGGATTTAGCTCAGTAGTACTATCCCTGCCTTGCAAGCACAAGGTCCTGAGTTTGATCCTGGTACCAAACAAACAAAACAAAACGAATCACTGCTTCAAGCCAATTGTGTAGCACTGTGGGAGGCCAATGCAGGAAAATCATGAGTTCAAGTCCAACCTGGGCAACTTAGCAACTTAGTTAGACTCTGTGTCAAAATAAAAAAATATAAAAAAGGCTGGGATGTAGATCAGTGCAAAACCTCTGAGTTTAATTTCCAGTATTTAGCTCCATGTGATGAAATTATTAATGATTTCTTTCCCTTTTTATTCATTTTTTAATTTTCTAAAATTTCATAATAAATATGTGTTATCCTGATAATTACGGAAAAAAGATTTTTATTATTATTATTATTATTTATTTATTTGGTACCAGGGATCAAACTGGACCTTGCGCTTTTGAGGCAGGTGGTGGAACCACTGAGCTAAATCCCCAGCCTGAAAAAAGATTTTTAAAAGGAATTTTTTTACCTACCTCTGAATTTTTTTTCTTTTTGAGACAAGTTCTTATGTAGCTCAGGCCAGCCTCAAACTGATTGCATAGTCCAGGCTCAAATTCATAGCAATCCTCCCACCTCAGCCTCCTGAGTACTGGGTTTATAGGCATGTACCACCATGCCTGTCTTGAATTTTCTTTCTGTCTTGGCTTCATCTAGTTGTCCTTGGTCCTGCTTCTGATAGGGGAGGCTCCTTTAGCTCACTGGAGGAAAAAGGGAATGACAGGCTGCTGGTGCATGTTGTTTAAACAAAAGGAGTAATTCTGTTTATCTGAGTAGGTAACTAAGGAACCTCAACATCTTTGGGAGAGGCAAAAGATTGGTCAGGCCCTGCAGCAGGCCAGGAATATTATGGTACGTATTGATTGACCTTATACCATTGCTAGGGTCTCCTGTAAAGCTTGAAAATGGAGAATCCTGGGTGGTTAGGAGATGGTGATACTCAGCTGTGATAGTAAAGGGAGGGCCTTCAATCTTCCTCCTTTGTGAAGGACTTCTTATTAGGAGCTTCGGATTGGGTCAGTGGGTTTCCTCCCTAGTTCCCTTCCTTCCTGCTTAGGGACTAAATGTTATCCAGCCTGGCCATCTCTCTCTTCACAGCAATCATGGGTGCTAGTCTCTGAAGAGCTCACGACCTTGCTTCACCTGTCCCTGTTGTATATAGAAGAAGATAAAACAACTATGAGTCAGGAGGTAAGTAGATGAGATGGAGGTAGAGATCACTGCTGGGGTGAAAACCCAAAAAAGGAAACAAAAACAGCATCTTATTCTTATTTTGTAGTCTCGGCTTGCAGAAAATTTGGTCTCCTGCTGCTTTGATATGTTAAAGAAACTGAAAACAAAGCTCCAGAGCCTCAAAACAGAAAGGGAGGAGGCAAGGCACAGAGAGGAACTGGCCCTCAGAGACAAGGATGTGGTAAGGTGCTGGACATTTGTTCCTGGACATGGGAGATGTCCAGCTCAGGGCTCTTATAGGAATGCACTTGAGACACAAATGAGTGGCTTAAGAACCGCCTGGCCTGGGGAATTAACTACTAAGGTATTGGATGGTTATGAATTTTTGTGCTGTTTACCTTCTCCACCCTGCATGTCCTTGCAACCTCTTCCCTAAACAGGCAGAGACGGTGCTGGAGGCTTTTTGTGCACATGCCAGCCAGCGCATCAGCCAGCTGGAAAAGGACTTGAACTTCACAGAGAAATTCAGAGGCCTTCTGCAGGAGGCCCAGTCCCAATTGGTAATTTAAGAGCATTTTCTTTCCTGTGCTCTATGCTGATACATTGGGAAGATGGCCACATACCCCTCCCCTCTTGGCGATCTCCACAGACAACCCTTCCCTTGTAGGTAGGCCTTCATACAGAGCAAGGAGAGCTGGCTCAGCAGACAGTGAGTCTGACTTCTACCCTGGAACAGGACTGGACATCTATGCAACTGGATGTGAGTATTTGGGACCATCATATTTCTCACAGCCAGCCCTGTGAGGAGCCTTGTCTCAGGTGTGCTCTACTGACCTGCTTACTTCCCCTGGTAGTACATGGCGTGGACAGCTTTGTTGAGTCGGTCTCGACAACTTATAGAAGAACTCACAGCCAAGAGCCGACAGGCCCTGCAGGACCGTGATGTTGCAGTTAAAGAAAAGCAGCAGGTACAAACCATGAGTGGAAACTGCTTAGGCCTGCTTTTCTCCTCCTTTGTGGAGGCCTTTCCAGTGTGTGATTTCATTAGCTTCTTCAGTTGATCTTTCTATAATGGGTTTAGAGAACAGCCAGGTCCCTTAGCTATAAGAAGATTTGAACCTAATTGTTGGTTTTTTTGCTTTTCAGCACCTTCTTTGTTGTTGTTGTTGTTGTTTTTCGTACCGGGGATGGAACTCAGGACCTTGCACTTGCAAGGCTGGTGGTGGTATCACTGAGCTAAATCCCTGGCCCAGTTTTTTTTGTTTTGTTTTTTGAGACAGGGTCTCACTACATAGCTCAGGCTGGTCTTGAATTCACTATGTAGCTTAGACTAGCCTTGAACTCACAATGATCCTCCTGCCTCAGCCTCCCAAGTGCTGAGATAGCCATGCCTCAGTACACTTGGCTCTTCAGCACCTTCTTTTTTTTTTTTTTGGTAGCGGGGATCAAACTTGGGACCTTGCGCTTGGGAGGCAGGTGGTGGAACCACTGAGCTAAATCCCCAGCCCTTCAGCACCTTCTTTACTGGAGTAATTTTTCTCCTATATCTTCTTCTCGAGGATCAGCCTTATTTTGTGCAATGTTGCTGCTCAGAAGCAAAGTCCTTTGCTATCTTTGCTGTGTTTGCTGAGGGCTGGGGTTAGCTCAATGGTGCTGCTGCCTGCCTTGAAAGCACAATGTCCCAAGTTCGATCCCTGGTACCAAAAAAAAAAAAGAGAAGCTGTACTAAGTCCTAGCTTCTTGATTCAGGGAGAATTATAGGTAGAAAACTATCTTTTAGATTTCTAGGGAGATGGAACAAGTCTCTGCCCATTTAGAGGACTGCAAAGGCCAAATAGAACAACTGAAGGTGGAAAATAGTCGCTTAGCAACAGGTATGTGTGTGTGTGTCTGTAAGCAGTTGAGCCTGCTAAGGCCTGGAGTGTGGTGTTAGAACAAGGAAGTGCCCTAGAGCACCTACTGTGGATCAAAAATGTGAAGGTTTTCCCACTTGATGATGGCATGGTGTCATTAGGATACTTTTGTTCTAGATCTCCAGGTTCAGCTGCAGATTCTGGCTGACGTGGATAGACAGCTCAAAGAGATGCAGAATCAGCATACCCATTGTACCCAGGACCTGGCCACAAAGGACGAGTTGCTCTGCCAACTTACCCAGAGCAATGAGGAGCAGGCTGCTCAGTGAGTTCCTATTGGGTTATTGTGGCAGTAGGAACCCGGCATGTAAGACCAAGCAGGATTTAACATAAGGTCTCTGGCAGATGGCAAAAGGAAAAGATGTCACTAAAACAAATGCAAGCAGAACTGCAGCAGCAACAGGCTGTGTTGGCCAAGGAGGTGCAGGACCTGAAGGAGACCCTGGAGGTAAGGGAGCTGGTAAACATCAGGAGTGGGACACTTGCCTGATGGCATTGAGGTCAGGTTTGAGACGATGGACTGGAAAAAGCCTCTGACCAAGGGCTCTAAAATTCCCCACGTGGACTCATTTTTCCCCTTTCTCTCTTGCTCCCTCCCTTCCTTCCTTCTCTTGTCTTCCCAGTTTGCAGACCAAGAGAATCAGGTTGCTCACCTGGAGCTGGGCCAGATTGAGTGTCAGTTAAAAACCACACTGGATGTGCTCCGGGAGCGCAGCCTGCAGTGCGAGACTCTCAAGGACACTGTAGAGAACCTAAAGTAAGATCTCTCCCTTTCTCTGCTTCCCCCTAAGTGCTTATTTTTACCCAGAAACACTTTTACAAACCAGAGTCTCCGAGAAAAGAATTGTGACTGTTTTGAGGCTCTGGTTTCTCTCCTTGAGTGTAGGAGATTTGGGAGAGGTTTTCAAAGAAGATAACTTGGTCTTTTTTTTTTGGTACCGGGGATTGAACTCAGGACCTTGCATTTGCGAGGCAGGCGCCGGAACCACTGAGCTAAACCCCTGGCCCCAGAGAAGATAACTTGGTTTTTGGTCATCTTCCTCATTCCTTATTTCAGGGCTGACCTGGCCAGCACCATAGCAGAGAACCAGGAACAAGACCTGCAGAAGACACAACAGTATTCCCAAGAGCTGGGGGTGCTGACCAAGCAACTACAGAGCCTAACCCTCTTCCTACAGACAAAACTAAAGGAGGAGGTAGATTCTGGGGTTTCTTCTCTTCAGATTGTATCTTGCAGCTAGGCATGGTGGTGCATGCCCGTAATTGCAACACTCAGGAGGCTGAGGCAGGAGGATCACCACTATTTCAAGGCCAGCCTGGGCTACATAGTGAGGTCAGGACCAGCCTGGACTACACAGTGAGCCCTGTCTCACTCCCCTCACACACACACACACACACACACACACACACACACAACAACCCAAATTGTATCTTGTTTGTATAGAATAGTCCCCTAAAATCCTGTCCTTGTCCATTTCTGTGACATTCAATCTATCATTCACATATTTATGTCTCCTACCTCCCTATTATGAACCTTTTACTCCAATGAGGCAGCCTATACACCACACACATGTCCTATCTCCTTTCACACCTGGCCTCGGGCTATTCCCACATCCATTTTCTTCTATTTTCAGACTGGAAATTCCTTTTCCTTTCCACTGAAATCCTCCCTAGTTGACCATCTGTAAAATGTTCCCAGATCATATGGAGTCATTGACCTGTTTGCTTCATTCCTCACAAACTTAATCTCCTTTTGTTCTTGTATTGATTTTCCTTGGATATCTGGTCTCTTCTACTAGACAATATTTGAAGAAAGCAGAAATTTAGCCTTGCTTCTTTGGCTTCTTCGCAGTGCCTACTAACAATAAATAGTTGATATCTTTCAAAATACAGTTAATTAGCTTATTCAACAGTTAAATGTATAACCAAGATCCTGACCCTCTTCCAGCTGTGTTCTGAACTCAGGAAATGCCAAACAATCTGTAGTCTAGAAGGAAAGACAGATGTAAAGTTATCTTGATACAATCATGATAGAAGTCTGCATGGGCCACTGAGAGCTCAGAAAGGATGATCAGTTCTATCCTTCCTTTCTTTGGAGACAGGGTCTCGCTATGTAATTCAGGATACCCCTGAATTCACTATGTAGCCCAGGGTGGCATTTAACTTGGGAAATGGGAAGTAGCTCTTTTATGATTATAATATTGGAGGTATATGGAGCAAGGCAAGAGAGAAGATGGGGACACTCCTCTAGAACTGGTAACAAACCATTCCTAAAGGGCCATATAAATGTTTTTGGCTTTGTGGGTCATATGGTCTCTGTCTGAACTACCCAGCTCACTTTTGTAGTTCATGGCGTTGCTCTTTGTTGAGCAGCCATTGACAGTATCTAAATGAATGGGTTTGACTATTTTCCAATAAAACATTATTTGCAAAAACAGTTGGCAGGCCAGATTTGATCTGTAGGCCATAATTTCTTACCCCCCTGCTCTAAAACAAGATTAGGAATACAGGGTTAGGAGCAGATTTTTTTTTTTTAGTACTGGGGATTGAATTTAGGACCTTGTACGTGTGAGGCAGGTGTGGCGCTACTGAGCTAAATCTCTGGCCCAGGAGCTGATTTTTGATGGGAGTGGGACAGGGAAAATGGTGAGCTCAGCTTTATATATACTAACATTCATGTGGACCATGGAACATTCTGGTAGAGTTTTTTTCACAGGCAGTTAGTCTTTGGGCCTGGAGACTGGGAGAAAATCCAGTTGAAAAAAAGGGATTGAAGAGTCATTCATGTGGAAATAGAAGCTTGAGGTGGATGTTTTTGTGGTGCTCCCAAGGTGAGGCCACCCAGGGAAATGGATTAGAGAGTGAAAAGAGGGCCAAGGACTGAACTCCGAAGGGCCAATGGTTAAGGAAGGACCTGTGGGTGGAGAGAAGAAATATTCAGAAATGTATGAGGCCTCTGCATGGAGGGTCATGTCCTAGAAGAAAGATTCTAAAAGTACTACATGTTTAAGAGCACAAGAAGTCATCAGTATCAAACAGGCCAGGTGAAACAAGCAGAAAAGCATTCATTGTATTTGAAAGTAACATCGGTGAACCAAATGACAGGAATTTTGGTGGAATGGTAGGGTAGAAGCCTGAGTATAATGGGCTGGGAGATAGTAGATGGTAAGAAGTATAGGCTTCTGGGCCAGGGATTTAGCTCAGTGGTTCTGCCGCCTGCCTCACAAGCGCAAGGTCCTGAGTTTGATCCCTGGTACTAAAAAAAAAAAAGAAATATAGGCTTCTTTTCTTCTATCTTTCTTCCTCCCTCCTTCCTCCCTCTCCTTCCCCCCTCCCTCTCTTTCTGGAAAGAGGCCAGTAGTAGCCAAAGGGGAATTTAAGGACTTTTTTGTGTGTTTTCTTTTTAAATTACTGTTTTAGTGTGCTGGGCATGGTGGCACATGGTTGCAATCAAGAGACTGAGGTAGGAGGATTGCGTCAAATTCATATCCTGGCTACACAGTTCAAGGGCAGTCTGAACTGCATAGCAAGACCCTGACTCAAAAAATGTATTGTTTTATTGAGAGAGGCTTAGGATTATGAACATGTTTGAGGAAAGGTGCTAACGGAGGAGTTGGTGAGGTAATGGGTGGAAGAGCACCCTGGAAGAGGTGGCTGGGAGGGCCTGGGAACTGAGGTGTCACTCTGAAGAGCAGCTGATATTTTTCCTCTCTGTGCTTAGACTGAACAAGAGGTCCTTCCACTGAGCACAGCCGGTACTCCCACCAAGGAACACCCTCTGCCTAATGACAGTGACTTCGTGGGGAGCATCTTGACAGCAGAGACAAACGAAGGTTAAAGGCCCTAGGATTTGGGAGTGGGAAAGCTGCTCCTGATATCTTGAGCTGCTGAAGGGCCCTATCATCTTTCAGTTGCCACCGTGGCAGACCCCTGACTGGATCACCAGGGGGGCCTTTCCTCATGGTTGCTTTTTGTTTGTTTATTTTAGAGCCAGAATCAGCTCCTGTACCCTTGCTTGGAAGTGGCAAGAGTGCTTTCACCAGAGTAGCATCAATGGTTTCCCTTCAGCCTACAGGTTAGGAGGGGGTCCAGGGATCCTGCCTTGTTTCTAGAAAGTGGTGATGAATAAAGACAAAAGCAGTGAGAAGTGCTTTGCTCTAGAAACCTCAATTCGACTTGGGCTCATTTTATTTCTGTCTTTTGGGATCTGTTATGTTCTGGATATTCAAATCCTATGGGTGGGGAACACCAGTAAGAGTTGGTGGAAATAAATGATGACTACACACCCCTTCCTTCCAGGCTGAAGGGTTGCATTTCCATCTAGGACTTTCTCTTTCAGAAACCCCAGACATAGAGAAGAATCTGGCAGAAATGAATACTAAGCTTCTTGAGCTTAACAGTCTGTGTACCCTGCTGCAGGAGTCTAAAGAAGAAGCCACTGGGACTCTGCAGCGAAAAATGTGAGTGGAATGTAGTCTCGATGACAGAGGGCAGTAAAACAGTCCCTTACACTAAGGGCATAGCCACCTCGCAGGACAGGAATGATAAGGAATTCTTCCCTCCCCTAGTTGTGCTCTGCAGATGAGGCTGCAGGCCCAGGAAGAACAGCATCAGGAAGCCCAGAAGGCAAAGGAAGCAGACATAGAGAAGCTGAACCAGGCTTTATGCTTGCGCTACAAGGTGAAGGAGGGGCCTAGAAGTGGGGCGATGAAGAACTGGGGCATCTCTACTGGCCCACTGGGAGCCATCCAGAAATCTGGGTGGTGGGTATTTTCCAGCCACTGTTCTAGTTTTGCCTTTCCTGGGGTGAGACATTTTGCATTATTTAAGAATCAGCTGTGGGCTGACCTGTATTCCCTAGCAGACTATGAGAGAAGTCAGGAACTCTAGCAGAGCTCTAGCAGAGCTCTCCCAACACTGAGAAATGCCTTGCCTGACTTAGCCTTGGGGGAGGAATTGGAGTGGTAGGGTATCAACTGGTCCCACTAGGGCCAAGCACAGGGCCAGGTGCTCTCCTGCCTCCAGGCAAGGGCTGTGAAGAAGCCAGCTCTCTCTCCGTGACTTCTCACCTCTCTTTCTCTCACAGAATGAAAAGGAGCTCCAAGAAGTGATACAGAAGCAGAATGAGAAGATCCTAGAACAGATAGACAAGAGTGGCGAGCTTATAGTATGTTCCTCATGATGCCCAGCCTCTGCCTTCCATGCCACTGGTAGCCAGATCCCAAATATGCCACAGTTGGTTACCTTGTTCTACCTTTGTCCGCAACATGGGATAAGGATAGAGAACATCTTTGAGTACTATGGATATCTCTGTTCTTATTCCCAGAGCCTCAGAGAAGAGGTGACCCAGCTCACCCGCTCACTTCGGCGAGCGGAGACAGAAACTAAAGTGCTCCAGGAGACCCTGGCAGGCCAGCTGGACCCCAACTGTGAGCCCGTGGCCACTAACTGGATCCAGGAGAAAGTGTGGCTCTACCAGGAGGTGACTCAGAGTTAACAGAGGAGCTGGGCAGTCGGTGGGGACCCCAGGCTGTACCCTTATTAATCTGGACATACCTATAGGTGGACAAGTTGAGGGTGATGTTCCTGGAGATGAAAGATGAGAAAGCAAAACTCATGGTCAAGTTCCAGAGCCAGGTGAGGATTTCCATACTATTCCAGGGCTGTTTCCTACCACCACTACCAAGCCCTCTCCCATGTTGCCTGTATCCTACCAAGCTATGCTGTTCTTTTAGGCACAGGACTTATGGAGTATATTTGCTTTCTAGAGAAACATCCTAGAGGAGAACCTTCGGCGCTCTGACACGGAGTTAAAGAAACTAGATGAGATTATTCAGCATATATATGAGGTAAAGCAGGGAGGGAGATGATAGGACTAAGGCACCTAAGGGCTAAAGCCTGGCTCCAGCAGGTACTTACGAGCACAGCTTGGTTCCCAGCCTGTGCTGAGAGCTGGGCCTGACTCCATGCTGCAGGCTTCTCAGGTTTGTTTTCTTCCTTTGAACTCAGTGGGTACTTCTGGGAACTGGGAGCTTTGGGCCTTAGGCTTGTTCTGAGCTGCCTTTTCTGCCTCTCTTCCCAGACTCTGCTGTCCATCCCAGAGGTAATGCGGAGTTGCAAGGAGCTACAAGAATTGCTAGAATTTCTGAGCTAAGAAACAGAAAGTAGCCAGTGGCAGTGGTGTGTGCCTGTAGTTCCAGCTACTCAGGAGGCTGAGGCAGGAGGATCACCTGAGCCCAGGATTTGAAGACTACCTTGGGCAACATAGTGAGACCCTGACTCAAAAAGGAAAAAAAAGAAAAGAAACTGAAAGCTGGATTCTCCTTCATCCCTTTTTTTATCTGCAATACCCTCTTGCCCCAACACAAGGACCAATTGGCCTAGAGCCAACTACATTTACTATTATTTAAATAAAGTGTATGTAATGTACTTCTTCAAGCTCACTGAATCTTATTTTTGGTTGGGAGGGAGTGGATGAGGTCAGGGAACAGGGTGCTTGACATTCAGGCCCGGGCACCCTTCATACATTTCTATCTCCTGCTGCACCCAGAGCCATAGCCGTCTGCCCTCCCTTCTGTTGCTTCCCCCAAATACTCTGGGCACTGGACTGCTTGTTCCTTGGCTCATGGCCTGGGGGGAACAGAAAAGGCTCCATTCTCTTACTTTCCCCATCCCCCCGGTGGGTTGGCCCTGGCAAACGGGGCGGAAGACAGAGCGCAGTTCACTACTCTGCTGTGAACCTGGGCGCCCTGTTGATACTGTCACACCTACTGCACCTGCAGTAACTGTTTGGGTGACTCCTCTTCTCCAGACCAGAGTTAATCCCAACCTCCAGCACAGTGCCCTGCACGTGCTAGAGATGAAAGCAAAGCCGTTTCCTGCCTCTCAAGGTGGGAGGGGGACAGTCCCCAACAGCCTGGCAGGTTCTTGCGGGAGAGTCACTCCACTTCACCACCTCGCCTCTGTGGGCGTAGCCTCGCCTCAGACCAGTCCGAGGGAGGCGCGGCGGGGGTAGGGGCTCGAGGTGCAGGTCCCGCCCCCTGGAGAGTCACGTAGCTCTGCGGCATCCGCAGCCTCATTAACCCGAGGCACGGCTGAGCCGCTGCAGTTGCAGAGCTGAATCTGAGCTGCGCCTGTGGCTGCTGCTGGTAACTGACTGCTAGCAGGTAAGCTTCCTGGCTGGCAGGTAGGAGCAGCTCCTGGGCACCTACACTTCCTCTCCTGGGCTCCTTCCCTGCCACCTTTGCCCTGCTCCCTACAGTTCCTGGGTGTTCCTTCTGTGTGCTCTCCTACCATCCTTTCTGTTCGCCTGAAGGCCCAAGGCTCAGCCTTTCTCATTCCACCCGTTTCCTAGTTCTCTCAACTGGAACTCAGCTTTTCCCATCCCAAATTTTACTCTACCTCCTGAGTTTCCCCCCACCCCCCTGGATCAGTCTTTCCCACCCAAGCTGTTTTATTTTATTTTCTTATTTTTTTTTTCCACCCAAGCCATTTGTTGTTGTTGTTGTTGTTGGAACCAGGGATCGGACTCCGGATCTTGCGCTTCACCCAAGCCATTTTAATATCAGTTTGCTTCTGCTCTTATGCTAGGTCCCTCTCCAGCTCTCTTGCCTTCTCTGTCCCCAGGTCTAGGTCCTTCCTGACTGGTTAGCTCGCCATCACCAGCATCTCCCCCAGCCTCCCCCTCCTCCGGAGCCTCTCCCTCCCCTTCTCAGGCTCTCTACTCATTCCTTTCAATCTTGAACCCCTGCCTCTGTCTCCCCACTGAGTGAGTTGAATGTTCTCTATTTCCCATATATCTCTCCACACAGAGGAAGTGCATTGAGGCACTGGAGATGACTGGGTGGTGTCATTTTGCCATCTTCACACCTAACTTAGTCTGCAGGCCCTCTTTCCCACTGCACAGGCCTGCTGGGGCTGATCACTGACACACAGGTGGAGCACAGGTAACAGGGACAGGCAGCCAGGTTTGCAGTATGGAAAAAAAAAAAAGAAGTTATAGAGGTCCTGACTGTTATTTGTGCCACTCCTACTTCTTATCCTGCCTGTGTGTGATAAGTACCTTTGGCTCATTCTGAAGCCTTGGAATAAGTGTGCTTTCCCTAAAGGCCCTATTGAGGATGGATACAGAGAAGCTGGCGAGGCCAGGGCTTATGCTTACCTCAAGAAAGGGCCAAATTTGGGCCAGGGATTTAGCTCAGTGGTTTAGCTGCCTGCCTTGCAAGCACAAGGGCCCGAGTTCGAGCCCTGGTACCAAAAAAAAAATTAAAAAATAAAAAATAAAATTAGTGCTTTCTGAAAGAAAGGGCCAAATTTAATGAAAGACAGATTGATGTTTTTAACTGGGCAAGTGGGTTTTTTTTTTTTTTTTTTTTTTTACTGTTTTTAGTTTTTTGTCAGGGTCAAATTCTTGACAATCCTCCTGCATCAGCCTCTTGAGTGCTGGGATTACAGGTCTGCCCACCATGCCCGGCTCTAGGGAATAGTTTCATAAGACCTACGGCTTCAGGGCTGCTCACCTCCCCACCCCCAGCTTGCATCTTTCCTACAGCCTGGGAAGGGTGCCCACCACGGACAAAAGGAAATGTGGGAACTGGGGCCTTAAGCCTCCTAGTTGTCAGATGCCACTTTGATGCCCAGGACTCATGCCAAGGACTGTTGCTGTGCTCCCAGCCCCATATTTAGGGGAGGAGGGCATTTGGCCCCTTTGGCCAGGAGAGGAAGCAGAGGAGGTAGTGGGTGGTGTTGAGTCTTTCTATCTTACCTCCATTCCAGAGAGCTGTCACCATGCCCCACTCATACCCAGCCCTTTCTGCTGAGCAGAAGAAGGAACTGTCTGACATTGCTCTCCGGATTGTGGTGCCAGGGAAAGGCATTCTGGCTGCAGATGAATCTGTAGGTAGGTAGAGGCCTGTGTGGTGGTAGGGAGTAGAGGAGGTCAGGGAGCCCTGACCAGGGAGAACAGCTGTCCCCACTCTGTTTGCCTCCAGGCAGCATGGCCAAGAGGCTGAGCCAAATTGGGGTGGAGAACACAGAGGAGAACCGCCGGCTGTACCGCCAGGTCTTGTTCAGTGCTGATGACCGTGTGAAGAAGTGCATTGGCGGCGTCATCTTCTTCCATGAGACACTCTACCAGAAAGATGATAATGGTGTCCCCTTTGTCCGAACCATCCAGGATAAGGGCATTGTCGTGGGCATCAAGGTGCAGCCCCAGCCCTAACTGGGGCTGGCTGTGGAAACAGGTGTGTGTAGGAGGGGAGGCAGGGAGAATCCTACCTGGGTTTAGCCCTCTGCCTGTGTTTCCTGTGCAGGTTGACAAGGGTGTGGTGCCTCTGGCTGGGACAGATGGAGAAACCACCACTCAAGGTACACAGTGGGTGGGCTTCAAGGCGGAGGAGGTGGTAGGGAGTTGATGGTGGCAGGAGAGGGACAGGGTGACGAGGCTGGTGCTGTGCCTACAGGGCTGGATGGGCTCTTTGAACGCTGTGCTCAGTACAAGAAGGATGGTGCTGACTTTGCCAAATGGCGCTGTGTGCTGAAAATCAGTGAGCGCACACCCTCAGCACTTGCCATTCTGGAGAATGCCAATGTACTGGCCCGCTATGCCAGCATCTGCCAGCAGGTGTGTGCTGGGGTTTGGGTGACCAGATGCGTACCCTGTACCTGGTGGGGAGAGGATTGCAGAGCTTTTTCCCATCTTGCCCATTGCCCAACCCGAGCTACTCTGCTCTTTCCTACAGAATGGCATTGTGCCTATTGTGGAGCCTGAGATCCTGCCCGATGGAGACCATGACCTCAAACGTTGCCAGTATGTTACAGAGAAGGTGAGTCCACAACTGCACAAAGACACATAGTTTAGGGACAGCCTGGCAGAGATGCCTGCAGCCCTTTTGCTGGTTTAGATTCAGGTGTAGTCCCCTAGCACTCTTTCATTGTTTTGGTTTTGGGTTTCTTTTTGGTACTGGGGATCGAATTCAGGAACTTCCACTTTCAAGGCAGGCGGCGGCACCACTGAGCTAAATCCCCGGCCCTTGTTTTTGTTTTTGAGACAAGGTCTTGATCTGCAGTTCAGGCCTCAAACTTACTATGTAGCCCAGGCTGGCCTCGAATTCACAGTGATCCCCCTGCCTCAGCCTCTCAAGTGCTAGGATTACTGGCATGCGGCAATATGCCTGGCAGCACTTTTTCGTTGATCCTAGAACAGGCCTGAAAGTCTATGCCATCCTCACAGTCCATGCCCACCCAGCCCTAGATGGAAAGCTTAGAGCAGTAAGTAATGGGAGCCCAGACCCTTAAAAAAATCTCTTCTGATCCCCAGGTCCTGGCTGCTGTTTACAAGGCCCTGAGTGATCATCATGTGTATCTGGAGGGGACTCTGCTCAAGCCCAACATGGTGACCCCTGGCCATGCCTGTCCCATCAAGTATAGCCCAGAGGAGATTGCCATGGCCACTGTCACTGCCCTGCGTCGCACTGTGCCCCCAGCTGTCCCAGGTACTACCCTGTTTTCTAACCTGCTCCTGCCTCTAGGGGCCATCCTGAGGCTCTTCTTGTGGCCTTCAGGAGTCCCTTACACTGGAAAATAGAGAATGACCAATCAGTTTGTCGTTTGTCTCCTCTCCTCCAGGGGTGACCTTCCTGTCCGGGGGTCAGAGTGAAGAGGAGGCATCACTCAACCTCAATGCCATCAATCGCTGTCCCCTTCCCCGGCCCTGGGCCCTCACCTTCTCCTATGGGCGTGCCCTGCAGGCCTCTGCACTCAATGCGTGGCGAGGGCAAAAGGACAATGCTGGGGGTGCCACTGAAGAGTTCATCAAGCGGGCTGAGGTTGGGAGTTGTGGGGGGTAGGGGTGGGGGTGGGGGGCTGTGTGTGTATAGCTGGGAAGGGTTGAGCACAAGTGGTTATAGGTGGGCAGGGTTTGACACCTATGGGCTGGCTCAGCCTGCTCACACCACCCTCCCCTCTTGCAGGTGAATGGGCTTGCGGCCCAAGGGAAGTATGAAGGCAGTGGAGAAGATGGTGGAGCAGCAGCACAGTCCCTCTATATTGAAAACCATGCCTACTGAGGTGTGCTTACTCCACGCTACCACCCTTGGCCCAGCCATCTGCACCTACTTTTGCCTATAGTTACGGCCAGGGTCAAATAGCCATGCAGAACAGAGATGCCTTCACCCACCACCAAGTTGTCTTCTCTTTCTCTCCCCCCTCTCATCATCCTTTCTTTCCTCTCCCCATTGCTGCACCTGGGACAATGGGATGGGAGAATAGGGAGCGCCTCGTGTCTGAGGGCAGGAGAGCTGCTAGAAGTCTGACCCAGGTGCCTGGGTGGGTATTCCTCCGTCTCCAGGAGCCCTCATAACTTCACCGTGATGATGTAGCTTCTCCCTGGGCTCTCCTTCCTGCTGGCCCTCTTTCTGGGATGAGAAGGAAGTACACCAGCCCTGACTCATGCCTTGAGTACATACCATATAAGAAATAAATGGTAGCAAAACATGCTACTTTGTCTGTTTTACATATCAAATTCCCACCTCCTCTTTTCTGATCTCTGGTGATTCTGTCTCTGGGCCCTCTGATTGTGCAGGTGGAGAGGGTGGGGATTTGAGTTTTACTAGGGTTCAAATTTATAGAGGGTGTACCCAGTCACCATTCCTAGCTCAGGCTCTTGCCTATTGATGTTTAAGGCTCCAGTGGGGCAGTGAGGAGGGCTGCAGTCTTCTAGGGACTACCACATCAGAGCCACTAGGCTGCAGCTACAGAAGGATGGAGTAGAGTGAGAAGAGCAACCCCTAAAGGCAGATTTTGTGGAATGCTCAAAGCAGGGAGGCAGAAGAACAAGCTGGGGTAAGGTTGGGCAGGAATTTGACACATCTCAGCAGTGTCAAGCCCTACTGGGGCTTGACGCACATTCCACCAGGGGCTGCCACATTATGGGGAGCACCTGGGCTCCTATCCAATGAGGAAACCTTCCACAGCTTTGGGGACTGCCACGGCCAAGCAGGATGTGTAGGAGGTTCCCAAGGGCTATGGCCCACTCCCATTTGGAATGAGAGGGGATACAGAGGGGCGCAATTTGAGGGTCTGGGCAAGGGCAGACCTGATGAGGCTTTATGCTGAACTTTGACCACTGTGCTGGGGTGTAAGGTAGGTTGTGAACCTGGGTCTATGTGAGCAAATACATGATGAGAGAACACCTGGAGGGAGTGGTGCACACTTGTAATCCCAGCACTTGGGAGGCTAAGGCAGGAGGATCATCATGAGTTCAAGGCCAGCCTGAACTATATAGCGAGAGCCAGTCTCAAATAAAACAAAATAAAGTTTGAAAAAAGAAAGAAGGAAAGAAAGATGAGAAAACAAGCTGGATATGTTCTGTGTAAACTGGGGAGGCCGCCAATGCTCCACCCAGAGTGGCCTGACATAACAAAAGTAGCTAACACATAGTACTTTCTATATGCTCCTGCCATACAGTGTTCTAATCCCAGCATATATTAACTCCTTCAATACAACTCTACAGAGTAGATACAATTATTATCCCTATTTTTAAAATAATCTAACCCAGTGGTGCTCTACCGCTGAGCTACATCCTCAGCATTTTTTACTTTTTACTTTGAGACAGTCTTGCTAAATTGCCAGGGGTGGCCTCTCTAGTAGCTATAGGCACGTGCCACCACACTTGGTCATTCCTTTTTTTGGTATGGCGAGTTAAACTCAAGCCCTTTCGTGGCGGCACCACTGAGCTAAATCCCTGGCTCGCCAGTCCTATTTTAGTATGAGGAAACAGGCAGAGAAGCACGAAGTCGTTTAGGTAATAAGAGGTGAATCCATAATTTGAAATCGAATGATTAGGAACCAGAGCCTGTACTCTTGAGTTTTTAAGGGTTTTAGTTGTTTTGTGATTAAGACAGAGTCTCGCTATGTATTCCCGGCTGGACTTGAACTCTCTATGTAGCCCAAATTGGTCTCCAACTCGAAGAATTCCTCCTGCCTTGGGCTCCTGAGTGCTGAGACTACAGGCCCACGCCACCACGCCCGGTAGAATTTTCAAGACTTTTAAGTAGCGTGACCTTCCCAAGTTGGAAATAAATTCAAATAAAAATACTGGTGTAACCAATCATGTTAAAAAGGCACTAGCTTGCTACCTCTGCGTCTGAGGCTTGAGGAGACGGCGCCCCAAAGAGAAGCTCTACCATAGGGATGATAAACAATGACAGCCGACCTCTGAAGGCTTTCCCGTGTGCCAGGCTTTTTACACGCAAGGCCCCATTTACTGAATGTCCCCAATTTTCAGATCTGAAAACAGCCTCCGAGCTCCCCGTGGTCGCCCAGGTAGTATTTAGCAAGAGTAGTTAGTATTTAGTTTGCTCCCTTCACCTGGAGCTAGAACGGTTCCACTGAGCTCGGTAACCTTTCAAACCCGCAGCGCAGCTCCACGCCAATTCCGCCCACTCCGGCGGCTTTCTCCGGCCAGCGTCCGGAGTGCTGCTCTCGATTGGCCGCGGTCGCTACCGTGATCCTGCCCTCTCATTGCGAGGTTTCTGATTGGGCTAGGCCTACGTATCCCCGCCCCCTCGCGCCTTCAGGCGGAAGCGAGCATGGCGGCCGCGGGTTCTCCGGGTGCTGCGGCTACCGACCTAGGTGCGGTGGGCTTTGGGTGGGAGCTACAGCTCCGGGATTGCAAGGGAGGTGTGGAGGGGTAGGGATTGAGGTGTACTAGAGATCCTGCAGTCGAGAGTCCAGGGTTGCTTCGTATGGGATACCTTCAGACCTGGGCCAGGGTCCCTAGCACGGGAATCTCTCCGAACGCGGGATGAGGGTCTCTGAGGACCGATGGTCCGGGCTCTTCCGCGTCAGGGGTGCAGCTGGCGGCTCAGCCCGTTTCCCGCACCTCAGTCGGTCCCCTGTTGTCCCCAGAGGTGGTCCGGGGCAAGCGTGCCGCCCTCTTTTTCGCTGCGGTGGCCATCGTGCTGGGGCTGCCGCTCTGGTGGAAGACCACGGAGACGTACCGGGCCCCTTTACCTTACTCCCAGATCAGTGGGCTGAATGCCCTGCAGGTGAGACCTCGGTGGGAAAGTGCCCGGGGCAGCCCACTGGTGAGGTGGAGACTCAGTTGATGGCCCCGATGCTCCTTCCGGCAGCTCCGGCTCATGGTGCCCGTCACTGTCGTATTTACCCGGGATTCAGTGCCCCTGGACGACCAGGGGAAGCTGCCCTTCACCGTTGTACATGAGAGAGAGATACCTCTGAAATGTGAGTTTCTGCGGGGGGGAGGGCGGTGTGTGTTCACGGCAGCCTTTTGGGTCTGAGCTGAGTCTGGAGATGGGTTGGTTAGGTGTCCCATAACTTATTAAAAGAGCTCTCTGAACAGTGTGTTTGGTTGGGTACTTTAAATTTAGTGTCTGCCATTAAGGCAGCAGTTTTTTTCATAAGATAAGTTATGCTACCGGAAGCAGTTGATGCCTATCAGAGTAGAGCGGAGAAAGTGGGATGTGTGGAAAAAACGCAGTTTGAAATTAAATTGGATATTTACACAGACCCTTTTCAGTTTAACGTTAAACACTGGTGTTAGGCACTTTTCTTAGGTACCAGGAATTTGGGGATGAATAAGAAATTGGTAAGGATTTTAAGAAATTCAGAAGTAGGGGAGAAAGACAAATAGGTAAAAGCAATTACTGTAGAAGTTATAAGAAACAGTGATAGTATTGAAGAAAGAGCATTTAACTGCCTGGGAGGAGAGAAAGGCAGAAAAGGTTTTAAGTGGTGTAATTTTTTTTTTTTTTGGTACCGGGGATTGAACTCGGGTCCTTGAGCTTGCGAGGCAGGCAGCGAAACCACTGAGCTAAATCCTCAGCCCCAGTGACGTAATTTTTAAGTTGGATTTTTTTTTTTTTTTTTTTGCGGTACCAGGGATAGAACTCAGGACCTTGCACTTGCCAGGCAGGCATGGCACCACTCAGGTGCAGCACCACTGAGCCACATCCCCAGCCCCAATTGAAGGCCTTTTAAAAATTTTTGAAAATATGACTACCATTGTCACATCTCACCAAGTTAGCAATGATCCCCTAATACAACCTAATTGTCATTTAGATTTCCTAAGTTATCTCAAAGATGTTCTTTTACAGTTGTTTTATTCTAATCAGGATACATTTGGTTCTGTCTCTTTTTTCCCCCTTTTATTATACATATATTAGTTCTTTTCTGCCCCACCACCATATACTTTTTTTCAAACTATTTATTTGTTGAAGAAACCATGTCATTTATTTTATAGAACATCTCACATTTAGAGTTTGGCCAATCATTTCCTCATAGTTTCCTTTAACTTATTCCTTTAGTATTCATATTTCTTGTAAACTAGCAGTTAAATCTAGAGGTTTGATCAAAGCCAGGTTTGGTCTTTTTAGGCCTGAATACTTTATAGGTGGTGCTCTGTACTTTTGTTGTATTACCTTATGAAATATGTGATGGCTGGTTTTCCACGTTGGGTAGCGCAGAGGTTAGCAAGTTAAGTATTATCAGCCTGATCTCTATATTTGTGTTGTTTTTTTTGAGACAGGGTCTCGCTCTGTAGTTCAGGCTAGCATTGAACTCACTAAGTAGCTAAGGCCTGCCTCAAACTCATGGTGATCCTCCTGCCTCAGTCTCCTGAGTGCTAGGATTACAGATGTGTACCACCATGCCCAGCATTTTTTTTTTTAGAGGCTGGGTCTTGCTATGTAGTTCAGGCTGACATTGAATTCTCTATACAGCTCAGGGTGGCCTTGAACTCACAGAGATCCTGCCTCAGCCACGCGAGCGCTGGGATCACAGGTGTGCTTGGCTTCCATCAACCTTTAACCTGAAGTTTTTAGCATCTGTTGGAAGTTGGAATTGATTTCATTAGCAATTGTCAAATGGTGATTTTTTTTTTTTTGTTCTGTCATTTCTTATGCATGTGATATAGAATTCTTTTATAAAGAAGAACATTCCCAGTAAATTTTAGGTTCTGTTTGTCAAGTTTCAGGGAGCAAAGGAATCCTTTTGGAATTGCCTTAGATGTAAGATTAACTTGGAGAGTACTGACATCCATATACATGTGAGAATTAACATGAAAGAGAAAGATAGATGGAAACCTTCAGTTCTATTTACCTTGAAATATATGAAAGAACTCCCACTAAAGAGAAACCCTGTAGAAATAATATGAGACAGCATCGTGTATTTCCCATAACATCAGAAAATGTACAGATTCGTGGCTGTTGGTATAAAGAATATGAGAAATCATTTTTCCATCACTTTTCATGACACAGTGGAGAAATTCATATCAATGTATATTATGTGGGAACACCTGTAGTCATTTTGGTTTAATTGACATTGCAAATAAACAGTATTGTGAGAAGTCAGTATGAGGGAAGTACACAAGTTATCAGTTGTCCTGCCTGAAAGAATGAATATTTTATGAAACACCTGTCAGCGTACAAAGTTCTCATAACTCATTTTCCAAAGCCTTTGATCACTTCTCATGTTGTATATACCTAAAAAATTAGATGTCAATTATTTCTCCAGAAAATACACAACCAGAGCAGATGTCCTAAAGTGTATGTATATTGTGAGCTCAGTCTTAAAGTAGATTTCTGGATTAAAAATTTTAAGTTCACTTTTCTGAATGTTGTGGTCACATAATTTTATACATTTAGGTAAGCAATAGAATGACACTTTAAATTGGATAATTGTCTTCTTTATGTTGCAGTATGTTAGATCCACACATGAATTCACTTATTCCTTACGTGCCAGTAGGCTCCGTATTTTGTAGGAATTTTTGTTTTGTTTTGTTTTGTTGGTACCAGGGATGGAACTCAGGACCTTCCGCTTGCGAGGCAGGCAGCGGAACCACTGAGCTAAATCCCCAGCCCTGTAAGACATTTTTGTTTCATTTGTTTTCTTTTGCTTTTAGTAATTAGGCAGTAATACAACTCCAAAACTGAATTTTCCTTAAATGTCATATTTCCAGTAGCTTTTATTTAAACTTTGGTGTATACATTTCATTCTAGAAAAATTTTTAATTGAATGTCATATTTTAAAATGTTATTAGTAACAGTTTCTGTACATGTGTTTAAGAGTTCATCTGTTTTCAAACGTGTAAATTAGCAAATGTTTTTAATATTCTAAAAGATATCTATATTCCAACATATTACATATTACATATTATATGCTCTGCATCAGAGCCATTGTTATATGTGTTCAGTATTAATTGTTTGTAATCATTCAATTTTAGTTTTCATGTTCATATTGCCATGATTTATTTTGGTGGTAATTTTTTTTTTTTTTTTTTTTTTTTTGGTACCAGGGATCGAACTTGGGTCCTTGCCGCTTGCAAGGCAAGCAACAGAACCACTGAGCTAAATCCCTGGCCCTTTGGTGGTAATTTTTAAATCTACTGTGCAAAAAAATATTTTTGTGAGTCCTGCACTGCCAGAGACCAGCAGGACCATATTTTTTCAAAGAATATAAAATTAAATCTAATAATTAACCACTCCACAAGATATAAATGATAAGATTTGCTAGGAAGTACATTTGTAGAGGAGTTTTTGACAGTGTTGAAATCGTTTTGACAGAATAATTTCTATTCTTTGTACTGAAGCAGTCTTTATTTTATTTTATTTTTTCAGTTTTTTTGTTTGTTTGTTTTGGTACCAGGGATAAAACTCGGGTCCTTGTGCTTGTGAGGCAGGCGGTGGAACCACTAAGCTAAATCCCCGGCCCCAGTCTTTATTTTTTTGATGCTGCGAATACCATTTGGAAATCCATTTGTGCTTTGTGCTTTGGAAATCCATTTTTTTTTTTAACCTGGGAAGCTTAAATAAGTTTGTTAAAAAAAAAAAAGAAACAGTCATTTCTGTGATTTGTTTGTGTTCTGTTTTATCATCTTTAGAATAAATTTATTGCCTAAACTAGAGACATTTATAGCTGAATGGAAGCACAATGAGGCCATACTTTTAAGTGAAATAAATATGACACACATGTGTAAATACCAAATAGTTTCTCTGGTGTGAGAAACTGAAAGTGTAAATGAGGACCAAAATGTATAATAATGTGAAACAGGCAGAAAAGGTCTGAAGGGCGGGGGGCTGAAGGGTAGGGGAAAGGAAAGAATATGAGAAAAGGTAAAAAACAGAAACAAAGTATAAATAGGGAGGGCCTCAGGGGTGGAAAGGAGGACATGGGAATGGGGAAGAAATAAGAACCAAGCGAGAACTGACATCTTTATGAGGCTTAATCTTTCCATCTTTCCATCTTGGTACTTTTTGAGCTGCTTTTTTTTTTTTTTTTTGGTACTGGTGATTGAACTTGGGACCTTGTACTTGCGACACAGGCGGCAGCACCACTGAGCTAAATCCCCAGCCATTGGTACTTTTTGAGTATTCTTAATTTTTATTTTTACCGCAACTGGGGATTCTTAAAAATGATTACTTCCTAATTGAATATTGCTGGTATTATGCAGCTGTTGATTCTTGCATATTCTTTCTGAACTGTTTCTAGGTTTTGTGTGTGTGTGTGTGTGTGTGTATGTGTGTGTGTGTGTTGGTAATGGGAATTGAACCCAGGGCCTTCACACTTTGGTATATCCCCAGCTTTTTTTAAATTTAAATTTTAATTCATTTATGTTTTGTTTTTTTGAGACAGTGTTTCGCTATTAGCTCAGGCTGGCCTTGAACTCACTATGTAGCCCAGGCTGGCCTCAAACTCATGGCGATCCTCCTGCCTTAGCCTCCCAGGTGCTGGGCTTACAGGCGTGTGGCACCTCGCCTGACTTTTTATATCCCCAGCTTTTTAATATTTTTCCTTTTTTATTTTTGTGACAGGGTCTTGCTAAGTTGATAAATTGCCCAGGCTGGGCTTGAACTAACGATCCTCTTGCCTCAGCTTCCTGAATTCGGGGATTACTATTACTAACTTTAATGAATTGCATTTAGTGTTTCGTCATTAAATTGTTTTGGGTTTTATCAGGAATGTTTGTTGAATTTAATTATTTTAGGGCAGTGATTGGAATGACTGTATGATTTTTTTTCCTTTCACCTATTGATATAATGAATATTGAAATAGACCCCCAAGTGAGAAGATATTTCAGGTCAAAAGACCAGTGTATGGACAGGCACAGCCAGGAGCTGGGGTGGAAGGGAAAAGCTGTTATGTGTTTGCTGTCATCCATGCAGAAATGATTGGAGTTGGCCATAGCAGCTTGGTGCATGATAATTCTCTCTAAACAACCATCTTGCTGACCTTAGACACTGGACAGTTTTAAGGCTGCAGAGGTGGGCAAGGTCTGATCCTTGCTCTTCCCATCATGCATTTCCTTTCCCTCCAGACAAAATGAAAATCAAATGCCGTTTCCAGAAGACCTATCGGAGGGCTTTGGACCACGAGGAGGAAGCTCTGTCATTGGGCAATGTACAAGGTATGGGAAGGGTTGATAGTACTATTTGACAAGAAGCCCTGTTTCCTTTCTCTCTCTCTCTCTCTCTCTCTCTCTCTCTCTCTCTCTCTGTTTTTTTAAGATAGGGTCTCACTGTGTAATTCAGGCTGGCCTGGAACTTATGTAGCACAGGGCTGTTTGCAGCGATCTTCTTTCAGCCTTCCAAGTACTGGGATTACAGGTGTGTGCCACCATGCCTGCCAAGAAGCCCTGTTTTCCGCTGATTTTTAAATGTATAATTTCCATGCTTTGTCTTGTCTCCAAAGCATCTCTGGGAAAGCTGGGAATGTCATACTTTGGGTTTTAGCTTGGACCAATCAAGGCCCAAGAACCAGACTGGGTGACCCAAATCTGGCCACAGTGCCAGCTGTGAGTGGAGGAATGGCCTAGGCACTCTGGGCGCTGGGGGAGATGGTATGTGTTGCATGTGGTGTGCCACTTGCTCTTGTCTGCAGAGGCAGAAGCTGTGCTAGCTCAGCCCAAGGAGCAACCAGAGGGCTCCCTGACTGTGTACGTGATCTCTGAGCACTCCTCACTCCTTCCTCAGGTAGGGAAAGCGAGTGGCTGCGGCCTTGTCCTCTCCTACTTACCTCCTTCTTGTAGCAGTGCTACCTGTATGTCCCATTTGGCACAGAAAACTACATCTGCTAAAAAAGAATACTAGTGGGGACTTACTCATTGACATTAGCTTTGGATCTTTCTAAGTTCAAGACTTGTATGTGATTGAAGTGCCAGTGACTATTTAAAATGGAAAGAAAGTGGAGCAGCCTGGGCAACTTCTTGAGACACTATCTCAAAATAAAAAAGGGCAGGGGGTAGAGCTTAGTGGTAGAGTGCCCCTGGGTTCAATCATAGCACTGCCAAATAAAAGGAAAAAACTCAGTAGGATTAAGAAGTAGTAGCTGGTTTAAGAGTTCAATCATATGTCTATAAACAGTATATTTAATTTCATTTTGGGGGAGGTACTGATGATTGAACCAGGCCCTTTATGTTGACCTATATTCCCAGCCCACTCCCCCCACTTTTCCCCCCAAACATAGGATCTCACTATGTTCCTGGCTGCCCAGGCTGAGCTCAGACTTGTGATCCTGCTGCCTCAGCCCCACAACGTGGGGATTATAGGTATCTACCACTATGCCCAACAATTTTACTTTTTTTTTTTTAGGAGGAGAGGTTTAATTTGGCTCACAAATTTTATATACATTTGAATTTATATAAGTGTTATGATACTGTTGTACTACAGTGGTACATGTTCTTCTGCAACTTTAATTTTGCTCAGCATTTATGTTTGAGAGAATCATCTGTGATATCACCTGTAATTGAATGTGTGTTTCACTGTATAAACATAATTTATCCATTCTGTTGCTAATGAACATTTGGATTATTTCCAGTTATGTTTTTGGTACTGGGGATCGAACTCAGGACCTTGTGCTTGCAAGGCAGTTGCCAGAACCACTGAGCCAAATCCCCAGCCCTGTTTTCCAGTTTTTACTGTAACATTTAATGCTATTGTGAACATTCTTATACTTGCCTTTTGCCTTGTGCCATTTTCGTAGATCAAACTTTACGTTTTTTATTTTTTAATTTAAAGAAAAAATTTTTTATTTTTTGGTACCAGGGATTGAACTCTGGTCCTTGCACTTGCGCAGCAGGTGGCGAAACCACTGAGCTAAATCCCCGGCCCAAACTTTGCGTTTTAAAAAAAATTCTGCTCTTCTTGCTCAGCATGCCATCTCTTGGTTTCCAGTTCACCATTTTACCAGTCCCTGGAGATTTAGATACTGCCTGGACCTGTGTGGGCTGAAAAAAAGAGGGGAATGGAAATACACACGAATACTCATATATGTTTACAGCTCAGAAATGCTGGGTTCATAGCTCACCATGAATTCTGACAGGAGCAGGCCTTTGGTCATTGACAAAAGGGCAGAGTGCTTTCCTGGTTTCTTCACTGAGCCACAGGCATTCTGTCCCTTATTTATCCACACAGGACATGATGAGTTACATTGGACCTGAGAGGACAGCAGTTGTTCGGGGAATAATGCACCGGGAGGCCTTTAACATCATTGGCCGCCGCATAATCCAAGTAGCCCAGACCATGTCTCTGACTGAGGATGTGCTTGCCGCTGCTCTAGCTGACCACCTTCCGGAGGACAAGTGGAGCTCTGATAAGAGGCGGCCTCTCAAGTCCAGCTTGGGTAGGGCATCAGGCTTTGCCAGAGAAGGAGAGAGGAAATGAATTATGTGAAGCAGGAAGGGAGTCTGCATGCAAGCTCCTTACTTCTTTCTTTTCTGATTGCCACCTTTTCTTTCTTTTTTATTATTTGGTACTGGGGATCGAACTCAGGACCTTGTGCTTGCAAGGCAGGTGGCGGAACCACTGAGCTAAATCCCCAGCCTCTTTTTTATTATTATTATTATTTTATATTTTAAAAAATTTTTTAGCCACTTTTTTTTTTTTTGGTATGGAGGATCGAACTTGTGACCTTGCACTTGTGAAGCAGGCGGTGGGACCACTGAGCTAAATCCCTGGCCTTAGCCACCTTTTCTTAGAGCACTCAGTATTCCTCATCCTGGTTTATTCTCCTTTTGGTTCCATGATGGCAACCAGTCCCATTCTAGAGAAGGAAGAAGTAAGTTCAGCTTAGCCAGGGGTACATGGTGCCCCCCCTTCCTTAGTCCACAAAACTTCTGATTCCCGAGTCCTGTTCCTGTAGGTTATGAGATCACCTTTAGTTTACTCAACCCAGACCCCAAGTCCCATGACGTCCACTGGGACATCGAGGGGGCTGTCCGGCGCTATGTGCAGCCCTTCCTGAACACCCTCAGTGCTGCTGGCAACTTCTCTGTGGACTCTCAGGTGAGACTGGGAGTGGGTCAAAGAGTCTCTTTCAAAATCCATACATTTTTTGGTACCAGGGATCAAAGTTGGGTCCTTGCACTTGCGGTGGAACCACTGAGCTAAATCCCCGGCCCTCTATACATATTTAGTGTTTACAGATGCATCTGTTCTTCCATCTCTTAGGGTTTGCCGATTAGGTGGGAATTCCCTGTGTATGTGTATGCATGTGAGTGTCACAAGGGCACATACTGAGTGGGGCTATGCATGTGTGTGTCTGTCACTTAGGAGCAGATTCTGGGTCTTGTCTTTCCCTCTGTGTCTGGTTCGGAGTTCTATCAATGGATTACATCGTTATGGATCCTCTAGCTCTTCAGCGGTTATACCTAGGTGTTGATATCATCAACCATCCTTATGGAATTTGTTTTTGTTTTTTTTTTTTTTTGGTACCGGGGCTCGAACTTGGGTCCTTGTGCTTGTGCAGCAGGCGGCAAAACCACTGAGCTAAATCCCTGGCTTTATGGAATTTTTTAAAAGAAATGTTTCCTGACATGTATGACTTTAGTAACAGTAAAGATGTGAGGGGGTGGGGATTTAGCTCAGCGGCACCGAACCTGCTTTGTAAGTGCAAGGTCCTGAGTTCGATCCCTGGTACCAAAAAGAAAAAAATGTGAGGAATGTAGCTTTCTATATCCTACCATGTCCTTATAGGGAAAATGTGGGAGAAATACTTGTGAGGTCTTTGTAGTGGGAGTGGTTGCTTCTGAATAACTGGCTTGATTTGATCTTTTAGACACAGAATTATGCTGTTCTTTGTTTCCCTCTTTGTTTAGGCAGTTAGGAAACCTGGTAAAATGTGTGGTTCTCAAAGCATGTATTTAGTATATTGACTCTTGGTTTTATTCTTTTTTTCCGAATCTGTTTTTCTCTTAGCCCTGACTTTGTCTCTTATATTTTACCTTTTCCTGACTGTATCATTTTAAAACACTTCAAATCTTTTTTCAGAGAAAGTAGGCTGTAAATCAGTGCACAAAATAATCTTCCCTCTCTTTGCTCCACAGATCCTTTACTATGCGATGCTGGGGGTAAATCCCCGCTTTGACCCAGCCTCATCCAGTTACTACTTGGCCATGCACAGCCTCCCCCATGTTATCAACCCAGTGGAGTCCCGGCTGGGTGAGCTCCTGAGGACAAGGTCTTTCTGCCAGGCCAAGGAGTGACTCTGAAAGCACAGCGTGAGGGGCTGGAGACGGTTGTGTAAAGTGATGGTTCCCAGGTTGTATATAGTGATGCTTCCTAGATTGTGTTGGTCTGAAGGGGCAGGGAGATTTAGGCCCTTTTTTCATGTTGCTCTCTTGACATCATCTCCATCTTTACTTCCATCTTATCCAAAGTTGTTTATTAAACGTGGCTCCCAGTACATTTTTTTTTTTTAAACCGCACTGTGACTGAACCCAGAGCACTTGTCCTTTTTTAAGTTTTTACTTTGAGACCCAGGCTGGCTTCGAACTTCCAACCTTCGTGCCTCAGCCTCCCCAGTAGCTGGGGTTAGAGGTAAGCACCACCACGTTTGGCTTAGTTCTCAGTACATTTACAAAGAAAGGGCTAGGCTGGGCCTCCCTCCTTGAAAGCTATCTAGGACAGATATGGTTACACATGTAAGAAAGGCACAAAAATACATGAAGGCAGAATTAGAAATGACAGTTCAGCTAATTGAGCTGGAGGAACCCTGAAGCTAGGACTATAATTTGGGGGTTGGAGCCTAGGAAGAGTAGATGTGGCCAAGAACTGTAACACAGGCAAACCAAAGTGAATATATAACTCACTGGAATTTCAGGCCCGGAGATAGACCAGTATGGACTTACAAGAGGGGTGGCACATGAGACCTTAGCAGATCCCCCTGTGTTCCTTCTTTCATTCTGCAGATATTGAATGAGTTGGCTGAGAGACTGCTTTGTGGCAGTATTAAGTACAGAGACGAAAGGGCAGTTCAGGCAAAGGGAACTAGGAGCTTAGATGTAGAAGAGTAAGAGCATAGCCATTCAGGGAGCTCAGCGTAGTTTAATGTGGCTGAAATGTGAGTGAGTGACCTATGATGAGATTGGCAAGGCAGACAGGTGCTAGATCATATAGGACCATGTTAACGGGTTGAACTTCAACCCGATGTGAATCGCTAGCCATTGAAGAATAGCAGGGAGCTGTGCATAAAGCTAGTTGTAGTAATAGTATGCCTTGTTACCGGGACCATGAAAGCTTTCTAAGCAGTCAAGGGGAGGAGATTCTAGGGGCATTTTGGGATAAAGATTGTGCTCCATGTGTGTGGCACATCTTGGGAGATGCTTTGAGATCTTCTACCACAGAAATCTAGGACTTAACAGGAGAAATGTCCTAGGGATCATCAGTCCAGGAAACTGAGTACCAGAGTGAGTGGCCACCAAGTTAGAGACTGACTTGGAACTGACCTGTAGGTCCAACATATTTTGGTATCCTGACTCCCTTTCTTTTTGTACCACAGGATCCAGTGCTGCTTCTCTGTACCCTGTGCTCAACTTTCTACTCTACGTGCCTGAGCTTGCCCACTCCCCCCTGTACATTCAGGACAAGGATGGGGCTCCAGTGGCCACCAACGCCTTCCACAGTCCCCGCTGGGGTGGCATTATGGTAATAACCATATTATGCAGAACCCACAGACCAAGCTTCAGGGACAGTGGATGTTCCCAGAAAATTTCCTATGGTTTTTCTCTGAGGTTCTCCACAGCACAGCCTGTGGGAAATGGGTGGCACCAGGGAGGTGAGAGTGCTCAGTGCTTGTGCCACTTCTCTGCCAGCCTCTGTCTCATTTCTGTCAGTGTTTTCTGGACTGTGATCCTTTGCACTTACCAGTTTGTAGTTAGGACTACTCTGTGTTCACCTTACATGGCCCTGTCTGTGGGAGCCTTACAAGGTTGAGACCCTTGTCTCTCCTGTTAGATTGGATATTTCTCACGGGAGGGAACTCTCAAATGGGATAAAAAATTTTATTTTACAGGAGTCTTAGTGGGTAAAATAAGATCATTTACTTAAAGCTCTTTATAGTAGGTCCTCAGAAAAATATCAGCAGTGCCACTAGATGTACATTTTCTATTGAACAGAGAAATTGTTGTCCTTTTCTCTTATGGCCTCCAGGGTGCCAAGGACAGAGCTGTGCTTGGTGAGGTGTGATGTTGTGGCAACCTCATTCCCCTCTTTCAGGTATACAATGTTGACCCCAAAGCCTATAATGCCTCAGAGCGGCCAGTGAGAGTCGAGGTGGACGTGGTGAAAGTGATGGAGGTGTTCCTGGCTCAGCTGCGGTGAGGTCCTGGATGGTGCACTTGCGGGTGTGGCCACATCCTCCTTGGCTGTAGGCAGAGTAGTAGAGCAGAATGAAATCTCACCTGGTGGGATACTTGGCTTTTCCAGAACCCAAGGGAAGTGAAGAAAGGTTTCTAAGGATCGCTTCATCTTTCTCCTAAGGGGTAGTAGCCGATGAAATCTGTTTTCAGATTTTAGATAGACTCATGGAAGTCAGGTCCCCAGGGTGTGATTAGGGATGCTTAATAAAATAGCTGTTGATTCTTATGCTAACTGATTGATTGAGGTCAGGAAAGAGTATTCTGATTGATGGGCAATGTCTGTTATGGATACAGCCTTACATGAGCACTGCACAAATGACTTGTCAGAAATGGTCTTGGTGTGTCCCTTAATTCAGTCCCATGGCCCCGTTTGTCCAAAGAGAGGGTAGAGAGGAGGGATTAAACTACATTGGTGTTATCATGAGACCTTTTTCAAACAAGATCTTCAAAGTCCAATATAGAAGAAGGTAAAACCAGCTGGGCATAGTAGCACATGCCGGTAATCTCAGTACTTGGGAGGCTGAGGCAGGAGGACTGCTACAAATTTGGGGCTACATAGTGAATTGAAGGCCAGCCTACACAGTGAAGCAAGACTGTCTCAAAAAAACAGACAAGCAAACAAAAAACCAAAAAAGGTAAAATCAGAAGCACTAGTTGATGCTGTGTTTAGGGCTTTGGATTGGTTGATGTTGCTGCTCACTCCTAGAACCCCTATGATACATGGGAAAATTAGAAATCACTGGCTTAGGGCAGATATTCTAAGAATCATAGCTGTTGTCTCCTATCTTCTGGTCTCATCAACTGATCATCCTTTGCTGTTTCTGTAGGCTACTCTTTGGGATTGCTCATCCCCAGGTACCTCCAAAATGCCTGCTTTCAGGACTTAAGAGTGAAGGGCTAATGACCTGGGAGCTGGACCGGCTGCTTTGGGCTCGGTCAGTGGAGAACCTGGCCACAGCCACTACCACCCTCACCTCCCTGGCCCAGCTTCTGGGCAAGATCAGCAACATTGTCATCAAAGATGGTGTGGCATCTGAGGTAAGTGGGCAGGGCATGGATTATGTGTCCTAGAATTTCGGTAGCCAGTAAGGGCCATCCCTAAATGCCCCAGGCTTTCCAGCTCCCCATCAGGAGTCTAGATGAGAGTGAATGAAGGTTTCAAGCCAACCCTCAGAAAATAAATCATAGCCCTTTGAGCCTGACCCCCATATATTCTGGGTGAACTGCAGGTAGTCTTTCTGTAGATGGAAGGCACAGGAAGGCCCAGCCCCTTCCCCACTGTTGACTAGGATGTGTTGGTAATCCCTGTCCCCTCCCCTTCCTAGGTATACAGGGCTGTGGCTGCAGTTCAGAAGGCAGCAGAGGAGTTGGCCTCTGGGCACCTGTCATCTGCTTTCACTGCCAGCCAGGAAGCTGTGACATCTTCTGAGCGTGCCTTTTTTGACCCCTCACTCCTCCACCTCCTCTATTTCCCTGATGACCAGAAGTTTGCCGTCTACATCCCCCTCTTCTTGCCAATGACTGTGCCCATCCTCTTATCACTAGTCAAGATCTTCCTGGAGACCCGCAAGTCCTGGAAAAAGCCTGAGAAGATAGACTGAGTGGGGGTGCATCTCAGTAGGAAGTTTTCCTTTCTGGCCAAGGTGGATTGCTTGGTGTTGATTAAGACATGTTGGATTGAGGCACATAAGTGGGGCTTGCTGAGGAATACTGATTTGTCTCCAGGCTCCTCTGTTGGAGCTCCAAGAACTGAACTACAGCACTCCTAAGATGGGTTCATATTTCTTCCTTCTCATTCCTGTGGCTTGGGTTCCCCACTATCACTCCCAAGGACCTCAAAAGGTATATCATCGAGTCTCCTTCTCTAGCCTGAACTTGACAACCCTGCTGTGTTGCTCTCTGGGCCTGGGGCACCTTGTGCTTCTGGTCTGTCTCTTAGCACAGCACACTCATAACACCGAGAGGGAGCATCAGAGGAAAGCCTTGAGTTGGATTGTAGCCTCCTCACCTCTACCTTCTCCCTAATCCCTAGGGGAAGGTCACCTCTGAGACCCCCTTACTCTCCTTTCTCCTGGCCAGCTTCGCCTGTTGAGTACAGCCTGAGTCTAGGACACAGCAGCTCTGGATCTGGTGCTATTCGAATGACAGAGGTTCCTTTCAGCCTTTCAGAGAGGCATTGTAGTATATTAGGGGAAAGTTCTGGACTGAATTTAAATCCTCCTGCACTTACTGACTGGAAAGCTTTGGATAAGCTACTCAGTCTCTCTAAGCCTCAGTTTTCGTTTGTTCGGTGGCACTGATGATACCTCCCTCAAGGTGGTTTGAGGATTAAATGTGCTAAGCATGTGAAAGTGTTGTAAATATACTGTATTAGGGACTTACTTTAAAAAAAATAGACTTTTAATAAACATTGAATTGGAATGGTATGAAGTGTTGGCTTAATTTTCATTCTCTTATTTATGTGTAAATAACAGTCTCCTGGTATCTGACCTCCTGTGCTCACAAGTCCACTTTGCTCCACATGACCATGTGCCCTTCTTGCCTCTGTCCTGTAGGACCCTGGGATGGCTGGGCACCTGGCCTGTAGTCCCTCCATGTGTCCTGATTTCCCCAAGGCTGTGAGCATCTGTTGCTTTTCAGCAGGAGTTCTAGGTGAGAATAGCTTGTTTTGGTGAAAGCCTTTGGATACTAACTCATTGATCAGTTCAAAAAGTACTGAATATTAGCTTCAGGGAGCACTGTGCTAGTGCTGGGATATTACAGTGACCCTAGTAGACAGGATTTCTGCTTTCACCCAGCAGATCCTTTTTTTTTTTTTATTTGGTACCGGGGATCAAACTCAGGTCCTTGTGCTTGTGAGGCAGGCAGTGGAACCACTGAGCTAATCCCCGGCCCTCACCGAACAGAACTTTCAGGAGGAAATCAGTGAGTAAAAAAATTCACACAATGCATTAGCAGAAACAGACTGAGCAGATAGTGACTACAGGGAAGTACTTTAGACTGGGAGCGCCCTTCAGCACATGAGACTGCCAAGCTGAGGCCCGAAGAGGCCATCACAGGAAGAGTACCCCGTATAGACGCTGAGACCCGGACCCAGCGAATAAGAGCGGTAAGAGCGGTAGTCAGGACCCCCTATATTACTGAAAAGTACTGAACTACTGAGGCGGTGCAGGGCTGTGCCCGAGTCATGCCCTCAGCCACAGTCAGTGCCCCTGACCTTTTGGCCAGCGTGGGCTGGGCGGTAGGCGGGGCCATCGTGGGGCCTACCCCGGGGGCGGGGAAGGGGCGGCACCTGGGGCCGTCGGGGGCGGGGCTGCGGGCGCTCCCCCTTCCCCGGCTCCGGCCAGCTCAGGCAACGGCGGTAGCGGTAGCAGCTGGCCGCGGCCCGGCGAGGCCATGAAGGTGAAGAAGGGCGGTGGCGGGGCCGGGATGGGGGCAGAGCCCACTCCTGGGGCTTCGGGCCTCAGCATGGAGTCTACACTGGGTCCACAAGCGGAATCTGAATCAGAGTCCGAGTCGGAGCCAGAGGCAGGCCTCGGGCCCAGGCCGCTGCAGGGAAAGCAGCCCATCGGGCCGGAGGACGTGCTGGGGCTACAGCGGATTACGGGCGGTGAGCACCGGCGAGGGAAGGAGCGTGTGGGAGGGGGTCCTCGAGGTGCTCAGAGCCCTGGCCGCGGCCCCTTTTCCCGCCCTCCCCCGGTCTCCCTTACCCCACTTGGTCCCGTACTCTTTACTCCTCTCCCTTCTGCCTCCAAAATCTCTGTGCCCCCATCCCTTGATCTTTCTGTGCACCCTTTCTCTTCCCTTTAGAGGTTCATTTCCAGGGCGCTTCTTCGTTTTTTGAGGGGCCCACCCCTTTTCCCATGGTGGAGGTGGAGCAGCAGCTGCTCCTGTAACCCTTTCCTCCTGGAGGCTGCAGAGCCCTTTGAAGCCCAAGTGCACTAATTCAGAGGGGAGCTGAGTCCGTTCTGTTCTCATCCCCCACCTCCCCCACCGGAGAGGCTAGGTGGAGGCTGAATTAGGAGGTATTAAGACCCTCAGGCCTCCCTTGCCATTAGTGGCCGAACCCAGGGTCCCCTCGGAGGACTGGTGCCAACCCCTTTCCCATCCTGGACTGGGACCTGCCCTCTTTGGGGGCTCTCAAGGGAAGCCTAGTCTACACTGTGATTGAGTTTCTGAGTTGGACTGCCTGGGTTGGAATTACAGCTTTGCCACTTAATTGGCTATGTGACCTTGGGGATGTAACAGTCTCTGAAATTCATCTGTAAAAGGGGGATAGCACACTTCCCTTTCACTTCACTGTGAAAAATAAGCCCTCAGATTTTGTACAGTGCCAGGCATGCTATGCATGCTTTGTAAATAGCACTTTTCTCTTAGAATCAGGGACCCCATAGGGCTGCTCAGCCTGGAGCATTCAGGGCAGAGGCAGGCATCACCATAGACAGGAAGCATGGTAGGGGCTTGGTTGGGCCTTGAAGAATGAGAAGCATTTGGAGAAACTGGCCCTCTGCCTAACCTGCCCTGGTTCCCTTTCGAGCAACCCTTGGGAGTAGACTTGAGCCCTGGAGCTGCAGGAGCAGCAGAGCCCAGGGCTTCCACACAAGCCTGTGGAGGGGACCATGATGGCAGGCCTGGGCCTGTGCATCTGGGTCCCTAGGGGCCCCCCTCCCTCCTCTCTGAGCTAGGCAGCAGCCATTCTTGGCTGGGCCCCCAGATCGCAGCGCTCCCTTGCCCAAACAGGCATCAGTGGAGGGGGGAGGCCTGGATCAGGCTGATGTTGAAGCCGGTTGGGTAGCAGTGTGCAACAGCAGCATTTAGTATTCATTTTAGCTCTCTGGTTGGAGGTCAGACTGACCTGTCTGGGTCCTGGGTAACTTTGGGGGTTTATTTTTTAAGTAAAGGAGGCTTCCAGGTGAAGTAACATGTGTATCCTAATTTGGGAAATTCGTAGCTCTCAGAGATAGGCATCTGGGGGGAATGAGAAGGGGAAGGGGCTTCATAGGAGCCCTTCCTTGTACAGGTTTTGGGACCAGGGGTCCAGGGCTTTCTACCTTGGTACCTGTGGCCTGGTGTCTTCTGACCCTAATCACATGGATCTGAGGTTTGCTGTCCCTGGATTACTGGGCCCTGAATCCAGCTTAGGAAGCTATTTGTGGTTCAGAGGAAGGGAGCAGTTGTATTCTGAGCCCTCAGCCACTCTACCCCTTATTCTGACCTGGCCCTCGGTCCTAGTCCTTCATGCTTCCCTGGCAGAAGGGAGGGAATGGCTGTGGTGTTCTGAGCCTTAGGTGTCCCCTGGCCCCCACTTTCTCTAAGGACAGAGGGGGGAGCTGACAGGTTGAGTTTGCAGAAGAGACTGAGGTCAGGACTTCGAGAAGTTTTTCCTAATGAGAGGAGAGGCTCCTAGAGTTGAGAATGAGGAAAGAAGGGTGGGCCTTATAGGGAGGTGGGCTTGGGCAACTAGGGTCCTGCACCTAGTTCTGCATCCTCCTCTCCCTGTACCTTGTACTGCATCTTCTTTCTTTATCTTTATCTTTTTTTGTTTTGATTTATTTATTTATTTTGCGGAACCAGAGAGATAGAACTCAGGATCTTGCACTTTCCAGGCAGGCATGGCACCACTGAACTACATCCCCGGCCCCTCCTTTTTTTTTCTTTGGTGCTGGGGATCAAACTCAGGACCTTGTGCTTGCAAGGCTTTGTTTTGTTTTAATATGTATCTTTGGACTAGTGCTTACTTCTTGTAAAAATAAGGTATATGTGCATAGGTATACATAGGGCAAGGGAGTTGCTCCCCAATGCCAGTTCCCCTCCTTTCCCCACCTTGGGCTATAGTGAACAGGCCAGGACTCAGGGCCCTCCCCAAGCCTTATGTAGTTCCTACTGGTTGCTCAAGGTGCCATGAGGGGGCTACTCCAAGCTCAGGCAAGAGGCAGGCCTAGGGAAGAGTGACTTTCTATTCACTTCCTCTTCCCATTTCAGAGGAATAGGAGGTGGCCCCAGTCTGAACGGTGATTTCCGGGCTTCTGCGGGCCACCAGGGCAGGATGTGATGCTGTGCAGGCTGATAGCACCAGAGCCTCCCACTGTGCCTCTCTTCTCCTTCCCATTTATTGCCAGGGCCTCCCTGAGCACTTGAAGTAGCTGCTGCAAAAACCACAAGGGTGAGATCAAGTTCCTGAGCTTCCTCAGGCAGGCTTTACCACGTTTCTGGTGGATTAGAGCATCCCCTTACTCCCATCCATACCCTAATGCACCCAGCAGGCCCTCTTCCAGGCTTAGCCTGTCCTCTTCTCTATGGGGGTTAGGGAGTACATTCTGTATTGGGGGTGGCTTGGGGCCAAGGCTGGATAGATGACCTCTAAGTGGTTCCCTCTGTTTGCTAAGACTTCCTTCCATTTGGAGATCAACAGAGTGAAAATAAAGTTGGGCCCCTTCCTCCGAGTATCCAGGGCTCTAGGCTGGAGTCAGCAGAGCTTTGGCTAAGCTGCTTAAGGGAGCTGGGGTTGCATAAGCTGCTTATAGGGAGAGGAGGGGGTGGAGGGCAGGAAGGGGTTGTTCAGCTGCCCACCACTACCCACATCAGGGAAAGTGCCCTCAAGATCAGCCTTGCCCAGTACATCTAGACATAGCACCAAGAGCAGCTGTGGGGTGGGGTTGCATCCTCCAGCAAAGGACTGTGCCCTCCCAGGCCACAGCTATGTCACCATCTTTGCAGCAGTTTCACAAATGCAAGGATGCATCTTCCTGTCATGCTGGAGGCTCCTGCCAAACTAGAGACATGTTTGGCCCAACATCTCAGCCTGGCAGATCAGAGAAATAAGGGGCCTGAACTCCGGGGTGGAAGGAAAAGCATTGGGGAGATGACCTTGTCCTCTGCCCTTCTTTTCCCTGCCCTTATCTGTCCCCCAGAGGCCACTAAGATGGGGGCTGTTCATCCTCTATTGGATCCCCATGGAGAGTTATGTCCACATTGCGGGGCTTCCCCAGGGCAGGGGCTCAGTTTCCTCTTCCTTCAGGAAAGGGATGGACTGTAAGAGCCCATAAAAGCTGAACTGGCATCCCCAGAGAATTAAAAGAATCATACCACAGCGATATATGTGCACCTATGTTTATAGCAGCACAGATTGTAATAGCTAAAGCTTGGAAACAGCCCACGTGCCCATCAACTGGAAATTGGATAAAGATGTGGTTTTTTTTTATAAAATGGAGTACTACTCAGCCATAAAGAACGAGAAACTAGAGACATTTATAGCTAAATGGATGCATATTGAGGCCATACTGTTAAGTGAAATAAATAGGACACACGTATAAATAGCAAATAGTTTCTCTGGTGTGAGAAACTGAAAGTGTAAATAAGGATTAAAATGATTAAAATGAATAATTGATAATTTGAAATAGGAAAAGTTCCAAAGGTGTAGGGGTGGTGGGAGGGGAAGGGGAAAGGGAAAAAGGGAAAGGAAAAATTATGAGAAAATAAAAAAAAAAAAGGAAACAAAGTCTGTAAATAGCGAAGGGTGGAGGGGGTGAAGGGTGCACAGGTAATGGGGGAAGAAAATGAGAACTAAGATACATCACGTACAGGTACAGGCACCCAATGATAAATGTAAACGTATTATATACCTAAAATGTACCAATAAAAGAAAAAAAAAAGCTGAACTGGCAGCAAAGCCTTTGGGTCCCTTCCTTGCTCAGTTGCCCATCTCCCCTAGACTACTTGTGCTCCCCTGAGGAGAATATCTACAAGATCGACTTCATCAGGTTCAAGATCCGGGACATGGACTCAGGCACTGTCCTCTTTGAAATCAAGAAGCCCCCTGCCTCAGGTGAGCAGGCTGGTGGGCTGTTGGTGGGAGGAGGTGGGCAAGCATTATGGAGTGGGCCCAAAGAAAGAGCAGAGCTGAGGCTTGGACCCCAGCATACTCAGAAGTCTGTAGGCACCCAGGCACCTTCTTTGCCTTCCATCTGTGTCTTGGGGTAGACATCTTGGGAGGACAGTTTTGCCCCTTTAATCCATGCCAGCCTGCCCTCTGCAGACCTTCCTGGGAACTGCAGTCCCAGAGGCCCTGTGCCTCTGTATCCTGTGGAAGCTGTGGAAATTGGTGCTTGGCTCACCTAGAACCTACCATTTGGTTCTGAAGCGTAGAAGTGCCTCAGAGATGGGGGCCCTGGGTGGAACCCTGGGTGGGCAAAGGCCCAGCCTGAAGCCCACTGAGCCCAGCCGGGATACATTGCAGAGCGGTTGCCCATCAATCAGCGGGACCTGGACCCCAATGCTGGACGCTTTGTCCGCTACCAGTTTACACCTGCCTTCCTCCGCCTGAGGCAGGTGGGAGCCACGTGAGTTGCTGGGGTGGGGTGAGGGCTAGGGTGAGGGAGAGGGTGGGAGCAGCCCTTCCTGAGTTCTTCCTGAGCCTCTCAGGGGCCATCTGTCTGGAGCCTGGTGGGTATCTTCAAGGCCAAACTCAGTCCTGCCCCCTTCTCTTGCTCAGGGTGGAGTTCACAGTGGGAGATAAGCCTGTTAACAACTTCCGGATGATTGAGAGGCACTACTTCCGAAACAAGCTGCTCAAAAGCTTTGACTTCCATTTTGGCTTCTGCATTCCCAGCAGCAAGAATACCTGCGAACACATCTATGACTTTCCCCCTCTGTCGGAGGAGCTGAGTATGTGAGCAGGGCCCTGTAGGACTGGGGCAAGTGGGGGCTTATGGGGGAGCTAGGGCTAGGGGGTAGGGGAGGGAGGGGTGCTTGTGGGTTCGGTCCCCTTTCTTCCCAGCCTAGGTCACTTGTGGGTGCCATTCCCATGTCATCTGAATGGAAATACCTCATAGAGGCTGAGGAATTCTCTGAGGTGGTTCACCTGTTCCTGTCTCCCAGTCCTGTAGCCCCTCAGTCTGGCTCAGGCTTCTGACCTTTGCCCTGGCTGGGCCTGTCTTCCAGTCAGCGAGATGATCCGTCATCCATATGAGACACAATCTGACAGCTTCTACTTCGTGGATGACCGGCTGGTGATGCACAATAAAGCAGACTATTCCTACAGTGGGACACCCTGACCCCCAAAAGCGCTCTCCACCTCAGGAGGCTCTGGCCTAGGGCCTCAACTGTGACCTCTCCAAACTCACCTCTCAACCCCAGATCTTCTGCTCGGGGTGTGCTCTAGGGGCCCTGGACCCTGCATCAGTGTTGGGAGAAAGGGTGCCTGGTGTCCCCAGGCCAAGCCCCTGGCACCCCTGGGGCTTGGTCCTTGGGGTGAGGTGGTGGGGAGCTCTTTGCCTCCATGTCCTTTTAGGCCTCCTGCAAAGAGGATCAACTGGGACTTCCAGACAGCCTAGCTTGGCCCCCTTGGGCCCAAGTTTCACAATACTGTTTCCTGCTCCAGGCTGTGACTAGGTCAGGACAAGGATCCATTCTCTGTCCCCTGTCAGCCACATCCAGGCCATTTAAGTTGTAAATTCTCAGACAGAGTTCCACAGGGGGTGTGGGCCTCAGCTCCACCCTCTCTCATCAGGGACCAAGACTCTGCCTGAGATGTGGAGGGACCAGCCTAGATTTCAGCTTGTGCTAGGAGCTGGACCAACTGTACATAGTTTTCAATAAACTTTCTCCTTTTCTGTTCTCTGGTATGGCCAGTCTGTGTGTGTATATGGGCAAAGCCAGGGTTGGGGTAGAGAGCATTCAGGTAGTAATGTGTTCAAGGTAGTAAAAATCTCCCCCCTTCCCTATTCCCTCTGCACCCTGGGTTCTCCTGTCTCCCAGTTCTCTGAACCCTGACACCATGCTCTGCATCTAGATCAGTATTTAGAGCATGGTGGGGCTGGAAAAGGTTTGTCCTGTAATAAAGAAGGAAACCCAGGCCCTGAGAGGGGGAGTTTTGGCCCAGAGTCAGCCATCCTAGTGGAGCAGAGGCTGGAACCATTGAAGGGAAGGTGTGAGGGGGTGGCTCATCCTCCACACCACCTTTCCTATCTGCAGAGGCCACTGCTGGGTGGTGCTGTCAGTCCTCCTCAGAGAAGGTGAGAGGGCTTTGGCTAAGACCTACAGCCATATCCTTACCCTCGGCTGCCTCGGGGAGCCTGGCCAGTCCTGTGCATACTGCCTCAGCCTTCACCTGAACCCCAGGCCCAGAGTAGGGGCTGCTTAATGGAGGTGATTCTGGAATTGGGGAGGTAGGCTCTCCTTCCCCCACACATGGTGCCAGCCTTCCAAGCTGAGAAGCCCTGGTGCTGGAATTCAGCTGAATTATGTGGAGCTCTTGCTGGGACCCAGGAATTCTAAAATGAGTGGGATACAGGGCACAAATACCTGTCCCTAGAACAAGATGCATGGGGTATGCAAGGAGCAAAAGTTGTTCTGCTTGGAGATTTGAGGGACAGTTCCTAGAGGAGACAGATTTGGAGCAGGTGCTTAAAAATTCGGGATGACCTTGACAAGGAAGATGTGGGGAGAGAGCATTAGGCACAGGGGACAGCTAACCAAAGGCTTGGAGGCAAGGTTTAGTGGGTGTGTTCAAGAAAAAAGGAAATATGTGAAAGGAAGACAGGTCTGGGGAGCTCATGCGGATTGTACAGGAATGACTGGGTTGGATTTTCACTGGCAGCTGAGCGATGAGTGGATTGGAAAAGAGACTAATTATAATGACTAAGACTTACTGACTGCTAGGCTTGGGACTGGGGCTTTGTATGTCTTTATTTATAAAAGCCTCACAATCATTGCTGAGGAAGGCATGATTATTATGCCCATTTTACAGAAAATGTAAGCCCAGAGGGGTTAGTTTGCCTAGCCAGTATTGTACAGGTGCTAAGTGGCAGGATTTGAATCCAGAATTTGAATCCCTGTGCACTACCAGACTGTAGGCAGGGAGGCGGTGATGAGGGTGTTGCAGGAATTGGGATGAGGGATGAATGGAAACTTGAATTGTGTCAGTATCACAGAGGTAGAAATAGATGAAGCTGAGATTTTTAAGTGGTGAAATATCCAGGGGTGATGGCTAAATAAATGAAAGAGTAGTAGGAAGGGCGAGATCCAGGCTAATGCCTGGTTTGTGGTTTGAGTGTTGGGTAGATGGGGGTGGCAAGGCTGGGTTTGGGGACCCAGGTTGGGTCAGACGGAGGGTGGAAGGAGATGAAGGGTCCACATGCTGTGGTATGTGTGGTGCCAACTGAAGATCCTTTAAGAAGAGTGTGCAAACCTAGGAGCATTTGACAGCAGGGGAATTCACAATGGCAACACAGAAGCCTGTTTGGAGCAGGTTATATTAGATGCTAAGGGAAGGGTAGGGGATGTAGCTCAGTGGTGCTGGCATCTGCCTGGCAAGCACAAGGTCCTGAATTCGATCCCTGGTAACAGGAAAAAAAAGTGCTAAGGGAAGAAAGTTTCACCAAGAAGCCAGTGCTCAGGGGTTTCTGGTTGCCATAAAAGTGGGGAAGGGGGATGTGGACAAGAATGTGTGTGTGTGTGATTTGAGATGAGGGGTATGGGTATAGAGGCTTATGGTTTTTCTTCAGATCCTGTAAATGTTTTGCCTTTTACAAGTGTAAGGGTTTGTGGTTGTAATAGTTTATTGGGGTACAAGTCTGCAGAGATGCTATAGCCAGGAGGGACCAGTACTGGTGTTAGGAAGAGGACCCTCTCCTACTACCCTGGTAATGAATTGTCTTCTTCACTGCAGCTGCTAAGTAGAACCAGCCTGAGGTTCCAGATCTTGTCTGCTGCACTTCCACCTTCAGATAGGAGGGAGCTCCCTATGCCGGGGTCCTCATCCCTGGAGCAGGCACCAGGTTGGCACTCACCCTGAGGACAGCATGTGTCCCTTGGGCCTGGATGAGGCCTGGCTGGAAAAAGCCTTGGACTCCTGGCTTCTTCCAAGTCTTCGTGCTTCTGTTGCTGGTCCAATGGTGTGACTTGCTGCATTTGGTTCCTGGCACTTTCCCTAGGAACCTAGAGGATCTCTGGCAGTAGGAGGAGGAAGAAGACACGATGGAGGTGGGACTAGTGTCTGCATTGATGTCCATGAGCTGTCGACCTTGGAGTGGGTGATTCTCTTGGTAGGCCCAGGCCTCAGATTCTGAACTGGACTAGTCTTGTGCTTTGACTTTTTATGGGTGTCATGTCCACCGGGTAGAGCAGGCAAACCCAAATCTTACAGGGAACCCCCCCAGGTTGTGTCCTGCTAGGCTGGCCTGCAGGGTGCATACTGCCAAACCGGATATTAGAACATCGAGAAGCATCCTTACAGTTGGAAAGAGCTGTTGTCCCAAGTTCCCAGCATCTTCCCCCAGCCTAGCTCTCCCCTAAAGGTCACTCTGCACTTCACCATCCAGTAACTAAAGCAAGTAAATTTAACTTATTTTTGGTACGGGGGATCGAACTCTAGACCTTGCGCTTGTGAGGCAGGTGGCGGAACAATACAAGATTTTTGAGAACATAAAATATATTGCGGCTGAATGTGTTGGTACATGCCTGTAATCCCAGCTCTCGGGAGGCTGAGGCAGGAGGATTGCTATGAGTTTGAGGCAAGCCTGAACTACATAGTGACGGCCTAAATGAAAAATATATATCCTATATAAACATATATATCTTATATATGCATATATCCTGATATACTCTGTAATACCTACAATCAACAATAAAAATGTTTTTGTTTTTGTTTTTGTTTTTTCTTTTTCTGTTTTCTTTCTTCTTTCTTTTTCTTTTGTGCTGAGGTTCAAACCCAGGGCTTTAAAGCAAGCACTCTACCACTGAGTTACATCTCCAGCCTGTTATTTGTGATTTCTTTTTCTTTCTTTTAATTTCTATTTTTATTAGTGTATGTTTGCAGTACATAATGATTGCATTCATCACGGAGAGTTGTTACATATATATAACATTTCTTTCCTTCCTTTTCCATTCCTTCCCTTCTTTCCTCCTTCCTTTCTTCTTTCTTTCTTTCTCTCTTCCTCTGTCCTCCTCTCTTTCTCTCTTCTTTCTTTTGACAAACTTGCTATGTAGATATAGTCTAGGCCTTGAGCTCACAATCCTCCTGCCTCAATAACCTGAGCACTAGAGGATTACAGGCAGGTGCTTCCATACCTGGATAATATCTGTAATTTCCTTTTTTTTGGATACTGAGGATTGAACTCAGGACCTTATGCTTGCAAGGTAGGCGCAGTGCCACTGAGCTAAATTCCCAGCCCCAACCTGTGATTTCTTTTTTTTTTTTGGTACGGGGATCAAACTTGGGACCTTGTGCTTGCGAGGCAGGCGCCAGAACCACTGAGCTAAATCCCCGGCCCCAACCAGTGATTTCTAATGACAGAGTCACAGGTATTGCTAAAATTACTATGATTTATTGCTGACATTCATAATCAATGGAAATGTTAAATTTCAGGTAGAAATGAGTAAAAATAGAGATTTTTTTCCTCCAAGTTCACAGATTCACTAATCTTTTTTTTTTTTAAAGGAGTAAAAGTTTATTTAGCTCACAGTTTGTAGAAGTTTCAGTCTATAATTGGCTGGCTCCAAGGCAGGGTGGCTTGGCAGAGAGACTTGGCAGAAGAGAAACAGTTCATGGTGCCCACAAAGTAGCAAAGCAAGCAAAAACAACAAGGGACCTTAACAGCATCTTTCTGCCCCTTTTATCTTATCCAGACCATGGGATTAGGGCGGTGCCAAATCTATCAGCGTAGTACTTTAGTAATCACATGCCTTTAATCCCAGCATCACACACTCTAGATTCAGCCACATGAGTCTTTAGGGGGACATCTGGACCCAAATTTAACATTCCAACCTTGGACCCCCAAAGACTCATGTGCATTCCTATACTCAGAAGGCTTTTAGTCCATCTCTAAGAGTTGCCAAAGTCCGAACAATTTCAATATTGCTGAAAAGTCTGTTTCCAAAGTCTCCTCTGAGATTTAAGGCGAATTCTTAGCTGCAAGCCCCTTCTGGTCTTTTGAACTCTGACCAGGAGATTCACTAATCTTAATCAATTTTAGAACCCTCATAGAATCCTTGAACAAAGGGATTAAATCCCCACAAAATAGGGAACTTGAGGAACCTGTATCCATTCCCAGTTGCTCACCCTAGTGGTTAAACATTGTTGTGGGGAAGGATGGCCAGCAGGGGGCAATATATGAGTGGGAGAGTGGGTTCATTTCCAGGTGGTGCTGAGGCCTAATACTAAAAGTTCCAGGGCTGGCCTGGTTCCATACAAATGAAAAAACCAGATTCAAAGTCCTATCTGGTTGCCTCCTGTCTTCTTTGCACTGGGAGGTCAGCCACACACACGTACTAAGTGGGTCCATGGGACAGAGGTCTGACTGAGGGCTCCTGCAGGAGATGTCCTCTGTTCCTCATCTAAGCTGGGCTGTAGGGCAGGTTTGTCTGAGTTCCCAGGTTCTGAGGGTCTGAGGCAATGAAGTGAATCCCTGTGAAATTCTCCTAGGGAGCACTTGCTCTGTCAAGACACAGGCCAGAGGGAGGCCAGGCAGGCCGGGTGCCGTTTCACCTGGGGGCTTGGCAGAAAGCCTTCTCCCTCTTCCTAGAGAGCCAAGGCCAGGCTGGGGGAGGCAGGTCTTCCACTTGGGTGTGCCAGCTGGCCATACCTTCCGCCACACCCTACTCTACCCTGGTTCCAGCTCTGGCCCCTGCCTTAGAGCCACAGGAGGGTGGGGTTCTATTATGGGATCGTGTGTAGAACCAGTAGGTGCTGGCTGGCCCTTAGGCCTGGCCCCCAGAAGAACTTTCCAAGCAGAGGGCCCACTTTCTGCTGCTCTGAGACTGAGGTTCAAATGTGTGCTTTGGCTCCCATATCTCCTATCCTTCTCAAGCACAGTTGTAGGGCTTCCCCTCAGGCTGCCTTTTGGTAACACCAGCCTACCTGGAGGTGATACCTGGAGGGGTGAGTCTGAAGTGGGATCCAGTGAGGCCCTGAGCCTTCAGACCCTTGCATCCTTTTGGAAGTACTGGTGGGGGCCCTGCCTGCCTGCCTACTCAGCCTTCACAGGCTGGTTAGGATGTCCTCCTAGATGCTAGACTCTTTGGATTTGGAAACTTCACAGTTCTGGGTGGGTTAGGAGTGACATCACAGGCCCAGGGCATCTATGACCATGTGCCCTGGCCTTTCAACTTAGGGAGGGGAGGTCCAGAAATGAAGGCTCAGTAGCTGAGACCACAAGGCACTTGCTTTATTGTTCCAGGACAGGGGACAATGGCAGGCCATTGAGGAATCTGCTTGTGCTGCACATGAATCTGGGGCCAAACTTTGGAGGGTCTTGTCACCCTCAGGCCCAGGGTAGGATGAGGATTCCACTTGGTGGGGCATGTCAGCCACCTGAGCCACACCTCCTAACTCCAGGGACATCCTTTGTTCTTCTTGAATGTCCTGGGTCTGCCAGTCAGGCAAAGAGAGAGGGCATAGGTGCTTCCCCACCATCCTGTGCCAGGCTTTCCTGCCCTGAATGCCCAGGTTGCTGGTGACAGTTGAAATAACTAGTAAGCTGGAACCTAAACTATGGGAACTTCTGTCTAGAGAAAGAGTAAGTTTGTGGTGACCTGGAGGAGGGGGCCCTTCCCACACCCAGGATCTGGAGAAGAGGACTTGTTCAAGTTTTCGAGGGCAAAGGCTTTCCAAACACTTTGTATTGGAATTGGGCTCAGTTTGCTCCTGGGGTGGACATTACCCCTCCTGTGTGTCACCCTGGCAGCAGCCAGACAGAGTATATACGCTGAGGCTGGGTGGAGCCTGGCAGAGCGGGCTCTAAAGGCAACATGGGAGAAGCTTTCCATCTTCTCCCTGCTGGGCTGTTGGGATGAAGACAGGAGAATAAATACAGGAGGCTTCTGGGGAAAAAAAATGACTGGAGGAGGCCAGGCCTGCCAGAGCATGTGGCAGTTAGGATGGGGTTCCAGGGGGATCTTTGACCTGGTATGGGGTCCTCAGCTTTGGTAACCAAAGCCCTTAGCTCTCAGATACCTCTGGAATGAACTCAGGCTCTCTGAGCTGTGGTATGGATTCCTCTAAGTGTAAGGCATATGGGCAGGTGTGTGTCTGAGCAACTGTGTGTCTGTGTGTGTAGGAGAGCTGAAGTGTGGACAAGTGTGGCCTATGGAGAATGCATTTGCTTCTTTCCAAGATACTTGCTCTCCAAGGGGCCCTGAGTGAGGAGCTGGATGACCCGGCAACAGAAATGTGTGAGGGGCAGCATCTTGGGTATTATCCTCTATACCCCAGCTGCCAGCCAACAAGTTGGCTGAGTGACATAGGGGACAGGTAGTATTTTCCTTCCTTGACCTTTGTTTTTTTTTGTGGTACCAGGGATTGAACTTAGGACCTTATGCTTTGTGAGGCAGGCGCAGTGCCACTGAGCTAAATCCTCGGTCCTTCCTTCCTTAACCTTCAAGGTGAGCCCGATATGGGCGACCAGCAGGGACTTCCAGACCAAGCAAAGGCTGGAGCTGATGTTGAGCACAATTCATGCCAGGGCCATGGGCTTGGAGCTGGGGCTGAGGTACACAGCAGGGCCAGAAGGGGCCGTGTGGGGTGTGGGCTCCAGCTCCATGAAGGCCGAGTAGAGGGTGGTGAGGGGCAGGTCTCCCAGGCCTCCGGAGTTCCCACTGCCTGGTGATGCCAATTCGCCTGCCCCACTGCCTGTCTCTGCCAGACAAGGCCCTGGAGGGAAGCAGTGAGGTGGTGGCAGGGGCGGCGGCATGGAGGATGATGTTGGGGACGAGGTCACCAGTACCAGGGGATCGAGGGCCAAGCTGTCATCTTTCAGCTGTTCCCACAGGTTTCCTGGTCAGGAGAGCAGGAGGAGAGAACAAGCATCACTAGGAGGCACCAGCGAAGTTCTCTCTGCCTCCCACCCAAGGTTATCACATGCTGCAGAGAGCAGGATTGGGGTGACGCTGGGAGCAAAACTAGCAGGACCTGTGTGACCCCAAGCAATGACTGATTCTCTCTGAGCTCCAGACTCCATGAAGCACCATGTGAAAGCCAAAGATCCAGATGACCTCTGTGGCTCTTTTGGGGTGGGGAGGAAGGACAAGGATTTGAGTGCTGCCTATTTGAAGGACTGATGCAAATTTTGTGCTCTTGGGATTAGCCATGGGGAACTCCCCAGAAACTCTTCATACTGGCTTCTGCCTAGGGTCCCAAGGAAGGTGGAACTGCAGCCCAGATGAAAGATTTTCCCACAGTGCACTGCTAGAACCAATGAAGTACATGAACATGGCTCCTGGGCCCTTTCCATTCCAAGGCCCAAGAGTTGTGAACAGAGGCAGGAAGCACAATGAACAGTGCTCTGAGGAGCAAGCAGTGCTGTTGCCTGACCCCTCTGTTTCTTTTTCTTTTTGGGGTGTGTGTGCCGGGGATCAAACTTGGGACCTTGTGCTTGTGAGGCAGAGGGTGGCACTGCTGAGCTAAATCCCCCGAGCCCTAATCCCTCTCTGTATTGTGCAACCTGCATCATGGCTGCCCTGGGCATCAGGGCTGCAGGGTCTGGAGGAAGAAAGCCTGACCAAACCCTGAATTGGCTGTAGCTGTCTGGGTTCCAATCTTCTTTATAGCTAAGTGACCTTGAGGAGGTTATATAATCTCTATATGCTTCTGTGAAATGGGTTTAATATTCTCTTGTGTTCTACATGTCCAGATGAAAGAGCAGATGAAGGCAACTAGATGATGCCTGGTAGTAGGGGCTCGAGTAGATGTTTATTGTATCCAACGTGTCCATGGCTTCCTCTGAGGCTGCTTGAGCCCTGCTCTCCACCTCTGGACTGGGGTGAGGATATTTATGAAGTTATTTCTAATAGAAGCTTCTCAGGCCCTGGGCTGTCTCTTCTTCAGATTGGGAGCTCCCTGAGGCAGGTTACCTCCAACTGCTTGTGGATACCCCTTACTACCCAGTGCACACAGAGTTTGAGGCTGGGTCAGTATCCCTCTCCAAACCTCTCAAGGCCAGCCTGGGAGCGCACTGCAGTTTAGGTGAGAATGGGAAGGAAGCTTGACTTTGTGCAGAGATGGAGCAGAACAGATAGGACCTCTCCTTGAATTTTTGTCCCCAAATCTCTCTGTGATCTTCCTAACTCTATGGTCTTACATTCCTCCAGCTCTGAGATCTTACATTCCTCCCTAGAGATATTTCTCTCCCTCTCTCTCTCTCTCTCTCTCTCTCTCTCTCTCTCTCTCTCTCTCTCTCTCTCTCTCTCTCTCCTGGAGCTCACTACATAGCCCAGGCTGTGGTCCTTGGACTCATGTTGATCCTCCTGCCTCATCCTCCCGAGTGCTGGGATTACCAGCATGTGCCACCATATCTGGTAAGGTTTTTTTTTCTCTGCATTAAAGTGTGTACAAAAATGCACATGCTTCTAGAAATGCTCAGCCTGCCAATCATTTGTAATCACGTGTTAGATTAAACACAGCTCTTTCCAGCCTTGCCAGAGCTGAGATCAATTTGATGATGCATTGGTTAGAACATGCTCAGGGCACCAGGTGGAGGAAAGTGGGTCAAGGAAATCCTCCTCACCCTGTGCTCCGGATGGCAGAGAGGAAGTGAGAAGCTGGACACTTACTCTGGGCTCTGCTTCAAGTGACTAGAAACCGATTAGCTAATAGCCAGCAGCCTGGAGACTTGGTGAGGCCAGGCCACACTGCCAGTGCACCCCTCCTGTCCTGTCACACCTCCCCTTTCCCATCCCCAGCTCACCCTGGAAGTCAAAGTCAGTGAGAGAGGGGTTGATGGCATCCAGGTCAGTACCAAGGTCTCCATCTGGCAGTAGGGTGTCAGGCATGGTCTTGGCTGGGGAAGGCTCAGCCAGCAGCTTGGCACAGTTGCTGGGTGGGGTGTGGGCAGGCAGAGGTGAGTCCTGGGGGGTGCCTGGCTGGGCACGCAGCTCAAGGTGCCCTTCTGGCTGCGGGAACAGTGGTTGCTGCAGGGGTCCGGGAGGGGCCAGGCCAGGTGAGAGGTGAGGGTATGTCTGCCCATAGCAGGGGGGTGAATGATCCCCAAGTAGGTCCTGCAGGGGATTCTTGCCAGGAACAGGGCCTGGAGCTGGATGGATGGAATGCAGTGGCTGAGAGAGCCCAGGTGGGGGTGCCAAGGGCCTGATGGGGCCTGTGCCTCCCAGCCCGGGGGGTGGACAGCCCAGCAGTGGGGAGCCCAGCTTCTCCCTCTTGTCTCCAATGAGGCTGTCCAGCTCTTCTGGAAAGACCCAAGAAAGAAGAAACATCATGAGATCTCCCTCCTCCACTTGAGGTCTCCCACCTTGGACCTCACTCAGGCCCTGACCCTGTTCTTTTTGGCTCACGGGTCCCCTGGCTCCTCCCTTGAGTGGCTTGGCCAGCCTCACCTGGCTTGGCCATGCTTTTTCGCACAGCGATGGGGTCCTTCCTCTTCCACTTCTGCAGCTCCTCCTGCATCTTGTCAATCTTGGCTGGATTGAGGGCCCACAGGCAGCCCTTACGAGAAGAACTTCCAGATTTGTTCTCTACCTTCTCAAAGCACTTGTTGAGGGATAGGTTGTGGCGGACAGAATTCTTCCAGCCATCAGGTGCTGTCTGCTCAAGCAGAGCAAAGTAAGAATTTAGACTGAGCTCGGGCAGCAAGACCTGCTTCCAGGTCTGGACTCTAGAATATTCCTTGCACCCTCCAGGGACAGAACTGCTGCCTCCTCAGCACCCTGCACATGTGTGGCACCTTCAGTGCTGGGGAAGTGGCAGGCAGGAACTTTAACCACACCTTTTTTTTTTTTTTTTTTTTACAGTATTGGGGATTGAACCCAAGGCTTTTGTACTGAATTCCATCCCCCGTCTTTTTAAAATTTTTTATTTTGAGACAGGATCTCACTAAGTTGCTCAGGCTGGGCTTGAACTTGTGATCCTCCTACTTCAGTCTCCCAAAGTGCTGGGATTACAGGCATGTGCCGCCACACTGGGCTTACCATATGCTATTTTCACCTGAAATCTGCCTTCTTCTCATCCTGTCCTTGGCCTGACCCTTCAGAGGACCATGAAGTGATTCCTAAAGAGAGGGCTGGTGGACACGATAGAGGGCTTTTGGCCCACACACCCACCAAAGTGGGACCAGGCCTACTGGCCGCTGTGGGCCCTATGTGGAAAGAACACTTCAAGGTGTCCTGTCCAACTGTAGAGAAGGAATTAGGGGAGGCTGTGGAAAGCTCCTCTCCTGGGTCTGTCTCCTCTTTAGGGCAAAGTTGGGAGAACAGAAGGACGGGTGAGGCTGGTGAGTATCTGGGTGTGTGCTCATGTTGCACGTACATTTGAGCATACACCTGGGTGTTGGTGCATGGGGGGACAGCACGTGTGAACACACGCCTACATCCCTAGGCATGTCTGCCCTGTGTGAGCCGCAGCTCCTTGGTACAGGTCTGTGAATTCCTGAGTGTGGGGATGAATGAATGTGCAGCTGGGGATGGCGGTGAGAAAGCCTCTCTGGGTATGTGTGTGCGCATCCAGTCACCTCAGTGTGTGGGTGTGTGTGCGCATGAGTGTGCCTGGGGGGCGTGCCCTGGTGGGGAGGCCAGCCCTCAGGCAGGGGGTGCTCGTGCCAACAGAATAAACACCCATTAGGAGGCCCGGTCATGCCACCAGTGCAGTAATTGTGCCCAGGGAGGGTTGTAAAAACCATTAGGCTGACTCAGTTGGTGAGAGGCGGTGGCGGGGGCACAGTGGGCCTCCCACCCCCCTCTCCAGCTCTGTTCCAGGCTCCATGATGGCCCTGAGCCCATCAGGGGCTCACTGAGGGGAGAGGTGCCACTCTGGCCCCTGGGACTTCTTCGTCCTCATCCCCCAGCTCCTCTCCCTTTCATACCATAGTTTCTGGGTAGTGAGAGGTGGCCACTCCCTCCTTCCCAGCTCACTTGCCCCAGGGAGCAGCCAAGCTGAATCACGCCCAGTAGAACTGGGACCTGATGCCAGCATCACTGCAAGTTGCTGGCAGCAGTTGTTGGAGCCTTTCTTGGGGACAGCTTCCAGTGTCACCAGGCAGGATCCTTGAGCCACTAGACCAGACTCCAACTCCTACAGCACTCTCCACTAGGAGTCAAGGCTATGTCGCCCCATGGGCAGCGTTAATGGGCACTGGGGCATTTTCTAGCCTCATAAATCTGTAACTTGAAGATTCTAGGGCAGCTCCTACCCCAGCCACTTCCTGTTTGGAAGAGGAATGGTCAACACTAACAATTATGTCCAGTGGCTGGACACTTCCCTAGTCCCGCATCCCTGACTCACTGGGCTACAGGATGCCCACGTCAGCTGCCTTTGTCCCTGTTAGAAAAATGACCTCCAAATGTGGAGTGAGAGAAGGAAAGGGTAGGGGACCTTTGAACTAATTCCTCAGGTGGATCAGAGTGGGAACTGTTGAGCTGGGAGGAATCCATGTGCCAGCTGGTCTAACCCGACCATTTTACAGATTGAGAAACAGAAGTCCAAAGAAGAGAGGGTCTATCCCTGGGTCACACAAGGAAGCAATGGAAGAGCCTAGACTCCAGCTCTGTCCTCTAACTAGGGGCCCTAACCAGGTCACGGCACAGGGCCTGCCTCGGTTTCCGGGTCTGTTCCCTCCTCACGGATGCTGTCTCTCTGAAGTCAAATGTAAACTCAGGAGCAAGGGAGTGAGGCAACTGGCTTAGAACAACAACTAGAACCAAAAAAAAAAAAAAGCTGTTAGACCTCTTTGCTCTTCAGCCCCATAAAACCGGGATTACACGGCTCCCAGGAAAAATAATTAAGCCAGGCAGAGGAGATACAGGGAGGGGCTGGGGGCCAGGCCAGAAGTTGGCAGGGAGGGAGGCCCAGAGGTATAGGGCAGGGCCTTCGTTTCCTTTTCTCCAGCCTGGCCCCTTGAGGCCCTGGAGGGCCCTCCAACAGCTTTGGGATTAGGGAGAGTTGGGTTCTCTGACCTGCCAGAGTATGGGACAGCCTAGGCTTTGATGCTTCTTGATTGCCAGAGACAATTGCCTGCCTTTTCTTCTCCCTTCCAGAACCTCTGTCGGATCAACATTCTTTTTTTTTTGACAGTACCAGGGATTGAACTCAGGACCTTGTGCTTGCCAGGCAGGTGTGGCACCACTGAGCTACATTCCCAACCCAAATTTATGGGGCACAATGTGTTGCTTTTTTTTTTGCTACTGGGGATTGAACTCAGGACTTTGCACTTTGCAAGGCAGGTGGGTGAACCACTGAGCTAAAATTCTGGCCTGGATCAACATTCTTTTCCACTCCTGGGCAGACCACTGTGACCCTCTGGCCCATCCCCATCTGGTGGCAGCTCAGCCACCATGGACATGAGCTGCAAATTATTCCCAGGCCGGACAGTTGGGTAGATGGTAGGGGCAGAGTCATCCACTGGCAGGTGGAGCTGAGTTCCAGGTTACTTGGACCTCAGTTCCTGCTCTCTCCCTGGGTAGCAGGTGAGATTTTATCCATCAGGGTGAACGTTGTGGAGAAGATGACACTCCTCAGACACAAGCTCCAGCCTCTCCTGCACCCCTCCCCCCAGAAGAAGGGATCTGTGCAGGAGGGTCTAGGGTGAGCACCATGCATTAAGGGGAAGACAGTGGTGTGTAAACCCGAGCAGCTTTGCCCAGTAACTGAGCCCACCTGCTGTGCAATCTTGGGCAGACAGACTGCCCTCTCTAATATATTTGCCCATTTGAGGATGGGGGACCTGTGCTGCCCCTATGGAGGGAGTTGAACCCCCAGAGTCCTCTTCTGTGACTGATAGGAACTAGATCCCACACAGGGATGAGGGCAGAGTCAAGTGGGCCAGCGGCACCCCAAGACGATGAAGCTCACACCCCACTCTCTGGGAGAGCTGCAGCTGAGCCTGCCGCCCACAGATACAGATCCTAATCTCACCTGGGAAGGCAATGGGTTCTTTTGCCCTAGCATCCCTTGTCACCTCACTGGCCAGCTCCTCCTGGACTCCCTTCAGCCTCACAGCATCCTGGGATAAGGTTGGGGACAGACTCTCATTTCTCCTCCAACTTCCTCTCCTTGCTCCAGACCTGGCTGTAGGCTGCTGCATAACCTGGGCCGAGTAGCTTGAACTCTCTGTCTCCCACACAGAGCCCCTCCTTTAGGAACTCTGTGTATTTACAGTGGAGACCAGGGAAAGTGTGTGTGGGCCACTCCCCGCCCCCCCAACTTTCATCCTAACTCTTCTCTAACCTCAGGGCAGAGCCCTCTGGCTTGTCCAGGGTGTGAGGTGGTGGTGGGAGATGGGTCTTGGACTCACCTTGAAATAAGGGAAGTGCTCTGTCATAAAATTGTAGATCTCGCTCACAGGAAGGCTTCCAGTTTTACTGTTCTTAAGGGCCATGAAGATGAGGATGCTGAAGACACAGAGAACCCCTGAGAGCCTGAGTCTTTGACCAGAACCTGAGCCCCCCACCCCCAGAACATCCCCTCTGGTGAGAGGCTCTGTGAGGTTGAAGTTGAAAGGAGAGGGGATGAGAAAATGTCCCGGAAGTAGGCAATGAGGTCAGGAATTACAGATATACAAGGGTCTCGTGGAATTCGAGAAACCAAGGTTGCCATCTGACTCAGCCACATACTAGCTGTGTGACTTTGGGAGAGTGCCTCAACTTCTCTGAGCCTCTGTTTCCTCAGCTTTGAAGTGAAAAAAGTAATAGGTACCTTAGAGTTGTGAGGACGACTGATGGATGATGCCTCACACATAGAGAAGCACTCATTACACAGAAGCTGTCATTATTGCCAGCTGGTCCTCAGCCCGGACAGAGGGAGGGAACCAGGAATCGGTCCCTGTGGTGTGGTGGGCACTCTACCTCCTACATTCTTTTACTCAGTCCTTCCAACAGAATGAATCGCTGTCCCTGATCTTTTTTTTCTCCCCCAGATGAATAAACAGAGGTTGAGAGATGAAGTAACTGCCTGAGTTTCACAGCTAGTAAATTCCAGAGCCTGGTGTTGAACCCAGCTCTGCTCAACTGCAAGTCCTGCCTTCTGCCTGCCCCTCTCTCTGCTCCTGGCTGGTTTTTTGTTTTTTTTTTTTGTACTGGAGATTGAACTCAGGACCTTGCGCTTGTGAGGCAGGCAGCGGAACCACTGAGCTAAATCCCCAGCCCTCTCTGCTCCTGGCTGCTGTGTGAGTTCCTCATCCTCTCATTAGTTGAGGATCTGACTTCTCCTTGGGACCTGGCACACAGTAGGTCAAGTGTCACTGTTGACTGGATGAATGAAAGGACAGATGGAAGGGCCACCCAGACAGGCTGCATGGGGCTGGCATTTAAAACTCCAGCCTCAGGGAAGACCCACCAGACCCAGCAGATGGTGGGTAACAGAGTCACATCAGCTGTCTCCAGCCCTCATTTGTTTCCAGTAGAACATCGGAATGAGGCTCTCTCCCTGATTCTGGGACATGGGGGCCGGCAGTGAGCATCCCCCTTAAACTTTAGTCCCAGGCCCTGAGGCCCAGGAGATTGGACCTCTGGAGGCTCACTCAAGGCACCAGCATCTGACAAGTCAATCCAGAGAAATGACTCTCCAAGATTAGAGGAGAGATCAGAGGTCAGTTCACCTCCTGTCCCAAGCAGAAATCCTTCCCAGCATCCTTTGGAAGCCTGCTAGTATGTCCTCCACCTGCCACTGTTATCCTTACACATGAAGGATGCTATGCCTCAGTTTTCCCTCTCACCCCTCCTTTTCTGCCCCAGAGGGCTGGGAGATGTACCTGTAGGAGTAGATGGGCTTGGGGAAGAGCGGCTGGTGCCCATCAGCGCTAGCCTGTGGTGCAATCCGCTGGTATGGATAGTGAGAGGAGCCCAGGTAGGGAACAGGGTAGCTGCCACCAGCTGGTGAGTACTGCAGATAGAGGTAAAGGGGGCAGAGTGAGCAATTGCCATAGAATTCAACTTTCCAAAGAGGTGACTCCCCTCCCCCTTTCATATACATCCAGAGAAGGAGCCAAGACTACATTTGCCCCTTCCTGCATGGGCTCCATCACTCCCACAGCCGAGCTGTCTGGCAGGTGGCCAACAGTGTGGACATCTGAGGGCCCGGGAGGAGGTCCACATTCTGGAACTCAGACTCCCAGAGGCCTCAAAGTTTCCTTCTTCCCAATCCTTCCTCTCAGCCCTTTAGGTACTCTGGTTGCCTTGGTGATGGAGTGGCTGGAGTCTGGCAGGGCTGGAGAGAATCAGGAACAGCCAGAGGCCCCTGTATCCTTCTAGGCTGGTGCTCCAGGCCTCTCATGCCTCTCCTGGAGTGTTGGGCCGGAAGTAGGATGTCCAGCCTGGGCGTTTGTTTGCTGGGCACTGCCATCTTTTACAAGTTTCAGTGGCTCTTTGAAAGAGCTGGTCATGGTGGTGGGCAGGTGGGGTAGGAGGTGGTTTTACGGCAAAGGGAGTGGCTGCAGTGCCAGGGATGGAGTTTTATGGGGGAAGGGGGTAGGAGACTCTGACTCCCCCAGGTGCTCCAAGCTGAAGTGCTCTTTCCAGGTCACCGAGAGACACTTAGTGCCTGAGTCACCCTCTCTTCAGGCTCCATAAAGCCCTGGGTGCGGCCATCTTGTTCGAGGAGGGTGTGTAGACTGCAGAGGGCATCAAAGCAGGGCTAGGCACGGTGAGGCCATTTAAGGTCTGGTGGCCCTTCGTTCTGTAGTAGCTCAGTTCCTGATAGAGCAGGCTGCCTTGAGAACATTCCTCATCTGGGTATGACCAGGACTCTCAGAATAGCTCAGCCATTGCAGCCAGGCCCTTCATGGAAGCGAGGATGTTCCCTCATGCCTTGTGTTCTCTTGTTCCCCTCTGTCTCTTTCCCTCACACAGCAGACTATCTCCCCCCCGCAGGCTCCTCAGCTTGGACAAGATCAGGGCCAATGCCAAAGAGCTGGGAGTAGAACCTGCTCCACAGGCAGGGCCTGTCTCGGTGCCAGGCTGCAGGTGGATGGAGCTGGGTGCTGGGCAGTCACTTGCTCTGTCTTGCCCGGTGACTCCAGGGAGCTGCTTGGCTGCACTGGGTTCTTCTTTTTTTCCCTCTTTTTAAAAACCTCATCCCTTGCCCATGTGGGGCAATTTTTTGGCATCCTGCACTTTTGGGAGGGGCCAAAGCTGGGCAGTAAGGTAGGGAAAGAGCCAAGGATGATGAGGGCTTGAAGCCTTCTGGGGTGGGGTTCCATGGAGCCCTCACCCCACACCAGGTACCCACCCTCTCTAGGCCAAAGGGAAGTATGAAGCCAAGGTCACACAGCAAGATGGACCTAGATGGGGGCTCCTTGTTCCCTGCCCTGCTTGGCTTTGTGTGTCACGACACATACTGCTTTTCTCTCTGGTCTTTCTTTCTGGGGTAGCTGCCGTCCTCCTTCCCTTTTTGGTTTGTAACATGGCCCTGCCTTAGTCTTAGCCCTATTCTCACTTGAGACCTGTCAGGCCCCACTGGGGATTCAGACGATCCCTGACCGCACCTAGAGAAAGGCAAGTGCTTCTCATCCCATTAACCACTGCCCCCCACCCTGGGTGGCCCAGCTTGAGGTTCAGGGCCCTGCTGCCTTCACCCGCCCACTGAGGTGTGCACACACACCCACGTGCACACCTCTGCGCCTGACACCTCATGCACCCATGCAATGTCTTTAGACCCCTGGGAAGCATGCCCACTTGCCCCAGCCCCACCTGGTGGAAGGGTGGCTGGGAGGGGCAGTACATGTGCTGCAAAGGGGGCTGGTAGCAGTACATTCCAGGACCACTCTCCAGAGCTGGGGGCTTGACCTTGACCTCTGACCCCTGCTGGAAGAGAAAGGAGATGATCAGGTTGGGCCTTATTTTTCTCCCCTTCTCTTTCCATTGTCCTGAACATCACACAAAAAGCAACCCTTCTTCCTCTTCCCTCCCCTAAAGTTTAGTCCTGAAGAGCAAACTGAGAACAGAAAAGGGCAAGGATTTCCCCATAGGAACTCAGCAAGTTGGTAGCAAGTTGGTGGCAGAACTAAGGCCGGATCCCATAGTATTTATTACATTCCACCTCACTGCAGGTGAGAGATTGAGGGGCCATCCAGAGAGGTGGCAGAGACTTATTGATGGTCATATTGAGGGTGAACAGGGCCAGAGAACTTTGTGAGGTTCACATGGCTCCTCAGGGCCTACCACAGAGGTCCATCCTGAACAGGGACAGCAGTGGGTGCAGCTAGGTCCTGGAAGGTAGAGAAGCCCAGGGGGAGGTGGACTGCTCCTCCTGGTGTTACCAGGGGCCTCCGGAAATCAGCATCCAGGCCTAGAGAGGCAAATCAGCCTTGACCTCTTTATGGGTGTGCCCTGGGGTTGCTGATGGAGAGATTGCCATAATCACAGAATCTCAGGCCTGGAAGGGCCAAGAGCACTTGGGTGCAACCCCTTCATTTGACAGATGACAGGGCTGAGCCCAAGGAGCAGGAGCCATGTGCCATAGGTGACCCAGTGAATTGACCTGAGCTATGGGTCTCTGGTCCTGAGCTCTTCTCCATGAGGTAGGGTAAAAGTGTGGAGTCAACCTCAGCCTCACCATTTACAGGCTAGGGATACCTTGGGCAAGTTGCTTTACTTGGCCTTCATGAGCCTCAATTTCTTCCTCTACAAAATGAGGGTAGCAGAAACTTTCTAGAGGAAAGAAAGTACCTGGCAGAATGGCCAGGAGCTGGTACTGAGTGGACAGTAGTTGAGGGCAGTAGTTGATATGATGGTGCCCTCAGTGTGGCTGCTGTCATGTTCCAGAACCTGAGAATTTGGAGAATCAGGATAATGTTCTAACCTTGGCCATACCTGATAGGTGTCCATCTGCCTTCTCTATCTTCTTGGGGAGAGACTTGGGGATAGAATGGGGGCCTGTTTGAAAGCAGAGGTAAGGAGGACATCTGGAGTAGGCACAGTCCAGGCTGAGCCTACTCAGTCACTGCCTTGGGGACCTCCAGGACAGAGCTGGGAGCGGCTGGGGATTTAGCTCAGTGGTTCCGCTGCCTGCTTTGGAAGCGCAAGGTCCTGAGTTTGACCCCCTTTACCACCAAAAAAAAAAAAAAAAAAAATCCAGTGACAGAACAGAGCTGGGAAGGGGTAAGCAAGGTCCCTTTAACTTCCCAAAGCAACAATCCTGCCGGTCCTGATGGCAGATGCCTGTAATCCCAGCATTCAGGAAGCTGAGGCAAGAGTATTGCTATGAGTTCGAGGCCAGCTTGGGCTACATAGTGAGTTTGAGGCCAGCTTAGGCTACATAGTGAGTTCAAGGCCAGCCTGAACTGCATAGCGAGACCCTGTCTTAAACAAACAAACAAACGAACAAACAAAAAACCCACAAAAAAAGCAACAAACCAACCAAAAAACCAAAGCAACAATTTTATGAGGTATGTACCCTTAATTTTACTTTTCCCATGAGGCTCAGAGAGGTTAAGTGACTTGCCCAAGGTCCCACAGTGGCAGGTATAACTGTAGAAGGATATGCTGACCTGCCAATGTGCTTTCAAGGTATTTCTATGAATATACCCAGGCCCCATTCTGGGCAAAGAATAGAGCTGGGAAGGGCCCCTTGAGATAATTTAAGTTTTACAAAATCTCTCAACTCTGTACACTGATGCTGAGGCTGTGGCTCCTCCCTAACCCTTTTCTCTTGGCCTCTGGAATGTATTTTTCTTCTCACATTTGCATATGGGCGTGTTGGTCTGGCTGGGGTTTCTTGACACTTAAACAAACAGAGAAGTCACACTCCGAAATCCTGACTCAGGAGCCTCTGGGAAGCTACCAGCTTCCTTCGCCTGACTTGCCTCTACTGCCTGCCCCCTCCACACCCCACCAGACCAGCATCCCTTCCCCAGCTGACCAGCAGGTCCAATATGGAGCCAAGGGGCCCAACTCTCTGAGCTTGCTACTTGCTCTTGAGACTCAAGGTCTAAGAAGGGAAGATAGGGACTTTGATCTCAGAGAACACTTTCTAGGCCAACAGAAACCAAGGCCTGAGTGGTACTCACCAGGACTTGGCTGTGCTCCTGGCCGGGATAAGGGAGTCCATTGCACCAGGCCTCTGCCACAAAGCCAGGCGGGAAGGCCTCGGCCTCCCCCACATCCACGGGGATCTCCTCAAAGGCCTCCAGGGACCCCGGGGTCTTAAAAGAGTGTCCATCAAGGGCCAGGGCAGTCTGGGCCTCTGGGAAGATGTCTTCGTGGAAATGCCGCTTGTACGGGTGGAAAGGCAAGTGGTTGCCCTTGAGGAAGAGCCCAGGGCTGCTCGCTGGGCCCTCTTCAAAGCTGAAGCCAGGATACTTGTCTGAGGGTGAGAGTCGGAAGGGCCCCAGGGCAGAGCCAGCTGGGCAGTGACCCTGGAGTTGCTCAGGACCTGGTGATGCAATGCTTGGGCTGTGTGGGGGCAACGAGGGTGCCCTCTCGGGAGGGCCTTCAGGCACAAATGATGAGCAGCTGAAACCGGCATGCTTCTGGGTAGACAGAGGGTAGAGAGTCCATCAGTGAAGGTGGGACCAGGTCATGTTACCTGGCAGGATCCTATTGTGTGCTGGGGCAAAAGGATCTATGGCTGAGCTCTGGGAAACCCTCAAATGATGGAAAAGACACAGCCTGGTCTTGGAAGGCTGATGAGGACATACTGCCCCTAAACCTGGGGTGCCCCAAGGCTGATGGAAAGCCCAGAGTGAAGGGATGAACAGGGGCTAATGTCTGAGCCCCTTGGATCTCACAGTCATGAGGCACTTGTTTGCTGGTGGAAGGGATAAGAGTACTAGGTACTTACGCTCTGTGGGGCAGGGGAGCCAGGGAGGCCCGGAGCCTGCATCAGGTCCCCTTGCGGCTCCCCTTCCAGTCTGGTGGGGCCCGGCAGTGCGATGTCAGACTGAGGCGGGAGTAGTGAAACCATCACCCAGTCCTGGCCTTGAAGAAATGTGGCTGTGATAAGAATGAGGACCAGCGTCTAGGGGAGACCAATTCCAGGTCCACCACATCCCCATCCCTAGCTCCACTCCCACCCCATCCCTGGACTGGGAAGTAAGAGAGGTGACACTGATAGAGAGCACAGTGAGCCAGGTGGGAGTCCTCAGAGGAGGGGTCTTGGCAGTACTTGGCAGCTGCAGAGATCCCAGTTTCTAGTGAGACCCTGAACCTGGCTCCTTGTTTTTGGTCTCCTGTGTCTACAGTGAAGGCCCAGGCTAGGTGATTCCATTCAATGGCTCAACAGGCCCTGAGAGGAGGGAAGCCAGGAGCAGGTCAAGCTTAGGCCTGAGGTGGGAGCAGCCCCAGTGATGCAGAGGCTAGGCCTGCGGCGTGACCATAAGGGCTCTAGCCTGGCTGGCTCCAGCCTGGAATTCTAGTAGGAGAACCCTGACCCCAGCACAGGGGAGTGATTATGAGGCCAGGCTCAGCTCTTCTTCCCTAGCTGAGTCGGCAAAACTCTCTGCACTTCAGCAGCAGCATCTGGAGCACAAGGTAAGTGATAGGAACTAGTTCATAGGGCTGTTGTGGGTATGAGATGAAATCACACGTAGGAAGTATGGGTTGAAGTACTGAGCACAGGGTAAGTGCTTGATATGTGCTGGTTTTCAGAATTAATACCATTATCAGGATAGTTCTTACTATCATCGTCTCCATTCTTTGCTTTCCCTCAGTGTCTGTTACAGGCAGGGCCTCTCGAATTCACTCTCCATTACCCCAGTGATCTCTGATTAAAAACTACAATTTGAGCTGGGTGCAGTGGTATATACCTTTAATCCTAGCATTCTGGGAAGCTGAGGCAGGAGGATTGCAAATTTGAGCCCAGCTCGGGCAACTTACTACCTTAGTGAGACCCTGTCTCAAAATAAAGTAATAAAAAAAGGCCTGGAATGTAACTCACTGCAAAGGCCCTGGGTTCAGTCTCTAGAACTGCAAAACAAAACAGAACAGAACAAAACCCCAACAACAAAAAACTTCAGTTTGCTGACAGTCTGCTCTGGGCTGTCTCCTGTGTGAATGCTTTGGACGATTTTCTCTTTGGTGTATCAGAACAAGCCTGTGAGAAAGGTATGTTATTCCTTTCAAAAGGGAAAACTGAGGCTAGCCCAAGTCACACAGCTAATCCCTGACAGTCAGAACTGGAACTGAGGCTTGGCTAATTCTGCAGTCTGTACTCCTCTTATGGTTTCTTTATTTGGCATGGGTCAGAATCTAGTGGAATACACTGGGGGCCCAGGCAGTGACAGAAATTCGAGGTTTACATTTGTCCTTTCTACCCACAACCCCCTCACCAGAGCAAGGTGGTCAGGGGTTGAGACATCTCTGCTGAATAAACCATCGCCTGTGTTTGACACAGAGACAAGGAGGAAAGGGAAGGCATTTGCCCAAGCTTCCACAGGGGATCAGCCCGGGACAGAGCTGATAGCTGGGGACAAGTGGGGGCCGGGTGGGAAGCTCTCCCGCCCCTTCAAGAGTCCCCACCGCCCCTTCTCTCCCCGTCTCGATGTCCCGGGTGCCTGCTCACTCGGCAATGCTAAATGTGGCGTGACGAGGAAGCGCCGAGCTGGCCGTAACTGGACACCTCCAGGGAGCAGGCAGGGGGCCTGAGGTATGAGGCAGCCCATCTTTGGCTCCGCATGACCGCTCCGGCCTGGCCCTTGCTCCCTCGACAGCTCCTCCTGGACAGCTCAGGCCTGCCTACCACTCCTCTCCCGGCCCAGAGCCGCCTTCCCGGGAGGTGGTGCTGCTTGGCGCTTTCCCAAGGCGTTCCTAGCCCCTTCAGAGGCAAGGCTGGGGCCCCCTCCCTCCAGATCTCCAGCTTTGTAACCTGGAGGGGACTCCCCTCTCTGGAGGTGAGTGGGATAGCATAGTGGTCAAGGGCAAATGTTTGGATTTGGGCTGACATGACTTTGAGTTTTAGTCTTGTCACTTTCTGGGTATGGGACTTCAATCATACCATATAACTCTCTGCATTTCCCTTTCTTCATCTGATAAAAGGGGCACACGGACCCACCTCATAGTCCTCATGAGGATTAAGTGAGACGTATAAGGTGCTGTAGAAAATGCTCAAGGACACAAGTTTTACATCTGGCCTCAGTTGGCCCAATGTGGCCTCTGGCCCCAGGCTCTACAGTTCTCTGATGGTCTTGCTGCTTCAGGCCCGGTAGTCCTGTGGAGACTGGCTAATGACCCACGCCCCATGATTGCTAGTCCTCCCTGCCTGCCTGGCTTCAGGAGGCTTGGACCCCAGCCCTGATCCTTTGCAAATGTGAACCAAGAGAGCCTCCCTGAGCTCCAGCTCTGGCCTGCTTGCCTCCAGAGGTCTGCCATTCCCAGAAGCAGCCCAACAGTGCCTACCTCACCTATGCTTGGCCCAGTCCCTGTTCACAGGGTCAGTTTTCTGTAAGCCCTGGCTGAGTTCCTCCACATCAGAGGGCTTCCACTCACAGCCATGACTTTCATACCCTGGCTTGGCCACCCCACCATCCCACCTCCTCCAAGCTCTTGGGGACAGGATAAGAACCTGGGAAGTTTTACAGAGCTCAGAAACCTGACCCTTAATTTGCACTGAGGATCCAGAAATCCCTGAGTGGTGCTCAGTCCAGGATTTTCCCTGGGCAAACTCTGTGAATTATGATTCCTGGTCGAGGGACCATGGTACACCCTCCCGCTTGGTTCCCAAAGCTGAAGCTCTATTCATTTGACAAACAAGAGAAGAACTAATTTGCCTAAGGCCACATTGCCCAGGAAAGAGGAGATCCTCCACAAACTGCATTCAAAAGGGTCCTCCAACTAGACATTGTAGCACATGCCTGTAAACCCAGCACTTGGGAGGCTGAGGCAGGAGGATTGTCATGAGTTCGAGGCCAGCCTGGGCTACATAGTGAATTCAAGGCAAGCCTGGAATACATAGTGAGACCCTGTCTCCAAAAACACACGAAACCAAACCAAACCAAACCAAAATGAAAAGTCCTCCTGCCTCAGGGACAGGGCAAAGAGCTGCTGATGGGCATATATGGGGTGTAGGGAGGTGTTTGAGCACAAAGAAAGGATCACTGTGTGGAAAGGGAGAGCCTGCCTGGCCCCAATCCCTCACTGGAGCAGCCAGCAGAAAGCTCTTGAAGCTGGATGAACTGGAGTTAGCACTGCATCTGAATCCTAATTGTTGTGAGAATTTGGTTGGACAAGTTGTTTAACTTCCTTCCCTGGGCCTCAGTTTCCTAATCTGTAAAATAGGGCTAATAATACATACCTCTCTGGAGGATTAGATGAAATATTGCTTGTAAATAGCTTAACACACAGTATGTGCTCAATAAATGATAGCTATTACTAATAATTAGCAGTGGGACAGAGTTAATTTAAGGCATGAGCTCTGGGGGTGGGGAAGGGAGTGCAGAGAGAACTCCCCTTTCCTGTCCTCTCCTGTCTCCCATTACTGTCTCTGTTATATCCCCGCCACCCTACGCAAGGAGTCAAGAACTCTCTTCTTGACTTGGTCTCAGATGTCATTTCAGTTGTTTCCCTGCAGTACAGACAGTGCCTATGGAAACTCCCAGGAAATGGAGCAGGAAAGAGGGGTGACCCTGTTGCTTTGGGTCCCTCAGGAAGCCTCCATGATGTCCCCAGTGGCATCTGCATTCAGAAGGAGTCTTTCATTGCCATCTAACCTTGAGCCTGCCTGTTCTGGTCTCAGGGAACACAAAGTGATCTGTGAACAAATATGAGTGAAACAAAGTTCTCCTCTCTTTCCAGATCCCAGAACCAGCCCAGAGAACTCCATGGCCCACAGCCTGCCCCCTGCCTGGGCTGGAAGCCAGGGCTCTCAGGGTGGACAGTGTCCTCAAGTCCCTTGGACTATAGGAACTGTGATCATCACAGCTCCACATCTTTAAGGGCACTCTGCAGTTCACTTTGCACTTTGGTATCATCACTTGTTACTGCTTACCCCTCCCCACATGCAGTTGGTGGACAGTTGTGCCCACCTCTTCCTAATTCCATGTCCAGTAAAATTGGGCCAAAAATTTTTAAAGAGTTGATTGATGAACCTTTACCAGCACATCACAGGTAGGGAGGCAAAGGCAGTACCTTCATTTTTCAGGGGAAATAATTGAGGCCCGTGAGAGGAAATGACATGCATAGGTCCACACAGCTAAAAGGGAAAACCACATCTCCTGTCTCTGTGCCCCAAGAACCCCAGACGCACACCCTCCAGGGATGCAGCCTTGGTAAAACACTGGCCGAAGACCCTCTTCCAGGCATCCTGTCCACCTCTGTCCTCTGAGTTTCTCCTCCTTCCGTGGTCCTCAGGGAGGGGGCAGATAGAGTTGGGGCTGGAAATAGACTCAGTCTGCCCTGGAGCCAAGAGAAGAGAGGAATGGCCTCTGACCTGAGTGGGGCAGGAGGAGAGGAAGACGTTCCCCCAGAAACCTGACAGCCAGATAGACAATCATCCTGCACCCCTGCTCTATGCTCTTTCTTTTCTTTTTTTTCTTTTTTTTTGTACCGGGGATTGAATTTAAGACCTTGCATGTGCAAGGCAGGCAGCTGAAGCACTGAGCTATATCCTTGGCCCCTACTCTGTGGTCTTGTCACAGCCAGGCTGGCACTGCCTCTCGACATCTGCATCGATACCTCCATCTTTCCCCTCTCCCTTTCCCTTACTCCTCAAGGCTCAGGCAGAGCTGAGCATGGTGGTGTAAACCTGTAATCCCAGCACCGTGGAAGTTGAGGCAGGAGGATTGAAAGTTTGAGTTAGTGTGGGCAATTTAGTGAGATTTTGTCTCAAAATAAAAAAAATAACAAAGGGGCTGGAGATACAGCTCAGTGTGAAGACCTTAGGTTTGATCCCCAGAAAAAGAAAAGATTCAGGAAGAAGGAACCATTTGGGAGTCATCCCAGTGGAGAACAGTGACTTTTAACAAGTCATTTCTTGGATAAGTCACTTCTCCTTTCTGTACTTCAATTCCCTTATAAGCAAAATAGGATGCAGGGACCAATGTATCTGAAGATGCTGAGGCTGCTCCTGGG